>NW_027185407.1:1597948-1662948 GCF_022577435.1 Embiotoca jacksoni
GACAGCGCTGATTGCACTTCTAATCCTGTCGACAGGAGTTTCATTCTGACAGAAATGAACAAGTCACCGCGCATCGCCCGTCTTATCTGGCTTATCATGTCGTCTGCTACCAAAACTAAACATATAACACCGCGGCCCTAATTGAAAATGAAAAACTCCTTCTATTACGGGTGGTAATTAGCAGCTTAGTGAAGTCCTGTTGGAAAACTGTGTGATGGATGGCGTCTAGTCGTACAGCTCTGCCTCTCTGTCCTCTGATTTAATGGATTTTTTGAAAACACGCCTGACTTCTTGGAAGCCGAACAAACTGGCAGAACAGAGAGTTGTTGGTCGGTCCTGGTACACGATCTACTTTTCTGGCCAATTCTTGGAATATATTGAATGTTTTTTCTTATTAACAGTAATCGGAGATCAAGCTTTAAACTTTACTGACGTTTATCAAAACTTTTTTAAAGTGTTGGAACAACCTCATTGCCGGAACATTAAATGATAAACTGGCTGGTGGTGGTTTTGGCACCAGAAACAATAAACTTTTTATCTGTTTGGTGATAAAAATCTCTGCCTTAATAAAATATTTTGCCCACCATGATTAACTATATGGTAGAGCTGCACTGTAAAATATTTATTAGAATACACTGCAGTCATTGCTCACCTAAAATGCTCTTTATGTCAAGAGAGTGATGAATTTATCCCCGGCAGGCTGGTTTTTATGAAGTACTGGTGAGAAAAGGCCAACTAATCTGGCACAGGGTTGACTTGAAGTATCAAAACCTGTACATCAAGTCAGAGCTGGAAATGTTTTACTTTTTACAGGATGGAGCGGATGAAGTCATTGTCAGGTGTCCCGTTGTGTTTTAACAAAATTCTTCCTGAACTTGAAACTACGTTTAAGTCCCAAGTGGCCTGAGGCTTCATCACATCTCTTCTCCTCTTGCTGATTTTGTCCAACAACAATTTGTACTCAGATATTCTTAGAAAATGCTGATGTCAGCATGCTAAAATGCTCGTTTCTTCGGCATTTTCTGTTTTTGATGGCACACTCTGAGCTGCCGCACTGCTGGACTCAGCTGGAATGAATGAAATGGCGGCATTAAGCTTAATATTTAACATAGATATGTTGATGTTCAGCAGCTGTAACCATGTTCATTCTATTTTTATTTTTTTTTTTATTTTTTTTTTAATTGTTAGCATGCTAACATTTGTGAAGCATCACTATAGTACAGCTGAGATTGATGGGAGTGTCATTCATTTAACAGGTATTGGGTCATAATTCAAGAACCAATTAAAATCTAGACCGACTGATGGCATTAAACTAAAATGAAAAGGTTGTTGAAAGTAAGTGGAAGATGAATGTGACCAAAATTTTATGGCAATCAGTCCAATAACGGTTCATTTCAAAGTATTAATGTCAAACTGATTTTCCAGGAAACTTCTAAGTTTTATTCAAATCTGTTAAATTGAGATATTTCAGTGAGGACCAAAAGGGACAGAAACACAATAAAAAAATGAAACTTAAGTGTAACTCCTGATTCTCTGTCATATTGAGACATATTGGGTATTAAAAAACAGAACAGGAAGGGACTTCAGCAGTTCCTCCATGTCACTGCAGAAAGTCTGGGGAAGTCGTTGCAGCACAAACCGGATGTTTTAGCGGTTCAGCACCTGGAAGAGAAAGGAGAGAAAAGTCTGCGGGGTTTCCATCTGCCCTCGTCTAATCCACAGCTGTCAGCTTTCTGTTTCAGCGGCCTCACATACCTCAGAGCAACTCTTCTCCTGCTCCACCTGCAACTCTCACAAAAGTTTCACTGTGTCACGAGCCCACCGACACTCTTTACAGGAGTGACAGCTTTTTTCATGTGTGGTTATACTGTGAATATTTCATTTTAACACTGGTTGACGGAGTCAAAACATAACTGCATGTTTGTGGTGCTGCAGTAAGAGACAGGCTTTTCAGCAGGCTTTGATATTGAGAAGGCTGCACAGTGTTTTGACAGCTTTCAGACTGATGGAGGAAAAAAAAAAAGTGTGTATGTGTGTGTGTGTGTGTTGGAGCGGGTGAAAGGAGAAGGATGGGAGAGGAAAGGGGGAGTGGGGGGAGGTGGGTGTGGCACAGAAGGAGTCCTGGGCTGCTCAATGTCACACTGGGGAGAACTGCAGGGGAAATAAAAAGAGGATGGGGGGAAGGTTAGAAGGACAAGCTTATCAGTGTGTTTTTGAAGATGTGGGGGGTTGGGGGAAGGTTGGGGGGGTTGGGGGGGCGCTGCCTGAACCACAACAGGATGGAGAAGTAATCCAAAGGGCAGGAGCTCATGGAGACGCACATGTATAATGTGCACTGCAACTCCTGCCCAGCTGTCTCTGTCTCGGACACACACATGCTCGCATTATGTGGAGTAACACTGCAGAGAAGACTCGGGGTGTTTGGATATTTAATGGAACACCCCCACTCTCATCCTCCTACCAAATCTGCTCGCTAGCGCGGGAGTCCGACGGAGGAGGAAGACGAAAGTAGGCCACGTCTGCAGATTTAATGAGGCAAAAAAGCTCTGTATGACGAGCTTATTTTTTCTCCTCCAGCAGAGCTCCTCTCTTCAAACGACATGCAGCCACAGAGACGCGGCGTTATCAAGGCCATCCCGCACCGGTCCTCTCCATTGTCAAACACCGTGGATTTTGTGGATACTTAGCAGCGGGATGAAGGCCAGAAAAAATTAGTCCCATCGACTGCATGTCACCACAATCACGTTTGATCGTTTTTAGAGTGTAATCCCATTGAGCAGTCTTACACTGCATTAAATCCCCACCTCCCCCTTCCCTTTTCATTTCCAACGTGTATTGGGGTTGAGTCACAATGCTATTTTCACCCGCAATTATTCAGACGTCGTTAACTCAAGAATTCTCCTCGTATTTGGGAACAAAAAACGATTAAAAACTTGCACTTGGATAAAAAAAAAAAAAAAGGGAGGAAATCTGAGCGCTTCAGTGAGGATGAAGCACAAAAGTGACAAGAAAAGAAGTTTTCAGATGATCATTAGGCCTCAGGGCCAACACGCCTCAGGATGCATGCTGCTCATCCCTGCATGGCTCGCTCACTATTTAGGACACTATTTTAGTCGAGGCTGATTTCACCTGGGGGGATTCTGGCTGCTAAAACAGGCACTCACAATACTGCCTCTCTGGTAATGGTGAAGGAACACTCCCACATACAAAACAGGCACAAATGTAAATACTTCACAGCGAGCGCACATACTTAAGAAGCAGTCTGCGCCGGCCGGAGTGAAGAATCAAGACAACACCGGCAGCCATGTACCCAGAAACAGCTGAATATGTGGCTAATTACATCCTGAGGTAGGTCGGAGCTGCAGTCTGCGCCCGCCACATAAGACCTTGTTTACAGCAGATTTCTGTGCCGTGCTTTGTGCTGTTTTTTGAACCGAGTCATTGTGTCTCTAATTGAGGACATGGGTTGTTTTCAACATCGTGTTTTACTGACCCAGCGTGCAGCGAGCGGTGACACGACTCCCGTGTTTGCTCAGTAGGTGTCGGACTTTTTTCCAGGGAGGATGTCAATCTGTTTGTCTACATTCTTACAGCAGAGTTTCATGGTGTGACATCGAGGTTTGCAGTCGGGGCGAAGAAAAAAAACAAGTTCACAAAAAAAAATTTGGAGACCTACATTAAAGAGGCTGCAATGCTGGAAGCCATACTTCTGCTCTTAAAGCAGCCTCTTTTTGTTTTTTAACTTGTCACATGAGATTACTGTGCTCATAATCTCAACATCTGTTTCCATCCTGCTTTGTGTCCTGAAGACTAACAATTCTTAAAATGTTCTGTCTCACTGCTTGAAATGTAAAGACAAACCAGCATAAAAGCCCAGCGTGTCTATTTTCCCGCCATTATGTGTTTCTTTATTTTCCGCCTCGTCTCAGTCTGGAATGAAAAACGCAGCTCATCACCTCGAGTCTGAAACCGTCTGTCATTTTCACAGCGGGTGAGATGGAGGAAGAGAGGTACAGCGAGGCAGGCGGAGACACTGAAAGACGGACGCTGTTGGGAGTGCGTTTGATTGCTGTCTGATTGCAGCTGCTCCTGGACGGACAGGGCTGAGACTGTCTCTCAGAAAAAGACAGGCACACATCAGTGAGTTCATTAGACGCCCGCTGGAATCAGATAGCTGGCTGCACATCAGCGTCCTGTCGTGGGACGAGCTCGTACGGAAGCATCCACAGAGGCTCTCCGAAGAGGAGACGGGCTGACATGTCTGCGCCTTCCAAGCAATAATGATTTGATGTAAAGTATTCAGCGCCTCCCGGGACGACACGTCGAAGTGCACTTGGCTTTGTCGTGTTGAAGCGTCGTGCACACAATACCATGCAACTGTTGTGTGTCTTGTTTGTGGTTTTATAACGGCTCTGTGCTGCTTGGATGGATGTGTGCGTGTGTGTGTGTGGTGTGTGTGTGTGTGTGTGTGGTGTGTGTGTGTGTGTGTGTGTGTGTGTGTGTGTGTGTGTGTGTGTGTGTGTGTGTGCGTGTGCGTGCGTGTGTGTGTGTGTGTGTGTGTGTGTGTGTGTGTGTGTGTGTGTGTCTGGGGCCCCCTCTTCATGCCACTGTATCCCCAGAGGCCCCTCTAAAGTTACCCACTGTCTGTCGGCTGCAGCCAGCGGGTCTCACATCGCTGCGTTCATTAAAGGGCTGCGCTGTAACCGGATCGCCTCGAACCGGACCCACATCAACATCATATTTTGGTTGGCATGTATGCGGTCGCTCAAGTCGCACAATTTCACATCGAGGCAGTAAATCACTTATCGCTCGCTGGAGCTGGCAGTGTGACAAGGCTGCTGATGCTGCACACGAAGACAAGGTTGAAGAAGAAGAGGAAGGGGAGTTGATTTTCTTTTGTTGGCACATGAGTCATACTGGGAAGCCTTTGTTGCAAAAAAAACCAACACACAAGCATCAGACATCTTAATATATCTCCTTAAATGGGGTTTGAAATATGTAAAGAGTGTTCAGTATGCACAACCTTACTTTTACATCTGTGATTAAATCGGGTCTCACAGCGAGGAAATGAGAACACCGGGTGATGTTGTAGATTTATGACTGTATTGATTTTCTCTCTCTCCCTCTGAAGGAAGCCTCAGCTGAGCCTCTATGAGCTCCTGTACCCGATGCGCTACTGGAGGCCGGAGCTGCCCAGCTTCTCCACGCCGCTCCAGGGGAAGGGAGGCTACTGGTGGAGCCCCCAGAGGTCCCAGGTGTGGTTGTCACTAACGTAATATTGTCCGGAGTCCATTAATGTAGGATGAAGTCACAGCAACAGTTTCACTGTACGTTGTAAGTCAAGGTTAGTGGGCGTGAGGCTGCAGATATCAGCACGCTAACATTACTTGTCAACCTTGCAGCATGCAGCTGGGTTGTTTTAATAATACGTTTCCATATCGGGCGAGCGGCTCCCCGAGGAGACACTTCAGCATTGCTTTGAGCTGCTAATATTTGCAAACATGCTTGCAATGGCGGCGCTGACACGCATGTCGTAACGTCTTAGTTTCTCAGTCGGCTGCTTCCACCTACCAGTCAGGTTGAGGTTTTCATCCGCATGTCAAGGCTCAACTAATGTAGTCAAGACTGTGAAGGAATCCTGGTATGTGTTTACATGCCTGGACAATAACGCTGATTGACAGAACAGAATGCTAAAAATATGAAACAAGTTTCACACACAATCTTCAACCTGACAGCACAGGAGGTTTTTACAAGCAGGCGGACACCCAAGATCAGTGTCACCAATTCAGTGTCTGACCAAATGTCAAACACGGTCACAGTTTCTCCTTCTGTTTCTCAGTTATGGTGTCGAGTAATTAACAAAAAAGTGTTATTGCAGAATGATGTCACGAATTCTCGAGGTATTGGCTACAAACAGGTTTTGTGAGGTCACGGTGACCTTTGACCTGCGGTAACCAAAATGTAGTCACTTCACCCTGGAGTCCAAGAAAATGTCCGCGCAAAAATTTCAAGAGATTTCCTTCGAGGCATTCTGAGATATTTCTTTCAGGAGAACAGGACAGACAAACGATAAACACGACGCCTCCGTCTACAGCTGTCAGTCATGAAGTGAAGGGTTCACCAGAGGTGTTTAACATCATCCCGAGTGTGACACAAACATCTGAGCCAGATTTCATAGCGATCCATCGAATAGGAGCTGAAACAATTCATTAAAAACATAAATAAATGGGAAGCGCAAATTTAAATGCTGCTTTCACACACATTATATTTAAACACTGACATGCTGGAACATGAAGAGCACGTTTACTTTTTATACTTTATACTACACACGCAGCCTTATAACTACATATAGTACCACGCTGACTCCTATTTTGTTTGTCTGTCACTAAAGTGAGCATCCCCCGTTCCTGCCAACCCACTACTCAGTATTTATTCTGTAAATGTCCTCTCGCCCTGCAGCTACCCACAACTCACCCCACATCCCCCCCCGGACCCAGAGGACACTGACCTAAATGGACGGTCAGAGTAATGGTCTCCAAGCCCCACAGCATCTTGTTGCCATGACAGCGGGATGGTTGTGAGCGTCCGGGTGTGCCGGCGCACTGATCTGATTTTTACCGCTCCGTCGACTGAGGCGACTGGTATAAAAGTAGAAGAAGGGAGAGCGCGGTGACGGTACGAGTCCGAGAGGGAAAATGAAAGAAGTGAGATGAACACCGGAGCAGCGAGAGGCAGGTAGAACGAGAGAAAGTCGGGACCTCGAGAGTTCAGGAAGATAAGGAGAAAAACTTAAAATGGAAAGAGAGGATTTTGAGGAAAAAGGGAGAAATACTGATGATCAGGGAGGAGAAAAAAAAAAAAAAAAAGAGGGAGGCTGAAAAAAAAAAGGAAAAGAAGTGGAAAGAGAGAGAAAAAGCCAGGGGGCTAATGGGCTCGTGGCTAATCAATCCTGAGTGATGGCCACTTTAGAGCGGGCCAGGCTGACAGATGGAGACCATCCCTCTGTTTTAGCTCTCCCCTGACTCTGAACTCCTAAAACACCACACCAGAACACATCAACACCCCCCTCTACCCCCCCCCCCCCCCCGAGGGCATCTGACATCCCGCACATGCAACGCACATACGGAGACACACACCGTATCAGCGGTCCGCACTGTTATTCCCGACGTGGGTGAGTTTGAATGAGTGCAGCATCAGTTGTAGATTGATCCTCCAGAAGAATTGATTGGACTAAATGAGAGCTGTGATCGATCGCCGCAGACATGAGGAGTGTGTGCGGCGAGCGGGTTACTATTCAGAGCGGCCACGTGGTGCTTTTTGTACACTTGTTCTCTGCGAGCAGAAAGAGGATAGACTGTTCCATTTATTCAAGATTATTGAGTAAATCAGCCATGTGCCACCGCGGCAAGAAAGACACACATTTTCCACATGGCTGTGCAGATCCACAGCGTGCTGAGACCAAAATGGACAGCAGGATAATGAATGGAAAAAAAGGGAAAATAAACGTTATTTAAAGATTTCCAGGATGGTGTGGGTTTCTTTTCTTTTTTTTTTAAACACACAGGGATTCAGGAAGTTTGATAATACTTTAATAACACTCCTATTTTATAATATCGTGTATTCTGTAACTTCCACTTATTAATACTGGTTTCCAGAGGACATTCTTCCCTCAGTACACGAACAAAAAATGCTCTTACATGTTCTGACTGTTGTTTCAAATCACTGCTGCTCTGCACTGACCGTAAATAACCTCAGCATGTGAACACATCACCCGCCAAAATATCTGCAGCTTCAATTGTTTTACACAGAAATTAAGGTGTTGTTGTGCCCTCTGTTTAACACACTCAATAAACACACTGATTCTTCTGTCCAGCAGCAGTGGAAAAGAAACACGTTGTGTTCAGGAACAGCTGCAGCCAAGATGGCGACCGTTTAGGGTGGAAAGTGTCCAGAGCTTCACACTTCTTTTTTGGACCGTTTTGAGTGCATCATCAGTGCTAGTTCGGAGTGGTTTGGAGCAGGAAGTGACCATATTTGGACGAGCTGGGGGAACCCATGACGATAGTATGTCCCGCCCACCGATAGCTGTAACCTGACTGCACCACAGGCCTGTCAATCAAATAGACACGCCCCCAAAAACAGGTCTTCTTGAATCTTCTTTTCTAATGAATGAGGGATTATTTTCAGATGGACCTCCAGAAAACTAATAAGAAGGAGTGACTTTAGCTAACAACACCGAGATAACTGATGGACACATTTTATTCACTTTGGATTTGATGAGAGAAGTTGAATGGGAGTCTATGGAGCCGGAGGCTTTTTGGAGCCGACCTCTAGTGGCACTCGCTGGTATTGCAGCTGAAGACACTTCTGCAGCGATGTCCACTTTTATAAACAGCCCATGGTTAGTTCACCATTTGGAACACAGTAAGAGTCACCTTCCAGAAACCCAGCGGTGTACAACACAATGAACAATGTAGAATTTGTATTTCACCCACAGCATCACGAGAATCGTTTCAACATTAGTGGTTGTTTACAATGTTGTACTGAAACCAAGCCAGCACCCAAATCTGAGCCAAACAAGCAAGCGGTGTCATAAATTGTTCTCTGCTGGCCCTGTTAAAAAAGATTAAAGAGAAGAAAGTGAAATCCAGTGACGGGCAGCTTGGACAGGCGCTGGATGGAGGGCTGGTATCAGCTCCTGAAAGACAGCAGGAGGGAGGAGGAGGAGGAGGAGGAGGAAGAGGAGGACAGTGCAGAGACCTCTGCTGATAGATATTCAGCAGACAGCCACAGTATCAGCAGGAGCGCTGCCACTGGGTCACAGACACACAAGCTTCTTACACAGCAGCGTCAACAGCTGCAAGACTCCAGTTGCTACCATGTGCTCGTTCGCCACTGCATGTGCTGACCGTGCACACATGCAAGTGTCACTCACACCATTTCTTTCTGTGCACAAATTCAGCGTGTCACACAATCCACGGCATTGTCTGTTCTGTTCCTCTTGGCGGGGAGCGGCTCTGTTTTCCTCGCCCAGCTGTCACGTCAACAGTCAGTCAGTCAGTCAGTCAGCCGGTAAGGCAGCAGTTCTTCCCCTCAGACCCCGCGAGGAGCTTAGATCCTTCACTTCCTGAGCCACGGAAAAGGGTCAAAGCACAAGCCACAGATGGCAGAAACCGGGCCGAGCTTTGGAGAAATCCAACTCTGCTCAGGGGGCGGAGAGCTGGAAGGTCGAAAAGGCAGAGAGAAGGGAAAAAGAAATGGATCTGGCTGGAAACGAGGGAGGAAACGTAGCAGAGACAGGCCGTTTGTTTCCACAACCTGGCACACACACACACACACACACACACACGCACACACACACACACACACACACACACACACACACACACACACACACACACACGCACACACACACACACACACTGGATCACATCCATTAGGATTAAGTTAGAGTCCGGATTGCTTTACAGATCATGAGCTACTCTTTCAAAGCATATTCATTTTCATTCCTATTCATAATTTCCAGGCTTAAGTTTTAACAGTGTTGACTTTGCAGTGATGTATGCGTGAAGGATCACCAGCACTCCCACAGTATCTGTCTTTCACTGAATAGCACCTTTGAGAAAAAAATAAACTTAATCCACTGACATTTTTAAAGTAAAGTCTGGCCTCTTGGTGCAGTGAGAAAATCACCTGCTGAGGTTGGTAATTGAATGGCACTCTTCTGCTATTATTATCCCAGTTCACCTCCAAGAGGCTGACGTGCTCAATAATGAAGTCTTTGGTAATTAAGTTAGCTGATTAGGTCTCTGTTATATAATTAAATTCTCAGGACTGTCTCTGTTTCACTCGTTCACTGCCCTTTTTTTGGTCCTGGAGGAGATAATGGTCTTCAGTATCAGGAAAATACCTGAAAAATATTACGACGTTACAACTTCAATGTTTAACGTGTAGAAACCGTCATTAATAGACAGGTAGTTAACAGCAAGCTAACACGGAGATAATTAAGTCACAAAGTTCCTCTTAGTATTTAAAGATGTATAATTAACATACATTGTTATCTGCTGCTGTTCATTGCAGCGATGCATCACCACATATCAGGAACATCAAGTTAATACACTGGTTACTTCCAGGCTCCTTCACTGAAGGCAGGGAACTGTTAGCCAGACCAGGGACACTCAATCTGCGGCCCGCGGGCTGGAAACGGTCCGTTTGAAATTTTCTTTGGCCCTCACAAAGATGAGTGTCTGGATACTGTTTCACTCTTTTCACCTTTATGGATATGGACGTGATATAAACACCGTTATCTGCTTGGAATCGTTTTAATTGTATCATTAAAAAGGCCCAAATGATTTTACTGTACGTTCATGTTGTATTTTGCAGTTGGAGATTTATACCATTAAAGAGATGCATGTGATTAGTTTAATGACAGAAGTTATTTGGAGCCATTAATTGACTAAATATTCTGTGCAGCCCTTCGAGCCTTCAGTGATCTTCCTACATGGCTCTCTGAGTCTCAACCCTTCAATAAACTCCTGTGAAGACGAGAAGTTGACTCCCAAACTGTTGAAGCAACAAAGCCCCACAGGAACAACTGTACTGAATCTCAAATGTAATCTGGTTGTTTTTGAGAGTAACTACTCCAGACTAAGCAGCGCTTGCAGGCAGACAGAGTCATTAATTACAGACTCACCGTGCAGTTTTAATTCATCTACCTTGAGACTGATTATCACAGAGATTATCTCTTCAGTCAGAGTCCACGCAGGAGCAACACTCCTCCTCGAGAGATACAAGCTCGGACTAATGAATGATTTTTCCCGGGCAGTGAGAGACATAAGGCAGTCATTAAGGAGTGAAAAATCAGATAAGTGAAGTGCTAATGCTCGACAAACACCCTGTTCGTCATAGCCTGTCCGTCGATGCGTGGAGCGGCCGGTGAAAAACGATGCCGGGTGGCAGAAGGCGGCGTGCTGAACAGGTGACAGCAGCGCGGCCCCGTCCCTCCCCGAGACGAGACGCACCGAGGCTCAGTTTACTGGAGAAAGTCACACAGCAGATGGTGACCAAGGAAGTGAATTAGCTCAGAGAGGCCGTGTCCACATGCAGCAGATGGAGGGAGAAGAAGGGACAAAGAAACTGAGGGGAGAAAAACAATGACATAAAGGCAGGAGGGCCAAGGTGCAGAGGATGGGGAAGGGGGGTGGGGGTGGGGGGGGGGGGCTTTGTTGCGGGCTCATTTGTTTGTTTTCTTGTTTGTGTGCGTTTGTGTCTTTGTTGGGCCGATGCAGCACAATGCAGCACCTCGGCCAAGTTCAGGAGCCTGTTAACAGTGATTCCACCCATTCACGGCCTCATGCACAGACCAGAGCTCGCGTGTTACGCCTCTCGTTCGGATGATAATGTTACATATGTTGTGCAAAAGCAAAGCTGGTCAAACATGCGAAATCGTGTCGTGTGTTCTGCTTGTCAAGGTGGAGATATCGCTGGCAGAAGCTCGGGCAGAGGGTGCCTCAAGTACTCAAAGGAAGAGAGTTGGAAAATGTCAAAATGTCAAAAAAATAAACATCACAACGCCGTAACCTGTTTCCAATCTGATGTTTTTCTGCTGTGGTCCCTTCCCAGGAACGTTCTGGTACTCTGAGGTTTCCTGGACTCTCAGAGTTAACGTGGAGCGCCGACACTCGATACGTACATATTATACGGGTGATAAATCGCTCCTTCGGAAAACAAAAAAATGATTGGCTGTGATTTGTGTTGGAGCTGGGAGGGCAACAGCCATGTTTTCGGTCAAGGTAATCTCCCAGTGTCAGTGGTTCAGCAATGGACTCGGGAATGTTAATAAGGGGGAGAAAAAAAGGGCGACATGACTTAAATGCCACGCAGATGTGGCCTATCGGTGATGCAATCTTGTGAGGAAATGAGTTGTAGCACTCTGAACAGCGGCTCTGTGGTGGAAGCTGTTAACTTTATGTATTGACTGTACACACACGGCCGTGAATGGAAATGTCAGAATAAAGTTGCGCTGTAACCCAACTCTGAAAATGTCCCCGGCTATCTTGTTTTTCAATCTGCCTGTCTGTCCACGCCCCTCCACAGCCCATCTGGCTGTGATTATTGGCCGTGGCCTAATCCAGCACCGTGTCCCTTTAGACACAATGGGGAGGGCCGGATCTCTGTTGTCTCACTTATCCCTCTTCTTCTTCTTCTTCTTCTTCTTCTTCTTCTTCTTCTTCTTCTTCTCCTCCTTCTCTTCTCCTCTCCCTCTCTTCCCCTCCGTTCTCACTCGATCTGTCCATTTTAACTCTCGCTCCTTTCCCCCTCTTTGCTTGACTGCCGCTGCATCTGTCACCAGCCGAGCGGCGAGCGTCTGTGTGGCACGCCGCCAATGCTGACAGCTGGCAGAGAGAAAGACAGAGAAAAATAAACCACGGAGGAGGAGAGAGGGCAGCGAGAGGAAAAAGGATAAATATCAGCACAAGTCAAAAATTCCAATATCACCTCTCTGACTGTGCACAACACTGCAGAAGCTGCAAAAGGGAAATCAATAACGATAAACAACACAAAGAGGTGATACAACAACAAAAAAAGCCTGCATGAGGACGCAGGTGGCAGAGCACCTTTCCTCTTCTAACTTCGGACAGATTACTCTTTCTTCTCTCATTTTCTTTTTTCCACAACATCAGCTCTTTGCCGTTGGCCATATTGTAAGTAGTCTGGAGAAGTTCCTGGTGCCTTGCCTCTCTCGTTGGCAGGCAGCCATGTTTCATGACAGGAGCAGCACTCTGCTTTGTTTGTTTAAAGGAAGAAGAAAATAATCAGGATGGATTTTTGTGACACATCAAAAGACTGCAGAGTGATCCTTAAATTTAGCTCCGTATCCCAAAACCAAGTTGTGCAACATGACCACCGTCCTTCAGAGCAACATGTGACAGAAGGATGACGTCATGTGTCACGTTCTTCTGAAACTCACAATGTGTCACAATATGTCAAAACGAAATCACAATATGTGTAAATTAAAGTACGATTATGTAACTTGGGAAAGAATAAGTGACACAATCCTCCTCGTACAAATGAAAACGTCACTTAATGAGCAAAAAACACACACAACTACTCAGTTCTGCACACTCAGGACTTCTGCTTCATTTCGACGTTTCACCGTTAAATCTCCAGTCGCAGAGACGAATTGGCGCCATGCCGGCTGTTGACCTTTAAAATCACACAGCGGCTTTAACGCTGTTTTTGTTTCATTGGGAGTGAAAGAGCGTACGTTTTTGCATGTTGCAAGTAAATAAATTCTGTGATTTTATTGTGTCCAAAATAAAGCAAGGAGGAAATGTGTCATTTTGTGTGATGTGACTACAGTCGCTGCTGTTGAGCAGAAGTTACGTTGTTTTGTTGCAGGTTTTGGCACAAAACGATGATGACGACTGTTTAGAGTGAAATAACATCAGTGTTGTGTTGACCCGTCTCTCCTCTCTGCCTCCTCCTTGTTTCTTGGGAGGACATCAAAGGAAAGTTTTGTGGGGTGTCACGGTGAGTTACATCTCTGAGTTACATGTGATTTAGAGAAGTCCCAGCATGCATTGCTTCACTCAACAGTCTGCTGAAAGACGGACTGCAGCAGGCTCACAACACTTTAGGGTGGTCAGAAGCAAAGTTGGACACCATTTGAAAGTGACTTTGATGAGCTGTAATGTGTTTACATTAGTTAATACGCCAGAAGGAGAGTTTCTATTAAAGTCTAACAACCGTGAGAAAGTATGAAACTCCGCTTCATGCAAACTTGTAGTGTTGTAAAGAAGTGGCCAGGCGTGTTTAAACCTTCAAAGTCTTCAGATTAGTGAGTTGCCCACTTTCCTGATGCAGCATCATTCCTGATTTAGTATTTAATCCTGTGTGCAACGTCAGGGGAACACACTTGGTGACCCGTCTTATAAATATCCGCAGTGTGTTCATAACACTATTGTTTCCCTGCTGCTGCCTGCAGTCTGAAAACAACAGCGGCACTTTCAGAATATATACATACGATATATGAGAGCTCCGACGGAAAAATGTTTCTGCATTTTGCAATGCAGGAATCTCAGGAATCACAAGGGTCCTTACTGTGACAACAGAGAGGAGGACAGCGGAGGGGGATGTGTGTGTGTGTGTGTGTGTGTGTGTGTGTGTGTGTGTGTGTGTGTGTGTGTGTGTGTGTGTGTGTGTGTGTGTGTGTGTGTGTGTGTGTGTGTGTGTGTGTGTGTGTGTACAAAATAACATACCAGCGATGAAGGAGGCTTGTTGCTGCACTTTCCAGGGCTGTGTGGTGACAGAATGTGTTACAGTGAAAATGTGCTGCGTGGGGTGGGGGGGTGGGGGGGGTGGCAGGGCGGGGGGGGGGGGGGGGGGGGGATTTATCAGAAAGATAAGCGGCAGGTCGTGTGAGGGGAATAAAGGGAGAAGAGTCCAGATTTGTTTCCAGCCGTGATTCTCCAACAGACACGACAAGCAATAACACTCAAGAGAAATGAAGATCACCCGGCGCAGAATACAAAATGGTTCGCTCACACTCAGGAATGAGCTGGCCATAGTAAGTCTGATTAAATGGTGGGGGAGGGAGGGAGGGAGGGAGGGAGGGAGGGAAAAAGAGTAAATCTCCATTTTTCCATCTGGAGAATGTATGTCAGTGGGCTGCACTATTCGCCTGGCCCACATCTCTCTCTCTCCCTCATTCAGTCCAGTGAAGTACAGTCGTCTGTTGCCAACGCAGCCGATTTATATTCTGTCTGCACACTCTACACACTCTACACACTCTACACACTCTGCACACTCTACACACTCTGCACACTCTACACACTCTACACACTCTACACACTCTGCACACTCTACACACTCTGCACACTCTACACACTCTACACACTCTGCACACTCTACACACTCTACACACTCTACACACTCTACACACTCTACACACTCTGCACACTCTACACACTCTACACACTCTACACACTCTACACACTCTACACACTCTGCACACTCTACACACTCTGCACACTCTACACACTCTACACACTCTACACACTCTACACACTCTACACACTCTGCACACTCTACACACTCTGCACACTCTGCACACTCTACACACTCTACACACTCTACACACTCTACACACTCTACACACTCTGCACACTCTACACACTCTACACACTCTACACACTCTACACACTCTGCACACTCTACACACTCTGCACACTCTACACACTCTACACACTCTACACACTCTGCACACTCTACACACTCTACACACTCTACACACTCTACACACTCTACACACTCTGCACACTCTACACACTCTACACACTCTGCACACTCTGCACACACTGCACACTCTGCACACACTGCACACTCTGCACACTCTACACACTCTGCACACTCTACACACTCTGCACACTCTACACACTCTACACACTCTGCACACTCTACACACTCTACACACTCTGCACACTCTACACACTCTGCACACTCTACACACACTGCACACTCTACACACTCTACACACTCTACACACTCGACACACTCGACACACTCGACACACTCTGCACACTCTGCACACACTGCACACTCTACACACTCTGCACACTCTACACACTCTACACACTCTACACACTCGACACACTCTGCACACTCTGCACACACTGCACACTCTACACACTCTGCACACTCTGCACACTCTACACACTCTACACACTCTACACACTCGACACACTCTGCACACTCTGCACACACTGCACACTCTACACACTCTGCACACTCTGCACACTCTACACACTCTACACACTCTGCACACTCTGCACACTCTGCACACTCTACACACTCTACACACTCTACACACTCGACACACTCTGCACACTCTGCACACTCGACACACTCTGCACACTCTGCACACTCTGCACACACTGCACACTCTACACACACTACAGACTCTACACACTCTACACACTCTGCACACTCCCATCGACTGGATGAAGTGAACAGGTCTGTCCTGGCAGCACATATTCACATCATTAAAGTCACAGTTGCTCGACTGGAACGTTTTCTTTTTTTTCACACACTTGAACGCTGTAAATGAGTTGCATAATGAGCAGGATATGTCATGTTGTTAAGTGCACACTACACACAGTACACACTACATCTCCCATAATGCCTCACAGGGCGCACAGCTGCAGGTGTTTGAATCACCTGATTGAAGAGACAGAGAAGGCTGAGAGGACACAAACAAAAAGGATTTGGAAGGAGCCGCTGATTAAAGTTAAGTTAATGGAGATCTAAACCATTGGAAACAAGGACATTTAATTGTTATCATTATTGGAATACTTTAGATTTTATAAAACCTGATTCTTCTCTGCGATGTTTGAAGTTGGGTCCTCGACCAAAAAATGAAGCTGGCTTTTATTTTGAGACCTTTTGTTGTTTCCTGTTCTTTCAGTTATCCTGCACCGCCTCACCTTATCCAGACACATTACTGTGTGTATGTGTGCGTATGAATGGAAAACATAAAGCACTTTGTAGGCCGCTAAAGCCAAAAGGTGCCTGATGATTGTTTGTCCCTCCTTAGATGACTGAGGACTCTCTGTTGCCATGACGACGGGTCCCTGGGTGAAATCCCTCTGATTCCTCCTGCTTCTAACACGTTGACGACAAGATATATCCCAGACCTTGATGTTCAATATTCACTTTATCTGTGAGTGCTCAGAGTGTTTTTTTCTTATTATGCTCATGCTGATATTTCTGAAGAGTTTATTCTGGAATAATCTGCTTCAACAGGCTGCCGTTACATCATCTGCTCTTCTCATAGTGGTCTTCTTAGGATTGTATAAGCAGCCTCCAGACATCTTCCACCATCCTGACAACTGTTTAACAGATCTGTGCTGTTTTCTAAGTGGCGTACTTGTTTTTTAAGCTGATTTTTTTTTTTTTTTTTTTTTTTTTAAAGGAACTGTCCTGCTGTACATTGACCTTGGAGTCAGCGGAGACATTTACCCCCCCTCCCCCCTCCTCCCCCTCCTCCCTCCAACAGTAGCTGGATTCAGAGATGGGATGCCACCGCTCGTTAGCTCCAATTATTCGACCATCTGCACAATCAGTGAGACTTTGGAATGTATTTCCTGAATAGGTAATGAAATTTCAAACTTTTGGGATTTTCAGCTTCAACACACACACACACACACACACACACACACACTCTCTACTGAAACCCCCGACGCCTCAAATTGAATTCACGTCTTCTTTCCTCGTCTTCACGCTCCGTTCACCAGTTGGTTTCTCTGAGTTTCTCTGTGAGTGAGTTAAACAGACTGATGAGTTGTGTTCACTCTGTTTCCTGTGTTGTGGTTCCAATGCCAACAGCTGAAGGGGAAGTCAGAGGGTGTTTGCGGGTTCGGCACCTGTATGTATATATATATATATATATATGTGTGTGTGTGTGTGTGTGTGTGTGTGTACACGGCCTGTTTCTCCACTTCCCTGCTGGGGCTGCTCTATTTCCTGGTTGCAGGTGCTGCTGTGAGATCACTTCCTGCCGCCTCCTCCCTGTGTGTGTATCCGGGGGCTCCAGCCATTTCCTGTCTGCTGCGGGGAAGAGGAAACTATAGGAAACAGGATGAGCATCCCGGGCGGGAGGGGTCACGGAGGGCTGGGAGAGGTGGAACGAGGGGGCGGTGACCCTGGAGGTGGTGGAGAGGACCGCGGATACACGGGCACACCTCGCAGGACTTGTTTGCCTTCTTCAGAGGAGATAGTGAGGACTTTTTAAAACTCAAGAGACGGTTTTCACATTTTATTTTCTGATGGGAATTGACGGGAAATCCCAGGACGGTATTCTCTGAAGTTCTCCTTTATTATGAAGCCATGATTCCCCATAGTATGAAAGTCACAAAACAGGATGAAAAGGATCTTGACGCTTGAAGACACTTTGATGTTTTGTTAGCCATGTATGGTAAACATGAGGCTACATTAGCTGCCAGCGAAAGATGTCAAATCCTCCAACCAGACTTGCAGTTGTTAAGTATCATTATAGATAATGTGGGCATCTGGTTGTAACCACAGACTGTTTATAAAAGAGTTCGTAGCTTCAGGTCTGTAAAATGGTTCTGATCCAGAAGTGTCTTCAGCTGCAATACCAGCGAGTGCCACTAGAGGTCGGCTCCAAAAAGCCTCCGGCTCCATAGACTCCCATTCAACTTCTCTCATCAAATCCAAAGTGAATAAAATGTGTCCATCAGTTATCTCGGTGTTGTTAGCTAAAGTCACTCCTTCTTATTAGTTTTCTGGAGGTCCATCTGAAAATAATCCCTCATTCATTAGAAAAGAAGATTCAAGAAGACCTGTTTTTGGGGGCGTGTCTGTTTGATTGACAGGCCTGTGGTGCAGTCAGGTTACAGCTATCGGTGGGCGGGGACGTAGTATCGTCAGGTTTCCAATCAGATCGGTCAGATCCACCGCTGGCTCCTCCCCCAGCTTGTCCAAATATGGTCACTTCCTGCTCCAAACCGCTCTGAACCAGCAAAGATGGTGACGGACAGAATCTGAACTGGAGGATTCATAACGTTCACAAACCAACAGGTGACGTCACGAGAGCAAAGAAAACGCTCTTCGTATGGACGTAAATGAGAAGTGGAGTTTAGCAGCATAGCCCGCAGATAACCCTGCCAGGATGACTGAAGGTCAAAGGTCACGATGATGATGAAGTGAACCGTCCAGTTTCTTTCCTGTTATTTTGTCTGACGAGAAACTTCACGCTCTGACACACACACACGCACACACACACACACACACACACACACACACACACACACACACACACACACACACACACACACACACACACACACACACACACACACACAGGCCTTTAGGTCCGGGCAGGCACATTGATCTCTCCTCTGACGTTTCCATTTCTCTGTCTGTCTTCCTGTCTTCTTATTCTGGGAACAATCAGGCTCTCGTGGAAAACGTTTGGTGACGTCACCTTTTAAAGAAGATGTGTGGATGCTGATGTATTTGAAGTTTCACAACTTTTCGGAGGATTTTTCTTTCGGTATATTTAGTAGCTCGTCAGACTCAAAATGAAACTGCTGAATGTGCTGTAACTTTGCAATGAATAGCAATCTTTTTATTATCGGGATCAGCTGGCTGGTGTGCACAGTAAAGTTTGTTTCATCCTCCAACAGTTACGATCTTTTAACTGTTCAATGAAACAGAAACAGGAGAAGAGCGAAGCTATCAAGACAGATGATCTGCATCTCTCCAGGAAATTCCTCTCCTCTTCACAGCCAGATGAAGAGTCAAAGAATAATCCATTTTCTATTTGTGTAAACCCCCTACAACCACCCACACAGATCCCAGATTAAACCCCGGCTCTTCTTTGACCTCTGACCTTTAAATATCCTGTCAGAAGTTGGTGCACATGGAGCTTCGTGCTCTGGGCTCCCTGGTTATGCTCCACCGATGGTTGTTTGGCACGTCCAGATTTATGAATGAAGCGGTTTCCTGCCTCGTTGGCGTTTGTCTGTGTGTCTACGGAACTTCCTGTGAAAAGACGTGCGGTTTCCCATGCGCACACACAGCTGGGCCGCCGAGCACTCTGGGAAAACACAGGGAAAGCTGAATATCCCACGTTAAACACGAGTTAAAATATTTACATTCATGGAGTTGAGACATGTTTTTGTGTGAAGGAGATGAGTTGAGTAAGATGCTTGTGTTTTGTTGTTGAAGGCCTGCAGGTGCTGGAGTGACACGCAGCGCGATCTTCCAGGCGCGTGTCATCCATCGACTCAAGTATGTCAGGAATGTACAGAAAGACAGAAGATGAAGGACGGAGACGGTTTAAACACGTCGCTCGGTTCGAAGCTTCGTCACGCCGCTCATCAGCCAAAATATATCAGTTCCTCAAACATCCAGCCGGATTGTTGCTGTTTGGAAAGGTATGTTGTTTAATCGAAACAGCCTGCTGACCTTTCACCTTTCCCTTCAGAGTTTTTGTCCTCAGGAAACGGTGCAGCTCCCACTGGGAGAACGTAAAAGAAAATATGCCTGACCGTTGGAGTGAGTGTGTGTGGGGAGATAACTGAAGGGATGGTACGTCCTTTTGTCCACCACTTATTGAAAGATTGAAGATAGCTGGGACACTCAGACAAGAACAAAGATGATTATTTTTGTGCTCCTCAGACATTTCCTGATTATTTTGATTTCACCCAAAAACTAAAATACTGCCAGACCTCCCCGTCCCTGAACCCCAACCCTCCTCTATCCCCAACTTCTCTATGAGGTCCTAATTGGTGGACGGCTGCCTTTAGGAGGCTGCGTCTCCTGTGATCTCTCCTGGGGGGCGGGTTAATGGGGCAGCATCAGGCGAGCAGGCCGACCGGTCAGCCAGTCAGCCCCGAGGAGGAGTGTGTCACAGGGCCATTAACGCTCTCGCAAAAACGCCCGCTTTATACGAGGTGTCAAACCTGGTGGGACGACACGTCTCCGAACTGCAGAGAAGAAAACAGGAGAGAGAGCAGACGGATGGAGAAGTTCGGTGAGCTTCGGGGAGGTTACGTACTTTAGTGAATCAGCAAACTCAGGGAACGATGAGGAGCTGATTAATCTGCCGCTCAGGTATTCGACTGTATTGTTCGCCTCAAGTGGAGGCTCATCGGTCATGAAAGGATTTCCTCTTTCCTTCCAGGAGCCGCGGCCCAAAGGCCGACATACAACCTCAACCGCATATCCTTATCTTTAATACCTGCCGCCTCACTGACCCCACTTATCCTTCCCTTGTCGCTGATGATAAATAGTTTTCTATCAGTGTCTGTTCTACAGAATCTCATTGGTTTGTGACTCAACTTCAGCGCAGCCGTGACTACCCAACATCCTCTCTGGGCCCGGCTCCTGCAGATGTTGTAAATTCTTTGAGCGTTTATCAGCTTGACTCCTCATATCTTGTCTCTGCCGATCCCTCACACACACAAACACACACACACACACACACACACACACACATCTTTGGGGAAAACATGTAAGGGCACTTCCTCTTGAGTGGCCCGGCATCCTGCGTGTGCACCGCCGCCCAGCGGGGGGTACGGTCCACTTCCTGTACGACCCGGGGCCAGAGGGGGCGTTCGGAGGTATCGGAGGAGTCACTGGCAGTAAAAAATCAGGAGTGTGATTCAAAGTGTGAGCAGCACCCCAGGTGTTTTGTTTCCTCAACATAAATCTTCATGACATGAAGAGATGATTTTTAAAGCTCCAGAGTCTGAAACTAACCAGTGTGTTGAGGCCTCTTATTCACAGACATGCAAATCATTCGTCAGTTCATTTTCATTCAGGAAAATTTGTAAAGCTTTGGTTCCACTTTTCTGCAGTAAATCTAGATGTTTTAAAATGGAAAAGAAAATGTTTCCAGTTGATTAAAATACACATAATAGACTGATAATGTAGTAATGTAATATGACCAATGAAAATGTAATATAATGTAATACAAAACAGTTTTAGTGGCATCAAAGGAAGTGTCCACCATGCTTACATCAATTTAGTATCTGACAGAATGGTTTCTTAAATTTGCTTTAAATTAATTTTAATGCTAACAACATTAAGAGTAATAAAAGAAAAAGTTAAAGCCTGTTGTAGGAAATCTGGTTGTAAAATATATTATTAGCAGTGATTATATAGCTGGTTGTTTAACCCTTTGAACATTAAATAGTGTCAGTAGAAATGTCTTTTTATAGTTGTGTGGAGGAGATTATCTAGAATCAGGCAATATCTGAAACTGTATAACTCAGCAATTTCAAACGAAATGTGTTTAATGCCGGGCAGGAAATAAATGAATGAATGACGCTTAGTGGCAAGAAGCCCAAACTAGGGACTCACAGTCAGAGCATACGGCCCTGTGATATGTTAAATAACTCAGCTGTCGGATGGACCTGCAGATACCTGCTTTTCATACAAAGGGAGATGTAATGTCAGCCCTGAGTTGGAGACAATACAGTAGTTAGCTGTGATTTTAAAATCGGGTTCACTGAAAACATTTTGACGCACAGAGGAAAGACGGCTATGATGCAACTTCAAAGTCGATTTTCACCTGTCTGTGAGGAACACTTGCTGTGCCATTCAACCGAGAAGAAGGGTGGGAATTTGGACGCAATTTGCGATTTCAATTCGTGGTAAGAGAAAGAAATGAACAGATTTCCATGTTGAAGTTTATACATTTTAAACCAGCCACAACTTTGAATGAAACTGTTTGAAACATGGTTGGCTGCTGGGGTGGAAAGACATTTTTTAGGGCTGCTCCCACCTTTAGGTCCGCCCCTGCTGACTTCATCCCTCACACGAGCTTTGAGTGCCGCTCCTGTTGTTTCACTGCACATCCTCAACAAAGAATGAATGCACTTGCAGCAGCGCGGTGTAATTACTACACAGAGTCAACAAGTATCCTCAACCTCTCTGCCGTGAAAGAAAATCTCCATCGAGCGACTCAAGATTACAGATTTCCATTCTCAGCCGGGAAGTGACACAAAAATGACACTTCTGACAAACATGAAGAAGAATGCGGTCAGGTGCCCACCCAAAAAGTGTTGGTTTGTTTGCACTACATTGTTATCAGTGTGTGTGTGTGTGTGTGCGTGTGTGTGTGTGTGTGTGTGCGTGTGTGTGTGTGTGTGTGTGTGTGTATGTGTGTGTGTGTGTGTGTGTGTGTGTGTGTGTGTGTGTGTGTGTGTGTGTGCATTTTGCGTGCATGTGTAAACAGCACCTAAGCTATAGCTCTCAGCTCAGATTCCTCTGCTTGTCCATGTTTACAAATAGCAGATAAATAATTCCTCTGCTTGTTTTCGTCCATCTTGAGAGGAAGCTGAAAGAATTCGGGTGTTTAGATGGTGGAGAGTTTAACTTGAAGTCATGTGTTCTTTGAAAAAAACATAAAAAGACAGAAACTTTTTCTGTTCAGGATGAAGTCAGAATCTCTGCAGGAGTCGCTGTCTTCCTCTTCATCTCCCTCTCAAACACGTCCTCTGATGTCCACCTCTTTGTCCTTCACCTCTTTGTAACTTGGTTTGTCGATGATTCTTTCTTCTGTGCACGAGGGAGAGCGATTGAACTGGAGCTCACGGCACTCAGATAAAACACAACAAAAACTTAAATGTGAAAAAACTTTGTTCTGATATGCTGGTCTGAATTTCAGAGTCCTATATAAAACCCTGTTTCCAAACAAGCTGGGATGCTGTGTAAAATGTAGATAAAAACAGAATGAGATGATTTTCAAATCACATAAACCCATGTTTGATTTTTAAATAGACCAAAAACAACATATCAAATGTTGAAACCGAGAAATTTTGATGCTGAACGATATGTACAGATTTTGGAGGAACATATGCTGCCGTGCAGACAACGTCTCCTTCAGTCCAGACCTTTCTCAATCTAAAGAATTTAGCGCATCATGAAATAAAAAAATAAGATGAAGACACCGAACTGTACAGCCACTGAAATCCTATATCAGGCAAGACATGGACAACATTTCACTTTCAAAACTCCAGAAACTGGCCTCCTCGCTGCCCAAACATCTTCAGAGTGTTGTTAAATGAAGAGGTGATGCAGCACAGTGGTGAACATGATTCTGTCACAACTTTTTTGAGACATGTTGCTGCCATCAAATTCAAAATAAGCACATATTGTTTTTAAACAATAACATTTTAACATTTGATGCGTTGTCTTTGGTCTATTTTATCTATCTATCTATCTATTATCTATCTATCTATCTATCTATCTATCTATCTATCTATCTATCTATCTATCTATCTATCTATCTATCTATCTATTTACACCCACTTTATCCTGTTACCCCGGGTTACGGGGGGCTGGAGGCTCTCAGCTGACTCTAAGTGAAGACAGGGTACATCGTGGACAGGTTGTCAGTCCATCACATGGCCAACAGAAAGACGGACTAGCATTGATACTCGTTCACACCTGCAGCCAATTTACAACCATAATGAATCATTGAATTGGTGGTTCAGTCTCCAGACTTCTGATCCCACAACAACCTCTCATCAAACATGTTTTGCAGCTCGTTACTCCAAAGTGCCGTCTTTGTTGTGGAGGCTGCGTTCGGCCTCCCTGTCGAGAATCGAAACCTCTCGTAGGCCAAAGCGAAGCTTACAGTGAAGCCTGAGGGCACTTTTGAAGAAAAGGGTGTCGGAGCTTATTAACAGGATCATGTTCCCCTCTGAAGACACAGAAAGGGGGGCTGACCACTTCCTGCAGCTATGCAGCAAATAAACACCCACAAAAAGACAAGACCTAACAGAAGGACTTCCTCTGAGACTGAAGCTCTTCTACTCTTTTTCTGTACAGACTCCTCTTCTATCAAGGTCACATTTCTTGATTCTCACGTACATTCTTGTTGATGTTTACCTCCTTGTTCCACGAAGCTCATTTATTTTCTGCATCATTCGTATCCAGCGTCCTTCTATGTTTTCATTTACGCACAGATCAGCTTTATTTTTCTTTGACACAGCGCTCCCTCACAGCTCCGACACAACGTGGCCTCGCAGCCTCTTTGCTCTCCGAGACGAGACAGTTGTAGGACAGAGGTGTCAGATCTATGACTACGAACATCTGGAGGACGTTAATGTAATCAACGCACATCAGATTCCTCCTCCAGTCGCTGGCAGGAGTTCAGGGCTCCGCAGGAAGAAATGGAGCAAAACAGAAAGGGGGAGAAAAGAGCCAGCAGAGGCAACCAAAGAGGGAAAAGGTTACGGGTTTGTGTCCCGGAGAGCCGAACAGACGTGCTGTTAAAGGTGGCACACTCTTTTTTTCTTTTTTTTTCTCATGCAGCAGAGCCTGAGAGGTTAGAGAGGAAACACTTACATGGTGAGAAAATGGGGCCCAACTTGTAGCCGCAAATGAAATCCCAACCCGTGAGATGAATGATCCTTCAGGATGGAAGCAGAGAGGACTTCAGGGTCACGTGTGTGTGTGTGTGTGTGTGTGTGTGTGTGTGTGTGTGTGTGTGTGTGTGTGTGTGTGTGTGTGTGTGTGTGCGTCAGAGAGAGAGAGAGAGAGTGTGATTAGTTTGCCTTTTGGATGGTTAAACGTGAGAGTGAGCCATTTGTAATGGTAACCTTTGACCTCTCAGTTCAGGGCTGTCGTAAATGCATTTCCTCTTCCCTGTGTGTGTGTGTGTGTGTGTGTGTGTGTGTGTGTGTGTGTGTGTGTGTGTGTATACCGTACTTCCTGGTGCAGCGTCTCCCCTGAATCTCCACACAGCGACCAACTGGGATAATAATGATAATGAAGGAGCAATGAGGTCATCCAGTTGAAGGCCTCTCTCGCCGTCTCTCGGCCTCGGACTGACCCAGATTGCCGTAACGGCCGAACGTAGACCCCGGTCCAACCTGCGCGGCCTGTTTTGGCCTTGTAATGTTTGTGGCTGTGCTTTGTCTGAATTGAGGATAGCGACACCAGAAACTGCGTGATATATATTATTTATAGCGTGCTTATTATCTTTTGCGGCCTCCGACATAAAAACAGACTTGAAAGGAAGGAAAGCAGACGAAAGAGGAATCAAGCCGAGGGAAGGATGTTGAAGGACAGGATGAGGTAAAAAAAAAAAAAAAAAGCTTGGAGGGAAGCCTGTTAAACGATATTTATACCCTCCTATTGAGCTAACAAGACAGACAGCGAGACAGACTAACAAGCGTAGGGCCGATATGGAGGCCGAGGACCAGAGCCAGGTGGCTGAACCAGACGCTGTGCAATCAGAAATGAAGATGGAAAACCCAAGGGTGAAATTTTTCGATACCTAAAGAAGCCTTTGTGATCTCAAACAAAGCCAGACATCATGTGACAGATGTAGCAGTAAAGGGCAGGTGGAGGCTGTCTGACACCGTCTGCAGGGAGGAGCTGAGCGTTAACACGAGAGGCTGTTCTTCTGACGAGATGGCAGTAATGAGTCTGGCACCAAGACTCCCATGAGATGAATACTTTCAAAACCGTCCTCTTACATTTCACTGGTATATTGTGGTATGTAGGTAGCTGCATTTTATTTGTACTGTTTGTGGCTGTGAAACTGCTTTGTCAGATCTTTACTTTCAGGCAAGCATCACTATTAATGACTGCTTCACGGGCCAGATTCGGACTCCAACCTATGATTACTGACTGGAGGTTTTTCCTTTTCTTGGCAGCACGGTTTAGCAAATAGCCATGTTTTCTTAAAAAGGGTAGTCGTGGAAAAATCTCTACTTAAAGTAACCTGAATGGCCCAACTGTGTATCAGGCAATGGAGACAGCATTGATTAAATTAACATATTAGTTTAAGTTGAACCGAAATCAGAACTCTTCTCACCTTTTGTGTGGAAAAAATATTAATTGCAGCTAAAAGAAACTTGTGATTAAAAACTAATGATTTTTGAAATATTTGTGGAAACAGTGTTTTTGTTTCAAGCCACTGAGAAAGTGATGGTGTCGTTCATTGTAGTTGTTATGAAATGACTTTCCCTTTATATTCATTGTGCTTTCCTTTTGGAAAATTCAAGTTTACACATTTGTGGCCTAAATCCAGACTTTATTTGCTAATTATGACAACATTTCACACAAATGTCTATCAGTGAGGACATGTTCTCAAAACTTTCTCATGCACAGAGCCTTTTAAATACACTCCCTGTGGAGAATGTTTCTGAGAATCTATCAGCAGGCTGGTTTAATGTAAATGGAGCCAAAATGGAGAGAAAAAGTTGCTGTTTCAAATTATCTCCATTAGTGGGGACGCGGCTTCAGCAGAGCTCAGACCCTGGGCAGGTCAAACTATCACCTTTCTGCCCTGCAGTTCTCCCACAGCTGCCACCTCCATCCTAAACAATTACTGTCAAAGGGCCGCGCTACATTTCACTCTCAGTCCCACACACACTCATTAAACACACAGCAGACCAGTCGAGGAGGGAAAGATGTCGGCCGCACATTCGTCCCTTTTTACCTGCTGACTTTTACAGCCGTCTTTCCTCATAGTCCAGGAAAGTTTTTTTGTCAACTCCTCGGAGCATCTGTGTGGGTTAGGGTTAGGGTCCCGATCGATGCAGACATGCTGCGTGCCACTTAACCTCCTTCCATGAAAGCATTAAAGACCCGGTCGGGATAGAAGTGTAAGCCAGGAAAACATGGAGCGTTTGATTTGATGGCCTCGCTCAATTCCATCCCAACATTAACAGAATTTCAACCCTGCTGTCAGAGTTGGATACGACAAGGTGTGGTAAGACTTGACCGATGAGGAGAGGTCAATCCTGACGACCCGTGAATTTAGCGCGGGGCGCACTAATCAGCTTAGAAGTTCGCTACAGCTCCTGAGAGTTCGACGCCGGCCCGCGTAAAACCACCGTGCATTATGAAATAAGGAGCTCAAGGCAGCCCCCTAACACAGTAATGTTATTGAGTTATCCCATAACTGGCTCAGCCAAATCCGCCCGCTGCACTTTGCTTAATGTACAACAGCTGGTGGCAGCTGGGGCCCGTGGCAGCCACGATGGATATGACATCACACGGCAGGTCCCGCCCACTCTGACCTCCTGTGATTCCTCATCTGCCGGTGAGAGCTTGTGGTGTGCAGTTCGTCCACAGCTCGTCTCGGCAAAACCGGCTTCCTTTTTATTTGTTTTCCTGCGCCATCGTTCATCATATCTGGTCTTCATATATTAAAGTCTTTGGCCCTGCTTTTAACTCGCTAATCATCCATCATGTTGATTAACGTTGCACCTCGTGAGTCCTATACAAATATATACGTTGTGCATGAAGCACATTCGACTTTCATGCAGGAGACCAAGAGTCTTCTGTTTATTACCTGCAATCATGTTCGTATTAAAGGGGAAATGCACAAATGTTGCACATTAAAGTCAGTTTACTGTAAATAATCTGTATAAAGCAGAGGTCTCCAACTAGCAGCAACTGGTTGGGTATTTGTGTGTTGTATCAGTTTGTTCTTGTTCACATAAAAGAAGCTTCTTCAGATGGCTGAATGTAATCTAGCTGCAATACCAGCGAGTGCCACTAGAGGTCGGCTCCAAAAAGCCTCCGGCTCCATAGACTCCCATTCAACTTCTCTCATCAAATCCAAAGTGAATAAAATGTGTCCATCAGTTATCTCGGTGTTGTTAGCTAAAGTCACTCCTTCTTATTAGTTTTCTGGAGGTCCATCTGAAAATAATCCCTCATTCATGAGAAAAGAAGATTCAAGAAGACCTGTTTTTGGGGGCGTGTCTGTTTGATTGACAGGCCTGTGGTGCAGTCAGGTTACAGCTATCGGTGGGCGGGACGTAGTATCGTCAGGTTTCCGATCAGATCAGTCAGATCCACCACTGGCTCCTCCCCCAGCTCGTCCAAATATGGTCACTTCCTGCTCCAAACCGCTCTGAACCAGCAAAGATGGTGACGGACAGAATCTGAACTGGAGGATTCATAACGTTCACAAACCAACAGGTGACGTCACGAGAGCAAAGAAAACGCTCTTCGTATGGACGTAAATGAGAAGTGGAGTTTAGCAGCATAGCCCGCAGATAACCCTGCCAGGATGACTGAAGGTCAAAGGTCACGATGATGATGAAGTGAACCGTCCGGTTTGTTTCCTGTCTTTAACTCTGTCATATTTTGTCTGACGAGAAACTTCCTCCTCTCACCTCAAAGCTCTCAGTCACCCACAAGACAAGAGGTTTCTCACATATGCTCACATGCAGTCACACTTACAGCACGCTCTGACACACACACACACACACACACACACACACACACACACACACACACACACACACACACACACACACACACACACACACACACACACACACACACACACACAGGGGGGGTTTGTTGGTGTACAGCTCCCAGACATGCTGTTCTCCAGGTTCAAACTCCTCCATTCATATGATCCCCATTGCCAGAATGAATTCCATCACTGTCGTCATGGCATTGTCATGGCAACCCCTTTATAACCCCCTTCACCGATGCCGCTGCTCGCTCGACACGAAAATGAAAGAGAGATAGTGGAAAAACAAAAAGAGAGACGGCATTTCAGGGCAGGAGGAGGTCAAAACGGGAAAATGTGGAGTCAGAAGTGACTCGGGGAGATTTACAGTGAATGACAAAGTGAGAGTGAATATTTAATACCATCTGACCATCAAAACATGTTCAATAATGGAGGGAGGCTGCGAGCACCAGCTGATACGAGTGTTACTCAGCTTTAACACAGATCCAGCTCTGTTCACGGGAACGCCGACTCTGACTCTCCTCTCTCTCTCTCTCGCCCTCTCTCCTGCAGGGATACTGGAGTAAAAGCCGGCATGCACAGCAGGTACATGCTTTATTAATGGATACGACTCTATTTTTGGACTCTGTGCCTGAAAGGGCAAAACAGATCTGGAGATCACATCCTTGATCTTTACATCGCTGAGGGCTTGTGGGCTCCGTTCTTCTCCTTTTCTTCTGCATCAAACATAAACAGATGCTGAATTTTCACCGCCACGTAACCACGCTTGGTTTCATGTCACTTGTTTGCACAACTTCCCGAATCGTTTTCATCGTCTCACATTCAAACTTTCAAATTTGTTTTTGTTGTTGTCGTCGTTTTGTTTCCTTCTCTTACGGGCTCAGGCTCACAAATAAAGATACTCACAGACATTCATATTTCACTGTGCCCTGACACTAGCGCTGCACTCTACCCTCCCCTCAGACTGGGAGCTACAACAGTCGTCCATTTGCACGGCGGCGGGGGGGAGAGAGGAGCGACCGGAGGGACCAACACAGAGAGGAAGGGAAAGAGCTTTTACTTTGAGACATTCAGAGTGCACAGTCACAAAGCGGCGAAATCGTAAACACGATATTTCTCTGGGTTATTAACATGATGTAGTCGCTTGTTTGCGTGTGCAAAGACTTGCACGGCTTCTGCTCTTTGATGTATCAGTGGATGATATGTGACACGTAATGATGCAAGCTGATGAAAAAGTGAAAGGGTGCTCAGCAAGGGAATGTGTTTCTGACCTGCGGGGAGGATGATGAGCGCTGTTTGGATCTGCGTGAGGTGTATCGGAGCGTTGTGGAGGTGGAGAAGGAGTCACGGAGTCTGATTGTAACAGAGATGCTACATGAGACGGTGTGTGGTTTCAGAGAATATCTACAACCATCGTGTCTGTTTGCGAACCTCAGCAGGCTGTTTGTTACAACTCCCGGACTGGTTTTCATCATCACTGTGACAAGAGAGGACCAGGCTGCTGCAATACAGGTATATCTTTCCATGTCTCGCTATTGATTTCCTCCACCTGCCAAAAGCTTGGTGAACAGCTGCTCGGTCGGACAGCCGCATTACTCATCCTGGACACTTAGCAGATATCAATAATCAGCTGTTTTCCCTCTTCTCTATTTGGAATAACAAAGCCATACATCAGGCCCAGCACTCACTCGCCTGCTGCCAAACGGCTGGAGGCTCCAAACTCTTTCAGGCCTTATAAGGTGACTCGGTCTGTGGTTGGACGGGGGAAAGGAAGGAGATGGGTCTATAGGTTGAGACATTACAAACACGCCCTTCAGCGAAAAGCTTCTTGTTTTTTCTTCGTCTCTGAATGGCGAGACGTTCAGCTCGTTAGGTTTTATTTCTGCCTCCAGCCGAGCCGCTGAAACAGCCTCTTGTTAGACTGTGACATGACAACTTCAGGAACACGCGCACATGGGACACGCTCATCAATCAAGCTGCAGACCGTGTCCTTGAACGACCTTCAGTGTGTGCGACCGTGTGAGCGGCGAGCACACACACAGGTGTCCCGGGGGTTCTGGTGTTGACTCAGGACCCTCTGAAGGCTGGAGGTGTTTAATGATAGAGCGGGGGGCCGAGATAAAGCCGGCCAAAGCGCTTCGCCGCTGGTCGTTAATTACTCGGCATCGCGCTGACCTTGAGGAGACAGAGGTCACTCAGCCCATTAGGAGGAACAACTCGCCTCCACCCAGGCAACTTTCCCATGACACCCCTATAAATCTCCGTGAAAGAATCCTCTGAATGCTCCGCAGAGAGAACAGAAACAGACGGCAGGCTTTAATAAGACGCCCTTTTAAGCCGTTTATTACCAACCCAACTACCAAATACAGCTGAGGAGTGTCAACCGGGAAAAAAAGATCTTGGGAATTCTGTGAACTTTTCCTTTTTATGTTCACTCTCAGATAACTGGATTCGAAGGGCCTGATTTACTAAGTTCTCAAATAAAAGGTACTAAATTGCATGTTTATTCCAAAGGTTTGCACATTTATATTGCACCGGTCTTGCTGGTGATTTACTGAGAGTAATTTTGTCGTTGATATCAGGTGCAAATTGTTCTATTTAAATTAGTTGTTTGCGTGTTTTAAAGCGATTCCAGCTGCGAAAAAACAGAACGACCGCAGAAGGAAAAGAAAAAGGAAATTTCATCCCATTAAAATTAAGAAATATAATGTGAAGAAACTCTTTATGAGAGATTATCAGGCAGAAAGTCAATGAGGGAAAAACAAAAAGATCCACTGATTAAATTAAGAGAGATGGCAAAATATTAGGTGAAAAATAAAATAGAAATTGGCTTATAACAAGTAAATAAAACTGAAGATCAGCCATCTCTCTTGATGTTCATCTAATTAAAACCTTCGGTCGTACTAAAATACAGACCATCACATCTATATTTACTTTCCAGTTTGGTAAATATCATTACAGGTGATGAATTTGTCTATTTGCATTTCCCCTCACAGTATTTTGCACGTTCAAGCAGAAACGTCCAATATTACATATGTATTCAGAAAAACGTGTAAAATGGACAACGTGTGTTAAACTGCACGTTTGAAAGACGCCATCCTCTCTGCACATCGTCAGTAGATCAGCCAGGACAGGTTTTTTTTAGTGGTGTGAAGTTTGCACGTGATTTTACACACACAGACCTTCAGTAAATCAGACCCTGAGAGTGTTACGGTGTTTGTTACGTCCATACTTTTAAAACTTTGGGGAGAAAATGGATCACCCAGGAATGTTTCAGGAATGAGTCCCTTGCAGGCAAATTCTTATCCGTATGAAAAAGGAGCTGCCCCCCCGTAACTAGCCGGAGTGACATCCATCATTCGCCGCAGGGACAAATTCATGACACCAAATGGCCTCGGCACTTCAACCGTCTTTGCTTACCAGAGTAAAACCGTCGCTCTCCCCGAGGGCTCGGCGGGAATCAGGCCACAATGGACACTGATCAGGTTGCTCCTGTCGTGCATCAATCCGGTCATCTCCCCGCGACACAGGTTGTGCTTATGTTACACATCTATAAGCTTGAATCCCCCGGTGACATCAACAAAGAATTGACAATCTCATCATATTGTGGGCGTCTGTCTGTATATCTGAACCACCGAAGCAGATTATCTCCCACACGGTCCACAAAGGAGTCTGATCGGCTTACATGTTGGGTGTTCGAGGATGTTGAACCGGAGCGCCTGATCGTATGGTCTCCTGAGAACGGCACCACCTGATGCCCCCACCCCCACCCCCACCTCCCCCGTCCCTCCGCTGTGGACAGATACCAGGACTCCTTTAAATGCTCTCCCATTGATCTACAGTCCCAGCTCATCACTGACCCATGATAACCTTGTTAGTAACCCCGAGGGGACGACACAAAGAGAAGTGTCTCCCTCTGGGACTGACAAATGGCTCTCTCCCGCCCGTGTCGTTTGTTGGAGCAGGTGTCTTTCATATTGTTCCCGTCATCAGGAGATGTATTCATCCGTTTTCTTTTTAATGTCTCTCTCCGTCAGCGCTGTGTCTCAGAGGTCTGACAAGGAGTGAACGTACGGGAGAATAACGCGGGCAGTGGCAGTAAATCTTTGCCCAACCTGACTGCGCTCATTTCCTGATGAGACACAAATGTAAATAAGTAGCTGTCTCCCCCTCCCTCCCTACCCCCCCCCCCCCCCCCCCCCCCCCCCCCCCCCCCCCCCCCCCCCCCGCTCTGACCAATCAATCCTTAATCAGTATTTTGCGATCAATGTCAGGCGGCCGACCAGGCGCAGGTTAGAGGGAGGTTAACGCAGACTCCACCGGGCGGGTTGGTGAAGCTAGCGCAGATCGATGCTGCAAACACGAGCAGGCATCTCTACGTTCATCTGAGCGCTGACAAGAAGGAGAAGAAGATCGCTGGCACGACGGACGGCAGATCAGACGCGTGATGGTGAAGTGGTGAAGGACGGCTGGAGGTCAGAGCCAGAAGGCCGGGTGAGATCTTGATGAGCAGCGGCCATTGTAACCTCATAGTTAATGTAATAAGAAGAGGGAGCCGTACACGGTTACAGCCTTCAGGCTGGAGACTCCTGACCCTGTTTGCATGACTGACATCTGAAGTCTGGAGAAGATCAGACATAGCAGACATTTAAAGGTGTAGTAAAACTAAAAATACACTGATCCGCTGTCTTAGTGTGGAACAAGTGTATGCAAATATGAGTGAGAAAGATTAAGGAAGGTAACATCATTTTAGTTTCTGTTTTGTGGCAACTTCGCAAACATGTCATCGTTTGGCTTCATTTGTGTTTCAAAAAGACACCAAAGTTACTTTTATGCCCTTTTGAGCAAAGAATTTGTCTGAAATTTGACGAACGCAGACTCAACACCTCACTTCGTCTCCTGAATTATTTAATAACTCACCAAAATGTTCGCCCAGCGACGGCCCGGCACAAAGGGAAGTTGTTTTTATATAACCGTGTTTTTGATAATCTGGAGGAGGACAAGAGAGGGAATTGGGGGCAAGAGATAGAGGGGGGGGGGGGGTTATAAATAGGTCACTCACAAACACAGGGCAATGATGCTCCATGACAACCCAGCTACAATGGCAGATGGATGAAATGGAAAAAAGTGGAGATAAATGACAAGCAAATAATACATCACGACCAAAGCGAACAAACTCCAGAAAGATCTGCTTCAGCTGGATCACCGGCTGGAGCTGAACCGCAACCTGTCACATTATTATCACAACGTTGACCGTGTCAAGAATCCTAATTGTTGTTCTGAGTGCAATTCAGTGCAATGAAACCGAGGAAGAGAAGTCAAGTGAGCGGGCTGGTTTTTATTCAACGCAATAGGAGGTTCAATCCAACACACACACGGTTCATTGAAACACAAAGGCTGAATATCGACTCCAGACAGTTATTTATTTTGCTGCAGGCCTTTCTCTGCTCTCGACCATCTCTGCCCTCCATCCTGTTCGTGTGTGTGTGTGTGTGTGTGTGTGTGTGTGTGTGTGTGTGTGTGTGTGTGTGTGTGTTAGGAGGGGTCCTAGGCATTGTCCAAAGAGGTCAGGCGCTCAGTAAATAGCCAAGGTTTGACTTTTTGCCACTGCGACTGGATTACACTCCGAGTGCTGGGACAGTCACGGTGGTAGTTTCAGCTGCACACACACACACACACACACACACACACACACACACACACACACACACACACACACACACACACACACACACACACACACACACACACACACACACACACACACACACTCTGGCACACTTGCAGAAAAAACTTGCCACAATGCACACGTTGCAATATATCTGAGCAGTTTGTGTGGGGAAAATTAGTGAGATTCAAGCGATGGCTGAGCTTCCTCCGAGCAGGATTAATGCTCAGCCATTTACAAACGATGATCACTATTCATTTCCCGGTGAGTGTGACACGGTATTAGTCTGTGACAGTGGCAGCAACAACTTGACCTCGGTGACATTAAGCTCATTATGTCTAGACGGGACAAAACACCTTTGAACATCCCATTCTTCTCCCGTCTCCACACTCCTGGGTGAGATTACGGCGTGATGAAGATGCGAGGGGGCGTGTCCGCCATCTTTTATGTGAAGATGAGAGCGGATGATGATATGTGATGTCTGAGTCATGTATACAGGCGAGGGGATAGCCCTCGAAGCTCTCTCTCTTTCTCTTTCAACCCCCCCTCCCTCCTCCCCCTCCCCCCAGCCCACGCCGGACCGCCTGCTGAGGCACAGTAGGGCTGCCAGGTCATACTTAACACCGACCACAGCCTCTCTGCAAACCTCCTCTCTCTCCCCATCCCCCATCCCTCTGCTCCCATCCCCCCACACCATCCTCAAATCTGCATTACAATGAAGATGGTAGAGACGGAGGGGGGAGGAAAGGGGGCAGGAGAGAGGGGGGAGGGTGGGTTTGCTTCGAGGAGCCCGAGGAGAGGAAAAAAACCTAAAGAGAGCTCTGAGAGTGATGGCCAAAAAAACAAAACAAAACAAAAACAAAGAAGCCAGATCGAGCACATAACCCAGAAATGAGCTAATGAGTGTGTTGGTGTGTGAGCGCTCCCGGTGGGGCGCCAAACCATTTGCATGTGGCTGCACGCAAGTGGTTTGTTGTGCTGTATGTCTTTCGTACAGCAAACAAACAACACTTAGGCTGCCAGCTTCATCCGAGCAGCGCAGCAGAAGTCTGTGTGGTCCGCTGTCAATCAGGACGTTTTTATTTTAATTTTTTATGACAAGCAGGAATGCAGAGCTGTCGTGTAATATAACCTGTTATGTTTTATTAGTCTGCTTTTCAACAGTGTGGAGTGTGTCAGCGTATCTCTGCCTCTGCTTCCAGACCATCCAAAGGAATTCACAAGTGACATGAGCCGTCTGAGAGTTTACTTCATGGAAACAGACACAAAACGTATGAGATTTAGCATTTAACACGTTAAGACCAGGTGTCTTCAAACTATTTTCCTGTGAGAGCTCCTCATGTTTAGTAACATTATTTACTTAACTGAGCTCCACCCAAACCAGCTGAATAACACAGCAGGGGTCCCTACGATCACACAAATGTTGCTTGAATGCCTGCGGCAGTGAATGCAACTTTTGTCTGGCCAAACTGGTTTACACTATCAAATAAAGTGTTCTGATATAACATTTAACCATGGAAATGTCCTCTGATCTCTGTGTGTCACTGTGGGCTGAGCACTGTGGTGCAACTTCTTTTGGACAGGTTGAAAAATAAAGAAATATCAAATACCAAAACGGATCGCCAAGTAGTAAATATGTGAGATTCAGTGTTTGTTACTGGTAGTTCCTGAGCTACACATTCAGACTCCTGGATAGAGGCCATACAGGAGGACACTGGTTTTCTTTCATTAATACTTCGCATCTCTGTGCATCTGTCAGTAAGACTTCAATCATTCAGAAATGTTTGGTGTCGAACGTGACGTTGCTTCGACCTTATGAGACTCCAACTTTGACTTTTACCGACTTGTGACTGAGACATTAAGATGCTGTCAGATTAACAGAAAGGGGTGCACGCCTGAGAGGGATTTCACTCTCCATCCTGATACTGATCCTTCCTTCAAAAGGGATTAAACTGTTTGCTTAGAGCAACTTTCTAATAAGGAACCCTTTATAAGTCTTTAACATGTGTGGTGTAAAAGGTCTACTTGTAGGCTCCAGTTAAACATAAATAAATTCTGCTTTTATAAATGTTTATAAAGTCATTGATAAGAATCACTGCTGGTGACCCTGACCCTTCTCTTGAAAAACAACCGCAGGAGACTACAGTAAGTCACGGGGCAGGAATACGGCAAAATATCACACACATAGTTTGTTTTCTGAGAAGCCACAGTCATTTTTACACAAATAAATGGATTGTATTTATGGTGGGTCTTATCTTGCGTTCAGGCAGCCAACAGAAAATGTGCTCTATTGTGACAAAAAACCTCATTAAAATCCATAGAAATCAATACAGAGACAAAAAGGAGCTCAGAACGTCAACATTATTGAGATGTTTCTTCTTGTTTTGATGAAGCCGACTGCTATTAGCTGCGGTGTTTTCAGAGGAAGTACATTTCTTTTTTTCATCATAAATGCTGCCGTGTCAAGTGGCGTCAAACCTTCTCAGAGCTGTCTATAAACCTCCCACTTGTATAGTTCAACAGACATCCATGGGTTTTCCCACTCGAAGGTCGGCGCTTTCTCACTTCTCAGTTGTACATGAATGCACCATTCAAGGTGCACGTTGTGTCGCCGTTGGATCGAGCGAAACACAAGACACAAGGAGTGTTTGTACGATAAACAACACTTTGTTCTTTTGCTGTTTTAGTCATTTAAGTTCACAGAAGGTTTTGTTTTTTAAAAATCTGACAGGACTTTATCATTGATGACATTGGCTCTTGTATTACATCTGTTTGGGTTTACTTTCCTTTCTGTCTCTACAGCTCGGTGTGTGTCTCTCTTTGTGTGTGTGTGTGTGTGTGTGTGTGTGTGTGTGTGTGTGTGTGTGTGTGTGTGTGGGAGGGATGAAGAGGGAGAGCGGAGGAGGAAGAGCAGGCTGTGATAATGATGAATGAGATGATGGCACACTGACCTAGTAACGCCACAGCGCCGTTGCCAGTGGGGATGAGCTGCCCTACTACTGTATGGGCTTGACTGACAAATAACACACACACACACACACACACACACACACACACACATGGACTCGCTTCCTCTGCTTCACCCATCGTCCTCTCCTCTTACTGTCGGTTTGATCTCTTGCTGCCTGCGCTTCATGACAGCAGATGAAAACGATAGACTCAAACACAGGAGGACGAAGGGACGAAGATGTAACTGAAAAAAATAAAAGAGTCGATGATGATGGAGGCAGAGAGGGGAAAGGTTAAAAGGAAACCGCGCTTCATTTCCTCGTGGTCACGGCGAGGTTGAGAGTCTCGGCCGCATGAAACTGTGGGAGTCGGAGTCGTTTTCAAATAAACAAACCCCGGGACAATAAGACAAACAAAAACAACACCGAAGCCATATCCTCTTACATCCTGCCCCCCCGCCCCCTCCACCCCCTCCCCCAACCCCCTTCACCCCCCCCGACTGCGTTCCCACCGAACCGCGTCCTCCCGTAACATCGGAGACGACAGATAGAGGCAGTAGTTGCCATGGTAACCAGCTCTGTGGCATGTCTGCACGCGTGCAGAAATGTGTGTGTGTGTGTGTGTGTGTGTGTGTGTGTGTGTGTGTGTGTGATTCGGGGAGATGTCGCGTCATGTCTGCCACCTCGGCCACAGAGAGACGGCGTGGGGGAGAATCTGCACACGGCGGCGTGATTACTCAGTTTTATTAGAAGTTGTGTTTTATTTCCGAGTTCCACCGTGATGTGAACGACTGTCTTATCAATGAGGCGAGGCAAACATGGAAAGCCTGGCCGAGCACTGGACATCCCTCCTCCTCCTCCTGCTCCTCCTCCTGCTCCTCCTCCTGCTCCTGCTCCTCCTCCTCCTCCTCCTCTGAAAGCCACTGCCAGAGCCCAGCAGACAGATATGTCTGCACCAGCCCCCGGCCAAGATGGCTGCCATGTGCAGCTTTGTGGCTGCCTGCTGCTGAGGGCCTTTTTGCAGTCAATAAGCCAGTTGATCGAATTAATTAGCATTACAAAGGGATTTCTTTTTAAGTCCACGCAAGGCTATTCATGCCAGTGAAGAGGGCTGTGCACCTGATTCTCCTTGTAATTAGGTGCTTGGCAGTGCAAACGTTGTGTTTAGGCCAAAACTAAATCAGACATTTAAAAATCAAATCGCAGCTTTGAAACAAAGCTGCTGAGAAAAATCACTTTTGAGCCAAATTCAGTTGATTTTGTGAAGCATTCAATTAAATGTTCTTATTTCGCAAATACTCTGAAAATATAAAGCATCTTCCACTGTTTCCACACACATCAGTTTCTCTTCTAAAACATGCTGCATTCAAATTTGCAACCGTCACGGTCTCACAGAAGCAAATGAAAGCACACAGGAAACAGCCTGCGCTCCTGTTTATCTGATTGTTTATGCATGAATTGCTCACAAACTGAGGAACCTCGGGAAATTACATATTCATCACGTTCATGTGCTTAAATAATCCGTTCAAGGTGACTCACGTGAAGATAACTTTCTCCTCCCTGAAGCCAAAGGAAACCTCCAGAAAACCAGGGAGACGGACAATGGAGGCTTTTTTAGCGAGGGGGGTTTGAGAGCTCATCCTGTGTCGGGGCATGAAAAATGGGCAACGGCACAAACGGGGTCATTGAGCAACATCGGAGGAGGGAAAGAGTGCAGAGAGGAGGAGCACCGTGTTAAACGTGACAGAATTAAACAGCAGGTTGAGGCCAGAGGAAGTTCTCCACTTACAACTTCTTCTTCTTCAAAAGGAAGTCAGAAATTGTCATCATCACCATGTTTGTACAACAAGTGTGTGTGTGTGTGTGTGTGTGTGTGTGTGTGTGTGTGTGTGTGTGTTTGAAACACTGAGGGATAATAAGCTCTGTTGTTGAAGTGTCTTTCTTTCCTTCTTGGTTGGGTGACGTGACTTTTACCTTTGGCCGGCCAGGCAGCTGTTTCCCACTGATTCCACAAAGCTAAGCTAATTGCCTGCAGGCTGAATTTTCAGCACAAAGACGTGACAGTGATATCAATCTTCTCATCTAAATCTGGCAACAATGCAAATCAGCGTGTCAAATTATGTATTTAGAAAGAAAATAAGTGGAAAATTTGACCCATTTTTGCTTCTGAAGAAGACTTAGAAGCCTCGGGACCGTTTTCCTGAAGTTTAGCGCGGAAGATAAAAAAAATCTTCGTTCAAATTGAATGAAAATGTACTTTTTCTACCTGCAATTTAAAGTTTTAATCTCAAGGATCCGGCTGACGGAGAAAACAGGTTTCAAAACGACAGGTTTCACTCATGATGTGCACGGAGCCGTTGGAAGTTCAAACCTTCGTAAGTTACGTTGCTCGATCACTTCAGTGAAACGTGTTACGTGAGCTTGTGGATTTCTCTGCATCTGAAAATGTTGTTCCAAATATTTGAGGAACAGAAAGAAGTGGCAGGGAGACAAATGTGGTGAGAAAAGGTGGGCGGGGCTACGGTTGTGCTTTAAACTCAGAGAGAGTGTGTCGGACCAAAGTGCTCCGCTCAGACGGTTTGACAGTCGGACCCGGAGGACGAGTTCACGGTGCCTTCTTCAGTCCCGCAGTCAACTTCTGTCTCTCGCAAATGTCACTCAAAGGTCACTGAAAACACCTCTGCCAGCTCATTGCTCCATTACGTTGTCTGACGCATTTCAAGAGTCTCTGTTTGCCAATTTACAGACTTTTGACACAAAGCTCCTCCTCTCGTCGCCTCACATTGTAATATACTGAGTGACAACGCGGACGCCTCGCTCCCATCAAACCGGGAGCACCGCTTCGAAATGGGACGACCTTAATGTATAGACCTCGTAGAAGTGAGCGCCCGACTCGGGCGTGCCACATCAGAGAGCAGAGAGGAATTCAGAAAACCACAGAACGGAGCTGCGAACGGCCTCCGTGGTGAAACCGAGGGCTTTTAATAACGTCACGTGGTTCTCGACTCAGTTCGGGAGAACGTATGGAGCGGCGGTGGTGGCTGGTTTGGAGGAGGTTGGGGGGCGATGGAGGGGGTAGGGGGGGGGTGTAGGTTTCAAGACCCCCGGAGGGCGTAGTCCACTCGGAGAAGCTCGGCCCACTCCGGGTGGCGTATGCATACCTCACATACCACGGCTGAGACGTGTTTGAGTGTGTATGTGTGGAGGAGGATGTTCTGCTGCTGGAAACAATGACAGACAGACAGAGATGGGACAGACAGAGATGGGACAGACAGAGATGGGACAGACAGAGATGGGACCGACAGAGATGGGACCGACAGAGATGGGACAGACAGAGATGGGACCGACAGAGATGGGACAGACAGAGATGGGACAGACAGAGATGGGACAGACAGAGATGGGACAGACAGAGATGGGACAGACAGAGATGGGACCGACAGAGATGGGACAGACAGAGATGGGACAGACAGAGATGGGACAGACAGAGATGGGACAGACAGAGATGGGACCGACAGAGATGGGACAGACAGAGATGGGACAGACAGAGATGGGACCGACAGAGATGGGACAGACAGAGATGGGACAGACAGAGATGGGACCGACAGAGATGGGACAGACAGAGATGGGACAGACAGAGATGGGACAGAAGAAAGAGGAAATCATAAATTCCACTTCATGAAGTTGTGCAAGTACGACGAAGGGACAGAGCGCCACTTTGTTAGCGTGGGATGAATGAGGGCCTTGTTGACGGGAAAGAAAAGATAATTCGGTTGAGGTTGTAATGGTTTAAAAAGAGGCAGCTGGCATAAATATCTCACAACTCAGCTGGAAACAGATGACCTCTGACCTCGCTGGAACACAAGAGAGACCCATCAGCTTTGCAAGGAAAAATGCAGCGTCATTGCTGCGATCGTGGGATTCAGTGGATCGGGCCAAAGAGACCTGATTACCGGCTGACAGGCCGGTTCTCCGTCTCCCCGTCTGCGTCGGTGACAAAGCGGCCTGCCATCGCAGAGTCTCCGCTGCTCGTTATGTAACGAGATGACTCTTCGAAAGCCGGCCCTGTCAGTCAAAAGTCCAGAGGAGGCCGTTGAAATTCCTCGCCCGCCCTCCGATGTGCTGTTTTTCCTCCACCGAGGAAGTTTGGATCTTCTGGGGATTCGTTTGAGCCGAAAGGGCACGGACGGAAGTGTGAGAAGGAGTTATCCTCAAACCGAGTCGAAAAAGAGCTGCAAATCAGGAGCTTAGGAACCTGTCGCCCGGCATTGTTCACCTTAAACACCCTGAAACGTGATGCTTGGACCTGAAGCGCCCCGAAGAGACAAAATGATCAAATTACAGAAGAAAAATCAGTAAAAATGTGTTGTTCCTCAGCTCCTCAGGTTGCTCTTGTGACCGTGTGTGCGGCCCGACTCCTCTGACGGGATGGTGAAATATTTTTCAAGGTATTTGTGGCGGTTTCTCTGAATTTTTGGCAGCATTTAGATTTTTTTTTTTCATTTTTTTTTTTTTTTTCATTTTTAGAAGATTCAAATTACAGATGTGTAATTTCAGACTGATCTGATCTAAGTGCAAGTTAATAAAGAAAGTTGAAAACCTCCCAGACAGCTCCATGATCCGGTGGAGCAGCAGACTGTTGCAGTGTGGCGGTGGAGGTGGCCCATCCCCCCGGCTGCAGATTGGACGGAGCCCGGCCGTCCCGCCCAGGGGAGGAGACTCTGGTCGATTTTGAGGCGCGGTTGAAATACTCACAGTCGTCTCCCTGACATCTTTTAATTTGAGCTCAGCCGCCGTGGGGTTCACACTCACAGAGAGGGGGATCTGCTCGTGTCCAAACCCAGCTAAGGGAGAAGGAGACCAGGTCGGATTTTTCACCTCTTTGGGGAAGATCTCATCCATCCCAGAGCTGGATTTTTAAATCTCACAAACTCCCTCGAGGTTTTTCTTTTTCGATTTTTCTTTTTTTGTTCAGAACACGTAAAAGGAGAAAAAAAAAAAAAAAAAATGGGAGCCCAGTTGTCCAAGGGTGGAGTAGCTGTGGAGGGGAAAGCCGCCGCCGAGCCTGCTGCTGCTAAAGCCAACGGCCAGGTGAGTGAAGAAGGCCTGATGTGCCGCGCATCAGCGGGGAGCCACATGGCACCCAACGCCCACTGGCAGCGTGGTGCCACGGCGGGGCTCCGGGCTGCGATGGCAGCGGAGGTGGTGCTCTTTAACACCCTGCACAGACAGCAGACTCCAGCCTCTGTTATCAGCAGAGCTGCGGGGGAGACGAAATATATGTAGCAGACTTTAAACCGGGTCTCCAGACTCCGGGAGACCTCCAGCAGAGCAGCCGTAGACCGGCAATGCTCGTCCCCGCTCTGCGCGCTCCAGACGCGTCTTTGTTAATGACAAAGCCACCGGGCTCATTCAGTCGCACATTTTCTGCCTGAATGTCGGATTGTGGAGGAAATGTGTGCGCGGACGTGTTTTCTCTCATGAGTTGGCTGTAGTCGGCCAGATAGTCGCTCTCACGTCGAACAAAAGATGCGAGGCGAAACGGCGCAAAGGATGCAAATACGCGCTGCTGGAGGCGCAAACAAAGCGCGGACGGGCGCCAGTTCGGACCTCCCGTCCCCCCAAATGTGATGATGCATTTAAAGCGCGTTTTCCGCACACAGTTTAGTGGGAGAAGTTAGAGGAGGCGAATGACGGAAGAAATACGAGTTGAACGCCAGATCGTGATTCTGCGACTCATTCAGACGTGTTGATGAACTCGCGCGGCCGGCTGACAGACTTTAGATGAAACCTCGCGGTGATGAACGCGGATTATAAATGTGCTTTGTCTGCGCCTGATGTCCGCTCGCAGCCCTGCGCAGAGCAGCAGTGGGAGATGGAGCTGCAGCTCCTGGATGAGAGCACAAACCAGGTTTCAGGGGGATTTCCTTTGTTCCCCGACTCGCTGGCCGTGTTGATGTTGTGGTGCAGCGCTACTGCCCCCTCGTGTCTGCTCGGAGTTCTGCAGACAGCTGTTGAATCTCGCATCTGGACCGCTGACAGGACAAGCAGCTTTTCCCCAGAGTGACGCGGATTAACTGTTGGATTAATTGGGCTAATGCTAATCTGTCATATGCCATGACTCTTTAGATTTATTTGCATTCTCATTTCATCTGCAGCTTTGCGAGTATAAATGGTTTCCAGAGGCGAAGTGTGTTTGTTGTGATTGTGACTGACGAGTCTTCTTCTCTGCAGGAGAACGGCCACGTCAAAACCAACGGCGACGTTTCAGCCAAGCCCGACGGGGAAGCGGCCGCCGCAGATGGAAACGGGACGGCCGAACCAGCCAAGGAGGGCGAGACCAGCGCCGGGGACGCCATCGAGCCCGCTCCCGCGGCCGAGGGCGAGGCCGCCAAGGCCGAGGGCGAAGCCGCCAAGGACGCCAAGAAGAAGAAGAAGTTCTCCCTGAAGAACTCCTTCAAGTTCAAGGGCATCTCGCTGAAGAAGAGCAAGAAGGGCAGCGAGGAGGGCAAAGAGGAGGCCACCTCCCCGACGACCGAGGACAAGCCCGAGGAGAACGGCCACGCGGCCAAGGAAACCAAAGAGGAGACGCCGGCTGCCGAGGCCAAAGAGGGCGAGGCTGACGACGGCGCCCCCCGCCGCCGCCGCCGCCGCCGCCGCCGACGCTCCTGCAGCTGAGGGAGAGACCAAGCCGGCGGAGGAGGCCCCGCCCACAGAGGCCGCCCCCGCCGAGGAGGCCGCCGCCCCCCGCCGAGGGCACGACACCTGCAGCCTCCGAGGGCGAGGCCAAGGCAGAGTGACTGCACCCCGCCGCGGCACCTGAACTGATTTTCCAAGATTAAAGTATATAAATATATATATGAGAGACTCGTGCCACGTTCTTAAAGTTATAAACAAAACTACAAAAGAAGACAAAGGATATATCACGTTTGCTGATTCAACCACCAGTTCACTGCCTTTTATTAGTTCTTTGACAGACGGAAACTCACCGGGCCCTCTCGTGATGGCAGCGCCGGCTTGTGTCGCCCCCCTCATGGTACACAGACTGGCGAGTGGCGAAGGTAATGGATTGGATGTGGAGCGAATCAGGAATACTGACTTATTTTCCCAGTTCATGGAGAAGCATCCTTTTTTAAACAGCGTGGCAGCCCTATAACATCTTATTTTTCTTTCTCATCTTTTTGGGATCTAAAAACGTGCCGCCGCCGTGGAGCGGGGCAGAACATCTCCTTCACTCGAAATGACTGTTATATGGACACATAAACCTTTCAAATGATCGTATTAATTTCTAGAATTCTACATTCCTATGTTTTACCCCCAAATTTCAAGTATTTTGTCATGTATAGAAAAGTGAAAATCGAGGAGGGGAAGTGGAAAAAGAGCTATGTCTTTGTTCGTGCATTTTGATTCTTTTTCTGGCTAAAACCACATTCGAGCTTCTTGAGTATTGCAGTGTTCACATTTCAGAGTTTATGACGCAGGGGTTGGGATTGTGTACAAAAAAATGTGAGCTTTTTATCTGCAAACTGTCTCTGTAAATATGTTTTGGCCAATATTTTTGGTTCTCTTTTATTTTGCTATTGTTTGAAGATGTTAATGGTTTTATTGTAACTTTTAATAAGGGTAAATAAATGTTCGATCCCCTCTGTCTGTGTTCTGCTTCGTGATTCACGCCATCAACGCACACCGACACCCGACAGGAAGGTTGGACCGCTTTAAACTCTCGGCAGTTACTACATCGTATTATAAACATAATAAAATAATGTCGTAGAAACTGGATTACCAGCACGTACGCTTACATCCACCCAGATATGGATGGATGTTACGCCATATATTATCATAGATTATAAGAATGGAAGAAATGAAGAAACTAAGCACATACATGAACTACTGAGGGAGCATGTTACACCTCACACCACCGTGCACATGCACTATTTTGCATGTCACTACATGCATTTCTTGTGTACGTGCCAAACCTTTGAGTCCAGATGATGGAACACAGCTGGATCTATATAAAGCGCAGCAGCTGGATTTAATGAGCCCTGACAACTCTGCTCCGAGTTCATTTGCATAGTTATTAAATAAGGATGCCAACATGTTGGCTCCGTCGTCATGAGGTGCCGGGCCCCTCTTGATGGCGGCTTCATGTGGATTTGTCGGTCTTTGGCTCCCTCTGGCGGACAGACATGCGTACTGCACACGCTTGTCGTAAACACCTCGTTGAGTCTTCCTTTTCCGTTCCAGCTTTAAGAAAAGGCTCAATGTTAACGTGGCGTAGAAGTCGACGTAATAGCTGACGGTACGGATCGATGTCATGTGATCATGTGTTACTTCTAATGTAAATAGACGGCAGTAATTAAAAAAAAAAAGAAAACAGCTAAAAACCGAAACATTTCATAGTTTACAGCTGAACGAGCTGGTATGATACGTTTCCGGGGCGGGGCTTGAATTTTGAGCAGTATACCAACAGGAGCAGCGGACGAGGTGGCCGAGTGGTTAAGGCGATGGACTGCTAATCCATTGTGCTCTGCACGCGTGGGTTCGAATCCCATCCTCGTCGAGTTTCATGTTTTCCCAAAATAGAGACCATTTATATTGTTGCGACGCTGCTCGATCATTTGTCAATATACTTCTGGCTTTGTGTTTTCTCTAAATGCTAAATATTTCCCTCAGTCCTCCACTGAAACATACAGTTCGGTAGACCCAGAGTAATTTCCTGTTTTACTTTCTGATAAGCTACAGTCCCGTTTATAGTGTAAACATGAAGATAACACACATTACATCGACTTACTGACACATTTAAAGAGCACGTGGAACCACCGGGCCTTATTAAGGAGTCTCCGTACTTACCGTTGGCACATCTGCGCCGTCACAGCAACTGCGAACCGATGGGCTCGTCATGCCGAGGTGGTCGCGAGCTTCTCCATCACAGGTGTGCACAGGTAAAAGGTTTGTCCTTGTTATTCACAGACTGCACATACAAATAGATAAGTATTGTTCATTTGAACTCGGAGAGTGTTACTATCTGGTGTCGCAGGCTCATTAAAGGATTTTCAGCCCAAATTTTTCGCAACAGTTTCAGGATCCGGGTGCTGTGCATGCTTTGTCCCTGTCAAACAAAGCATAACTAATTATAAGGTCTGCCATGAAAAAGACCTAGCAGGCATCTGGGAACTAGTTTCTTGTGCAGTCCTATTTCAGAAGAAAGGAAAAACTCAAGCAGCACTGTGGTGGACAGCTGACACACTTTTTCTGCAAGGAACCTGAACACTTTTTAATCAGTATGTTTATTTTACAAGCAGTTGTGAGCAACTACAGATTAAAGGAACCTATTGGACCACATTATAACCTTCCAGATAAAAGTTTGTACCAAAATATGAAAGTAATCATTTAACATCAATATAAGACATCCAGTTCACACTACCATATTATTATTAAATAATGAAAATGCTATAGCAGTAGTGCAGTTTAAACTCTGATCATTGAGGCTCCTCTGAACAAGACACAGAGGAATGAGCTGCCGATGGGAGGCTCTCTAACGCTTGATTTCTGTGACTTGTTTACTCACAATAAGTTGCTGATGAGAAACGCCTCAGAAACAACCAAATCTGGATTTAGAGCAGCTTCAGAGAAGAGTTTAACTTTAGTGGACAACTTCAGCCTCCCCTCCCAAACGCATTAGGATTCAGTTAGGGGAGGAAATATAAATGCACAGAGCATTTTTTTCTTCAGGCTGATAATTAATTAACAGTGCCGAACATACAAAATGCTTTAATTTACAATATTTACAACAGTGTGGAACATTTCATTAAATGTCATATTGATGGCGATTCGCGGTCACTGACGACCTCGTAGGTCTACGTCCAACCACGAGTAGTCTTCTTTAAACGTTACGATCCGGAACATCTTCTTTTTCCTCTCTTTAGCGACACCGGTGGTGATAAGCGGTAATTGCAGCTGCGTCTTTTGAGTTCACTTCCCAGAGATCCAAACAGTGTCACCTTGTTTGACATCAGTCGGTTGAAGAGCCTGGCGGAGCGACCACAACTGGCCGATGAGAAACGCGTCACTAACTGAGCACCGCTCGTGGTTTTTCCCAGGAAAGTCGTCACAGACAGCCGGCCTGTTGGTGGGCCTCGGGCTCCATCACCCCCGGGTCTCCTCCCTCGGGGAGAGAGAGACTTAACAGGAGTTTATTTCAATGAAAGTCTTTGAGGTTATTACTTTAACGACATCCTACAACACATGAGTCATCCGTCCTAAACATTTCATGTTCAGCTGGATCACAACACACAGGAACAACTTCAATAGTCACATCAGGTGACTTTTGTCACAGAGCCGCGGTGTTGTGATCACACGGGTCCTACAAGGTCGTAGTTATGGTGTTTTCTTTAATCTTCTCCCTCTTGTATAAACTCAGCTGGCTGTCTGTCAGCGTCGGGTCGGTCCTCCGGTACTGAGACCTGGGCGGAGCGATGGTCGTGAGCTCGTGTTGGTCAGCGAACACCAGCCTCTCGTTCTCGTGTCGGACCCTCACCAGTTTGGAGATGCGCTTCCCGATGAGATAGAACATCTCGAGGACGCACATGAGGATGCACACCGCGCTGGACACCACCATGAACAGCATGAAGATCTTTTTCTCCGTCGGACGGCTGATGAAGCAGTCGACCGTGTTGGGGCACGGCTCCAGGGAACACTTGGACAACCTGAAAGACAAAGAGCGGATTGTAGACGGTACAAAACACCAATGTTTTTATCTTTAAAAACAGGTCGGCAGCATTACTTGGGCAGGTCGTATCCGTGGTAGATCCGATACAGGATGTAGAGGAACGCCACGTCGAAGCCGGCTTTGAAGACCAGACTGACCAGGTACGTCCACCACAGGCCGCCTCTCTTCTTGCCGGGGTTGGCGTACAGGTGGGAGCCGTGGTGCTGCTCCACGTACTTCTTGTCCTTCCCTTCACGGTATTTGACGTGCGCCATCACCATGAGAGACGGGCAGGTGACAAAGATGAGCTGCAGCGCCCACAGACGGATGTGGGAGATGGGGAAGATGTGGTCGTAGCAGATGTTGGTGCAGCCGGGCTGAAAAACAAAAGTCAAAAGGGCTTTTTAGGAGTTGTAACTTGCTGCAGTTGCTTTATCGACTTTTACTTGTATTGTTTAGCTAATGCAACTGTCCTGAGACAATAGTACCACTGTGCTCTACATAATGGTGCTTCTCAACCTGGAGACACTTCCAGGGGATAAATCTAAACAGAAAACAAGAACAAAAATTCCTTGTAAGACTTAAAGGCAAAACTGCACCAGCTGAAGTATTTCTACTGTTTTCTTATGGCTTTAACTTTAATGCTGTTTTTGTTTTTTCATGCAAATGCCAGTTCGGTATGATGAGTCTCCCTCTGTGCTTCCTGCCACACCTGCTCATCACTGACTGAGATCAGCTGATTCAGCTTTAAAAAGGAGCCGTGTGGAGCTGAGGGAAGATTTCTGTGCCGTGTTGCTCTTTGTTGCTCTGGAGGGAGGTTTTGTCGTTAGTGTCTCCAGCTCCGTTAAAGAAATGAGCATGTAATGGTTCGGTCACTGGGACGCCTTTTTCTTGCTTCCTTATTCGTAGTTTGTCGACATGTGTGGATAATGTGTGTGCCTCTTTGGAACGAGGAACATTGTGTTGGCTTCCCATGTGTTTTGCGATATGGCCGTCCACTTGGTTACTTCCCACTAACTGTTTTGAGTTGTTAATATTGTGTTTCTTTGCCCTATTAGGAGGATTTGAGTTAGTTTCACACCTTTTTTCGGTGTCTCATTTTGAGTTGATTGTATTTGATTTTGGTTACGGCCAGCTGGCCTACTGTTGTTGTATTCATTGTATTTTAATGTTTAAGTGTTAAAAGAAAAATTGGGGAATTCAGCTTTAGTCAGCTTCGCTCCAAAGCTGCGGAATAAACTACCTGTTAGATATCAGGGAAGCTGCTCAGTTAATATTTTTAAAAGAAAGCTCAAAACATATCTCTTTACTTTAACAGGTTTCTCTTGAAGCACTTGAACTACCGCACTTTAAAATGCATATTGCTCATTTTATATTTTAACTCTATTTGTGTTTAATTTTATGCATTTTGTCTGTTTCTTATGCATCTCATTTCTTTTCTATATTTTTGAATGTTATTATTATTATTATGATTATGTATTAGCTGGAACACTTCTATTGACTGCTCATTGCGACCATGGGTTTCTTCATTTTATTTGTTAAACCACCTGCGGTGGGATGGGATTTTGTTTTGCAGCTACATCCTTGCAGGCGGGTGGTTACTGGTTTCCTCAACCCTCGTGTGCTTTTGTCTTGCAGTGTGAGTATAAGCAACGATGTGTGTTTTCTATAATGGCGGTGAATCACTGTTTTTTCACTCTCGTCCTCCTGTAAGCACCTCTGGCACCGTCTCCTGTGCTCAATGTGGTCAGTGTAATAATATTTGGAATTTTTGGAATAAATCAATTTAGCTCTATTTATTGTGGCTTTTATCAATTGGAATGAGCATGAATTTCTTTGTTTTTCAATAAATAAATTAAAAAAACAGTCCCATTTGGATCTAGAAGTTCATGTCATGGAAATGTTCAGAGAACTTGTTTTTCTGCTGCTTTGCTATGCCCTCAGAACCAGCAGATTATGATCTGTCACTTGTGAAGATCTCTGATCTGAGAGGCTTCTTGGTTTTGTGCGATAATTTTTCACAGAAAAATCTGCGACACTCACATCTCTGCTTCTTCTCTTTTCTTAAAGCGTTTGTGTGTTCTTTGGGTTGAATTCCCAGAACGCCGTTGTCGGCTTCTTGTGGTCTGAGGCCTTGTTATGTGGCTTGTTTTTTTTTTTTTATTGTTTTTTTTTTTTTTATCTGTGGATTCCTCACGAGAGATGGCTCAAACTTCAGAAGCACTGGATTACATTTTTTTTTCTTTCATAATTCAATTCAACTGTCTTTCATTTTATCCTGCCTGCCTGGTAAACACCCACATTATTCATTAATACTCCACAACCCAAGTTCATAACTCAGGCTTGAGTTGCTTTTTATTTTTAAAAAAAACAAACCCTGCTGACATTATCAGGGTTATTTATCAGACATCAAAAAAGTATTTCCCTAACTGTTTTTACCGGGTGAGTAATCTCATTCATGTGGACATTTATTGGAACTACTTCACACAGGTGTTGGGTATCCTCTTGACTCATTAGTTCATGTTACACACAGTCCAAGTCGTGAAGGGTCAGATTAGTCCTCTAAAGTCTCGGGTTTCTTCAGTAAAACTGGTGTTAATGGAGAAACCAACTTCGCCCCCACACTGAATACCATGTGAAAGTAGCGTTAGTACAGATCTTACCTGTCTTGTGTTACACACAAAGTCTTTGCTCTCGTCGCCCCATACCCTCTGGGCCGCCACCACGAACACCAGCACGCGGAACACAAACACCATGGAAAGCCAAATCCTCCCGAATGCCGTGGAGTACTGATTGACTCCACTCAGCAGACCCTCCAGCCCCGACCAGTTCATCTCTGCAGCTGCTGCACCGGTCTGGGGGATAGATGCACTGCACCCTGGGGAAAAAAGAAAAGGAGACAATAAGAGCTGTGGCTTTGCGCTCCCTTAAAATAAAGACCTGTTACGGTTGAAGGATTAGTCACACTTTACCCAATCCAGCAGATAGAGATCAGTGCTTGCACGGGCTTGTAGGAAACATTCATTCCAATTTAAAAGTCAGCCTCTCATGACAAACAGCCAACATGTAGAAAGTGCGCACTTCAGAAACAAAATAAAACTCGTGTCATACTCTGTTGAAAATTAAGGTCTGTCGGCAGCAACTGATAAACCAAAGTGTCCCTGTATCTTTTTTTTTATTTTTATTTTTTATCCTGGTTTATAAAACTAGAAGTTAATACTACTTTATCATCACGCATTTTTTTTAGTTAATCCCACAGACTTTAGGTTTATCTGACATGGAGATGGTAAGATAACGCGTCAATTTAAAGTACGAGTTCAACATTTTGGGAAATACAATATGACCTAATTTGAATGGACTTGGGTCATTAAATTATATTACAGTTTATATAATATTGATGCCATTTGTGTAATTTTACTGTCTCTAAATGAATTACAACCTAATTTCCTGGAAAAAGTAACTCATTGTCAAGTTGCCATTATCACGGTGTCACATTGCAAATGCAACATGCTTTATTGTCCGTCGCTGTTGCACTTTCGCACATATTTAACAATTTGAACACTCATGACTGCTCGTCTGCGCACTTTTTTAAACCACTACAGAGTCTTGGTTTGACACTATATTCTGTCCTGGATGCTGTTAACTCTGTGTGTGTTATCAGTGTGTTTCACCGCTGTGTGCTTGTCTGCTGCTAAATGAACACAATGGAAACACTTCCATGTGTATAAAGGTAATGAGGTTGATGAAAGAAACACTCATACAGTCATTCAGTCCTGTTTTAATGTCACTTCAATCATAAACCTCCTTGCATAAGTGTGGGTTCTAATGTTACGTTACCTCGGCACAGCACTCTGTGTGTGTGTGTGTGTGTGTGTGTGTGTGTGTGTGTGTGTGTGTGTGTGTGTGTGTGTGTGTGTTAGCAAATTAATCTCTTCTTGCAAACAAAACGGAATTCACACGATCAATATGCCGTTTCCTCCTGAACTGGTACGGTTTCCACACAGCTGTGCAGACAGAAACAGTGAGTCTTTTTTCTATTATGGGGTTGACTCATTTTCCCTTCGGCTGGTTTAAACACAATAACAGACATGAGTTCATGAGATATATTCATCTAATCCTGTTTTTACCGCATTTATGTGTTTGTATTTGCTGTAGCTGAATATTAAACCCGGACATAAGTGTAGAAAATGTATAGCTTTAATAAAGTTCAATTCCTTTCTAAAGGAGTAATTTTTAATATACTGTGTAAGAAAACACACAACTTCAGTGGTTTGGACTTCCCACTGCACCAGTGGAAAACAAGAGTAAAGAGATCCATATGGGTTCTGTTACCCTCTCCTCGGGCCCGTGTGGTTGCTAGCAAAGTGGAGAATCACTCAGTGTTTAGAAAAGAGTGAAATATTTGGGTTTCAGGAAATAGCAGTGATTCACCACTGAGGGATTTTTCTGTGTTAACACTTTAAACTCTGGATCCACTTCGTTGCCACTCAGTTTATAAAGATTTCAGTACCAGTGAGGCCTGTGGTGGTGTTGTTCTGGTGCTGGCCTTTGACACACCCCACTAAACTTTACTTTTGGTAACTAACCAAATATTCGGTTCATGTTCCCTTTCAAGTTGCATTTTGACGAGAAGCATCTGGCAGCAGTCTCGTTGGATATTTGACTTCTACTTTGAGCAGAATTGATCAATAAAGTTGCAAAGTTGAATACAAATTTGTTGGTTTCCTGATGCTGACCTGACTTTTAAGCCGAGTCCACATATTTTCAACAGGGTTGAGGTCAGGACTTTGGGAAGGCCATTCCAAAAAACCATAATGTTCATCCTGCTTCATCCTTTATCCACCGCCAGCTTGGATGTGTGTTTGAGCTCATATGTCCTGTTGTGTCCAGGTTTCAACCGTCTTGCTGATGGTTTGAGATTATGCTGAAGAATTTCACAAGTTGTCCTCCTTCTTCATTAATTGGTCCACTTTATGTAATGCCCAAGTTCCACCGGCAGCAGACAGCTCCCGTGCATGATGCTACCACCACCATACCTACTGTAAGAGATGGTACAGTGTCCTTTACTTCCTCAAATTCAACAGGCCGAGCAGTTTCATCCTTGACACGTCTGACCTTAAACTTTCCGCCCCCAAAGGTTTTTTCTTTGTCCATGTTGTTGGCAGGAAACTTCGGTCGAGCTGGAAGGTGTTTCTTTTGGAACAGGAGCTCCTTTCTTCAGTCCACGGTCATGTAAATTTAGCTGGACTTCGAACAATGACACTGATGTCCCAGCAGCTTCCGGTTCATGTCAGATCTGTTCCCTGTACATTTCTGACCACGGCTCTGTGTACACTGACAGTGGGAATTTACCTGCTTTGCATATTATGAAGAAAATATTCAACTGCAAATTATAATGAAAGCGTCTACATGCCATCAGAGGCAAAGTGGAAACGATTTTAAGTAGACGACACTTCACCACGCCTCTATTTTAGTGATGAATCTAACATTAAACACCACACTTTTTTTTCTTGATATTGATTGCTCAATATCTTCTTCCATTTTAAATGTTTGTGTCTTAATCATAGCAAAAGGAAAAGTTACGTCCATCATGTCTCTTTCAGATCAAATCTTGGTTTCCTCAGTGGTTGCCATAACAAACAACTTCTATCCCACTTGATTTTATCAGCGAAAAGGAAAAACAACACATTACTGTTACTGAGCTTATGTAACATTTAAACACTTTTGGTTACGGTCTCTTTGTCTGTCGGTCAGTCCTGACTTTAACATACGGTGAAATCAATGAAAATCAAACAGCAAAGAACCTTACCTGGTGCTGGAACCTCAGTCAAACACCCGATCTGTCGACGCCGGCCGGAGAAGATTAATAAGAGAGCAGTGAAGTTAAATGTAGTGAAGGGAAAAACTAGTTTCAACTCTTCAGCTTCTTTCTTTTCTCCGCCTGTCTCTGCTCCCTCGCCTTTTCCTCTGAAATCTTGCCAAACCAGATTCAGCAGCTGCTACGTCATGAAGCGCGCACACACACACACACACACACACACACACACACACACACACTCATACATGAACACACTGGCTTTGCATGCTCGGTCTTGTCAGCCTGCGGTAAACAGGGAGACACTCCCTGACAGCCATGTAACCTAAAACCTTATAAATAGGTAAACAAGCAGACACATATTCCTCATTAAGCAGAGGGACACAACATCCTTCCTGTGTGTGTGTGTGTGTGTGCGTGTGTGTGTGTGTGTGTGTGTGTGTGTGTGTGTGTGTGTGTGTGTGTGTGTGTGTGTGTGTGTGTGTGTGTTGAGGAGAAAGACATTAAGGGAGAGAGGGAAAAGGCCACACCCGTTGTGTTATGTGTTATGCGTTCAGTGAGTAATACAGCTCTGGTCACATTCCAGTCGGATTAAAAGACTTACAGTAAATTTAAATAAATTCCATGCCTCAAACAGTTCCAGTAACTGATTGCAGCAGTTTATTACAAATGGTATCATAAAAACAAATCTAATTAATGCTTTAATAGGTACAACTGGTGTGTAACTGAATGCAAGAGAACTCAAGACAAAATTAACAACAACTGTACATAATCTGTACCTTTATCTCTTAAAACAAGGTGTGTAAAAACCTGCCGTGCCTCAAATGAGAAGATTTCAATGTAGAAAGTGAAACCAAACATGCAGTTGAATAAGTTTATATTTAGGGTTACAAATCAAACATTTCAATGTTTTATGTTTTGAGTATTTTTTGGAATGCTGATAAAAAAAAATAATAATAAATGAACTTGTGACGTGAACAACTTTTGGAAACGTCCATGAAGGCTTCTTCATTTGGTAGATTTACTTTGTTATGCAGTAGATGGCAGCGATGGGTTCAAAAAGAGCATTAAATGAATCTATTAGTATGAAAGGTGACATTTGAACTTGTACTTGGGCTGATAAAGATGACAGTAAGAGGGCAGAAAACACGTTTCTACTACATGCTTGTTAACTACAAAAGTACTTTTGTAAAATAAAACAATATAATGTGAAAACAAAGTGCCATAAAACAAGGTTCATTTCTAAATCAGCATTAAAGATAGTTTTCCTTTTATTTATCTATTTGTGTGGGGGAGGGGCAATTCAGAAAAGAATGACACCGGAAATGAGGACAACGTCTTAATTAATCACTTTAATTTTGAAAAGCTCGTGACCGGAAGTTGTAATTGTCGTTGCGCCTCGACATTAGTGCTCAACATGTCTCCCTCGCAGGTTTCTTCTCTCCGCCAGTAGAAGGAAAGCGTCTGGATCTGTTCCCGAGGAGCCACAGCGCAGTGTAAGTCCGCTCCTCCACCTCCGTGTGACCAGATGTGAACAGATGTGAACAGATGTTCAGTTGGTGTTTGTGACGTTTCATTGAAGATGTTGTTGGAAACCGGCGCGTGGTGGTTTTCTTGTTGTTGTTTTAGCCTGGAAGTGTTAGCTCGCTTTGTGCTCCGGGAACACGGTCGTTGACCCGGTTTTCAGGACATGACCCGGCGCAGCTTCCAGCGGCGAGGCTGGCCCGGTTGAGCCCGGTTGAGCCCGGTTGAGCCGGGCTCAACCGGGCTCAACCGGGCTAACTCAAGACGTGCCTTTGGAAAGTCCTCGGTGACGTTTAGCTAGCCGGCCGGTCAGTTATTTAACGTGGAGCGTCACAGAGAAACCCGGTAATTCAACAATGTCCACGGAGACTAGGAGGGAGGACACCGACGGGACCGGGCTCGGAACCGGGCTCGGGACCGGGCTCGGAGGTGGAGAACATCCGCCTCGACCGGTTGGTGGTGAGGGGAGAGCGGAGAGAGAAAAGGACAGCATAGAGACCCAAACCACCGGGACAGAGACGTCCAGCTGGCAGTAACGTGAACACCTTGTCCCCCCCAGCAGGTGAGCAGGACGCTAGCGGGCCGTTGTCAGCCAGGACCCAGACAAGCAGCAGCATCATCAATGGTGTGTCCACATCCCGGAGCCGTCACATTGTCCTGTGTGCGCTCAATGAACGGTCTCCTCAGCTCTCATCACGGTGAGTGTTTCCACCGCGGCTCTGACCGGCAGCTGTAACCATGTAACCATACAACCATAAACCATATCACCATACAACCATATCACCATATCACCATATAACCATACAACCATGTAACCATATAACCATAAACCATACAACCATAAACCATACAACCATAAACCATATCACCATATAACCATATAACCATAAACCATACAACCATACAACCATATAACCATACAACCATGTAACCATACAACCATACAACCATGTAACCATATCACCATATAACCATATAACCATAAACCATACAACCATATAACCATATAACCATACAACCATACAACCATGTAACCATATAACCATACAACCATAAACCATATCACCATATAACCATATAACCATAAACCATACAACCATATAACCATATAACCATACAACCATGTAACCATATAACCATATAACCATACAACCATATAACCATACAACCATATCACCATACAACCATGTAACCATACAACCATACAACCATGTAACCATATAACCATATAACCATACAACCATATCACCATACAACCATGTAACCATACAACCATACAACCATATCACCATATAACCATAAACCATACAACCATATCACCATACAACCATATCACCATACAACCATATCACCATATAACCATATAACCATAAACCATACAACCATATCACCATACAACCATACAACCATGTAACCATACAACCATATCACCATATCACCATATAACCATAAACCATACAACCATATCACCATACAACCATACAACCATATAACCATATCACCATATAACCATATAACCATAAACCATACAACCATATCACCATACAACCATACAACCATATCACCATATAACCATATAACCATATCACCATACAACCATATCACCATATCACCATACAACCATAAACCATGTAACCATATAACCATAAACCATACAACCATACAACCATACAACCATAAACCATGTAACCATATAACCATAAAACCATACAACCATATAACCATAAACCATACAACCATACAACCATGTAACCATACAACCTTATCACCATGTAACCATACAACCATAAACCATGTAACCATGTAACCATATAACCATAAACCATACCACCATATAACCATGTAACCATACAACCATATCACCATACAACCATACAACCATATCACCATATAACCATAAACCATACAACCATATCACCATACAACCATATCACCATACAACCATATAACCATATAACCATACAACCATACAACCATGTAACCATACAACCATGTAACCATACAACCATGTAACCATACAACCTTATCACCATGTAACCATATCACCATGTAACCATATAACCATACAACCATACCACCATACCACCATACCACCTCCCTGATGGCCGTGTCTCTCTCCAGGCTGCACATGTATGGCGTTTGCGAGGCTCGGAGGGGAGTTTTGCCAAGCCCAGCACCTGCTGCTCATCGTGGACAAGTGAACAGGAGACACCAGCGAGGCACTGTTACCACTGCCATCCACTCACAGGTCAGCAGCACACACAATAAAATAAAATGAATAAATCTGTTTTATTTGATTATTTAAGAGTCTATTCTCTCTGAAACTCTGATGATACAAACACCAATGTAAGTAAGTAGATGATCACACGGCTTGAATAACATAGAGGTCCGCGCAGAGTTGGTTTATCGTACAAAACATCACGGGTCTTATTGAGAAGAGGTCAGTAGACAGAAAGATCATATTCATAATCATATTTATAATAATGGTGTAAAATGAGCGACCGCTTCCGTGTCCTCACAGGTTCTTACTGCCATCCTGCTCAACCCATATGAAGACAAGCCAACCCTCGGTCTGTGACCTGTCCTGGGGAGAAGGAGAGGCGCTGGCTTCGGCCCGGGAGTTTCCTCTCCGCTCTTCTCCTTTCCGGCTTTTCCTTTTTCCTTCCGCTCCGATTTGTACGAGGCGTCTCTGAATGGGCTAGCACATCTGAAGGGAAGGAAGGACGGAGCTTTTTTCTGTCTTCACTTGTGTTGTTCTTCAGGACTTTGAGTGTCTTCTTTCCAAACTTTTTGATCGTATTTTGCTAGATTTTACGTTTTGTTATTAACAGGCCAATTCTACTTTTTCCTTAATTGCCAAGAAAAGCCCCCCCCATCCCCTCCCCTCCCCATAATTTTCATTTTGGTTTTTATTTAGGCTGATTTTTGTTACTGAAGGAACAGCCAGTCATTAGTGGAGTGTTTTTCTTTAAGTGGAAGCATTTTTTAAGCAGTCAAAACAATTTTCCTTGAAGACAACGTCTGTTATTCCATTCTTTGAAGCACAGTACTTTTCTGACTTTTTATTCTTTATTAACAAACCTCGGTTGTGAAAATGAACCGACCGGCTCCCGTAGAGATCTCCTATGACTGCATGAGATTCCTGATCACGCACAATCCCACCAACGCACAACTGGGAAGGTTCATAGAGGTAGCACATGCTTTAACTTTGTCACTTTGTTGTTGTTTTTTTGTTTTTTTTTGGAAGGACGAAGAGCAGCGTGTTGTGTTAAAATGTACGTTGTGTGTTTTGATGTGCAGGATCTGAAGGCGTTTGGAGTGAACACCCTGGTGAGAGTGTGTGCTGCTACGTATGACAAGACACCGGTGGAGCAAGAAGGCATACAAGTCCTGGTACGTGTTGTTTACACAGCTTTATTTTTAATGTCAGTAACACCAAGGAAAACTGCGATCTGTGACTCGTGACTCGTAGTCAAGGCGTTCAACAATATTCAGTCACGAAGGGATTAAAGCTGCTTCCAGCACAAAAGTCTGAATAGTCCGACAGTACGGTGGTGAAACACGAGGAAATGAACATTGAACTTGATGCGCAGGTCCGTCAGGTCTAAATGATCTGGAACAAAAACAATACGTTTGAGTTATGGAAGCACATTTAATGGAAACAGTCAGTCTGCCATTTTATGTTCACGATAAGTATTTCCAGACACAGCGACTCGATAAACTGGATCCAGGAAGTGATTCATTCCTCAGAAGTACAATAACTTAAAGGTGGACACTTTGTCTGGCTGCTGTAAAACCACAAAGGTCAGTTCATCTGCAGCAAACAAACAACAATGAAGACACGTCTTCTTTCTAGCATTGGCCATTCGACGATGGCTCCGCCCCCCCAGACCAGGTGGTTGACGATTGGCTGAACCTGCTGCAGACCAAGTTTCGAGAGAAGCCGGGCAGCTGTGTGGCTGTGCACTGTGTCGCCGGACTGGGACGGTTCGTGACTGTTTTCTGTTCATTACATATTGTTGTGGACGTCCAGGGCACGTTCACACTGTTTCAGCCTCCTCTGTGTGTTCTTGTATTGTTTCCCCTCCAACTTTATTCAAATGAAACCAGCCAGTGAATCGTGTCCTCTCGGGTCGTTTTGAGATTGGCTGACGGTTGCACGTTTTCTCCTCCTCTTGTTTATTCTCAGAGCTCCTGTGTTGGTGGCCCTGGCGCTCATTGAGTGTGGGATGGAGTACGAAGATGCGGTGCACTTAATAAGACAGTGAGTCCAGCGCTCGCACCAATAATCCTTCTTCTAACGAGTGTCGTTTCCTTGTTTTGAGCTCCGTCTCCTTTGTGTTGCCAGGAAGCGTCGTGGAGCATTGAACACCAAGCAGCTGCAATACCTGGAGAACTACAAACCTAAACTGTGTCTGCGCTCCAAGGACGCCAACGGACAGAGCTGCTGCGTCCAGTAGGAGTCTGAAAAAGTGGAAGTTTGATTTCTGTTTCTTGGTTTTGTAACCTCACCTGAACATGTAGCAAAAAACCCCACAAATACTTAAAAAAAAAAAGAAAAAGAAAAGTATTTTAAAGTCAAACACGATTGACAGATCTTTTGTTTGTAAACATTTTAAAACATTTATTCTGTAAGTCAGGGCGCTTTCAGATAGGAAGCAACCCCCGCTATGCGTCCTGCACCCTCCCACCCCGCCTCTGGGGGTAACCATGGGAACAACACAGGAATCAAAGCGCATCTGATCAGCCTGACTGTAGTTTGATACCCGTTGATTTGTTATCATTTATAAATTAGATGTAAAAGTAAAAGTTGGGACAGTTCTGGCGGAGAAGGTGGATAAAGCCAACAGACAGCAGAGTGAGCTTTCCCCCCCCGCCTGCTGGCAAGCAACCCACTCGCAGGACCGGAGCGATCACCGCCCCGAGGAGGCAGCTCACATCTGCAACAGGATTGCAGAATATTACACCTGCACAGCCGGAGAGCTGGTGCAGATGTGTAGCTCGTAAAAGGATCTCTAATCCAACAATAATCCCTGCCTATCTTTCAGTAACACCAACGTACACGTACGGGATTTTTGATAAACGACCGAGGATCATTGTGGTTTCTGTTGCCGTTTTCCTCTCTGAACCAGTACCAGAACTTTATATAGCCCAACTAAGAGCTTTTGATTTGACTTCATGTTATGATGACCTGAAAACAGTTCCAGCCTTTTCCTCGTCACCCCCGGAGCCCTCTTTATGTTCTGGTCAGATTTGATCCGCCACTGGCAAAACTAAAAATGTTTCCTCCGTCCTGTCACCTCAAAGTTAAACATGATGTCGTTGGATAAACAAAAAAGTCCCGCGCCACCACTCACGGCAGTTTCTCTTTTATTATGGTGGTGGTGGGTGTCCTCCCCTCCGGCCCACTTCTCCAAAAACAAAATGGATGGATCACAAGCGCGCGTTGCTTCTCGTGTGGAAGTTGTTTCGCTGTTTCAGTTCACATTCGACTCATTCTGTTGTTCTGGTTTAAAAACTCACATTTCCAATAATTCAGCGTCTGACAAGTTGATTCAATCTTCTTCTATCGTCTTCAGCTTGCCGTCATATAAATACACTGAGACTTATTTATTTCAATCTATCCTCACTGACCGAGTTCGAAAAATATACAATATTTAAGAAATACACTTAAAGAAGATTAAAAGAATTTGATAAATGTGTTCTTAGTTTCATGCCAATGTGAGTTATTCTGTGCAAAACAAAAGTACAATCTGTCTACAGATCCGTCATAAGCGTCTGCTTCGCTTGAACAAAGTCTTGTTGGCTATAAATGTTTGGCGCTGACCTTCATAAAGTCGTCAATACAAGTGGACCAACATGTTAAAGATCTGTTGGTGAGCGAATTAATAAAACATTTCAAGGTTTTCTTATTTGATTATCCTACAAACTGCCGAACTCCAAGAACACAAATAAGATCGTCAATATTTCTGCATTAGTTCCACTTTATCAAACACGAATGATTGAGTGGCAGCAAACAGTATCTGATGATGATAATCTCTTAAACTCAGATTACACTGGCTGGTAATCTGCATGATAACACGATGCTCTGTTGGACAAACACCAGCATTTAAGAAACAACATCTTTAAGCAACACAAATTATTTCGGCTCCCCGGTTGTCGTCACCAATTAATCTGTCGGATACGATGTGTGTTCTTGTTACAACAACAACAACAACAACAACAACCCTGTAGCAGGACTGTGGAGCCAACATGGCTGCCAGTGCAAACCTCGGCGGCCGTCCTTCCCATCGATGTCCGGCTCCACGTCGTCCTTCGGTCAGCTGCTGTGTTCGTACGATGCTCTTCGTCTTTGTGCTGTTCTTCTTCTTTTCTTTTTTTTCTATATCTTTTACTTTTCATCCCCGTGTACCTTGTATCTGTTCCTACTTGTTATTTATTTATTGATTTCACTGTGTTTCTTTGTGAAATGTCTGATGGAGGAAAAAAAAAAAAGTATTAGTCTTCTCGGAAAAATTAAAGTGTTTAGTACCGTAAGTGTTGCTGTTGGTTTGTTTGTTTGTTTGTTTGTTTGTTTGAACACAACAGATCACACGTCCTTATTTCAGTTCTGTCTGTAGTGACGTTCTCAAAATAATTTCACATTAAGAGCGACTTCAATGACAATAATGAGGTGATGGTAGAAAGTCAGGACTCTTTATGAGTGGAAACATCAGCAGTGTGTTGGTGCCTCACCTGACCTCAGTGGACTCTGTGTGTGTGTGTGTGTGTGTGTGTGTGTGTGTGTGTGTGTGTGTGTGTGTGTGTGTGTTGCCTCTGGCTATGATGGTGCTGTTGTGTTAATGTGGCTGTCGAAGTGGAATCAGTGCATCACATGGAGCCACCAGATGACTGAAGGTCGATTGGTTTTATTGACTGACCCTTTCAACACACACACACACACACACACACACACACACACACACACACACGAGGAAGACGTTCAGAAAACATCTTTTTCTAACTGGACAACTGATATCGTGTTTGAAAGTTTGAGTTTCCTCCTGAAAATGTTTGTTTCTGGTTCTTCCACAACATTTCGGGACTTTGACTTTTTAAAACATGAACTTGATTCTTGAAGCTTTGGCTCGTCGTCTGGCTGCGTGACCCACTTTTCTCCTGAGACTCAGTTCACCGACAGATGTTCGGACATTTTCCTGTTGTGTTTCGCTCAGAATTTATTATTATTTATTGTTGTGAAGCTCAGACTTTGATAGATACAAGTTCTTGGAATAAAAAATGCCACCTGATTATTATCCCACCGATTGAAACACCTGACTCTTCATACTTCATAGAGGTGCACATTCTTTTGCCACCATCTTTTACTTCATTAAATAATGACCAAGTGTAATATGTTTTTTTCTTTATTTTATTTTCGGACTTGTATGGAAATCCAATGATGTTTGAGTTCATATTTATTAAGAAATATAACAAAATATTTAAGGACTCCAATTTATAAGCACCGCTGTAGCAAGAAATGTATTAATTTAGATTTACTGCTGGACTGACTGCATTAATTTCAGCTGATCAATTGGAAAATTAATTTAAAAGCCATTTGGAGCTAAACTTAATGATTCATTATCGCATTAAACTGTCCTTAAATTCCTGTGTATCAGTCAATATTAGCTTGACAGGTTATTGTAAAAGGTGTCTGAACAGAGCGCTGTTTATCTCTGCGGACACTAGAGGGCGCTAACACGTCACTTTATAATGAGGCACTTTGCATCCTCATGAAGAAATAGAAATGTCCCTTTCTCAGACATTTAAACGTGTTTCCTCTTTGTTGCACACTGAATCCATTTCTGTTCCAGTTGACCGCATCACAACAATCATGACCTCGACATAATAAAGACCTACAAGTCAGAGGAAACACATTTCAGCACAGTCACTGCTGTACTGTAACGTTTCATGTTTTCATGGTGTGTAAAATACGACTCCAACATGAACGATCACAACACTGAGGACACAGGACGGAGGTGTCCTTGGCAGCAGAGGACAGCCCTGCGATAATCTGCTGAATTTATGACAGCTGAACATCTCTAAACTCGGTGTAAGCTACGGAGCTGTGTGTGTGTGTGTGTGTGTGTGTGTGTGTGTGTGTGTGTGTGTGTGTGTGTGTGTGTGTGTGTGTGTGTGTGTGTGTGTGTGTGTGTGTGTGTGTGTGTGTGTGAGTGAGTGTGTGTGTTCAGTATCCTTCTTTCCATTTGTATTCATAGACTGAGAGATAAGGAAAGGAAACTGATCTTGTTTAGGTATATTCTCAAAAACTTTAAAAAACAACAACTCGTCAGACAATTCTTATCAAAAATGCCAAAATACATTTTATGAAAATATATAAATATTACAAAATCTACATTCAGCTTTTTGTGGTATATACAGTATTTATGTCTGTCCATGAATTGACTTCAATATTTCCATTTCATAACACTTTTTATTTTCTCTCCTGCATTTCAGAGGGAAACTATTTACCTGAGCTTTCATTTATAAATTCAGATATTTGTATAAAAATGATATGAAGTATAAATACAGTCTTAATGCTTTGCTGTGTAAAGTATTTTAATTAATTTTAGGCTCGGACAAATCTCTGGCCAGTTGTGACAGGCATTTATTGACTTTTTACAAACTTCCCAAAATCAATTAATTAATCAAGAAAATGATCGTTGGTGGCAAACAACAGTACTCTGCTTTTAAACAGTCTAATTATTGTACTTAAATACTTTTATTTTGATGCTTTAAGTACATTTTCTTTCTAAAATGACACCCTTTTTCTTTGATCATATTTTTTTGCATGCATTGGTCAGTGTGATATTTCGGTTGTCTTGAAGGTAGAGTACCTGAATACTTCCTCCACCTCTGTATTCAGGTAAAGTTTTGGTATGAGAGACTCTCACCTCCCACATAAGACGTCATTAAAAAAAAATATAGCAATAATACTATAAAGTCTTTCCTGTGATATTGTAAAACTTTTTGCTGCCCACACAGCCGATAGAGGGCGCTGTTACTCACAACCACACCAATAAACATACGTGTCCTGGAAATATAGTTGTGACTTTTACCGCGCTCGTTGTTCCGCCACTTCATTTTTTGTGTGCAATTGTTTTGTATTTTTGCTGAAATTGTTGTTTATTTGTTGTGAGGAGGAGGAGGAGGAGGAGGCGGAGGAGGAGGCGGAGGAGGAGACCGGGGGCGGATGGGAGGGGGGGGGGGGGGGGGGGGCGGATGGGAGGGATGATGATCGGGGACGGTGACCCAGTTCACCCCGCAGACCAAACCGGAGGACCGCCCGCTGCTCATCAAAGGATGCACTCAGGGACATTTTAATAACGACGCGACAGCTTGTTTTCTGGTAAACAAAATCTACTCTGTGTTTAAAAACAGCGCAGAGAGAGAGAGAGAGAGGGAGGGAGAGTCCGCGTGTGTGAGGAAGAGGAAGAGAGAGGAAGGAAGAGGGAGGGATTGAGAGAGGAAGAGGAGCTGGAGTTTTAGGTTTTCCAAGCATCTGGATATCTGGCTGGAGTCGCAGAGAGGAGAAGAAG
>NW_027185407.1:1670448-1690448 GCF_022577435.1 Embiotoca jacksoni
TGATAAAGCAAATGTTGACAAAGTTATTTCAAAACTCAGTACGTATCAAAACATTTAAAATCACAAAATTATAATTAAAGTATCATAATATTAGTATTTCCATCTGCTAAGAGACGTAAAGTTGTCCTTACCGTGAGTTCATTATGTTCAAACAAATGTTCCAGTGACTTTACCGACCATCAGATGCTGCCTCCTATAAATCCCTCATTTTCAGGTTCACCTTCATTTCTTTTTAAACCCATGAATAAAAGATACGGTGGATGTGGACATGTTCCATCTTGGTGTGGTCGAATCTCCAGCAGCCATCAAACTGTATTTAGAATTGTTTTGGTATATTTCTGACTTTGCTGTGGTATCTTCGGCCTGTTTCTGCCCTGTGTACCCAGAGGTGTCCACAGAGGGTCGATCCTGTGACTCCAGTGTGAGTGGAAGCAGCAGATCGAGTTTCTAAACACAAAGATAACTCTGCATACGTGACTTTTTGCTTCCTGTTATTTCTTTTTCACGGAAAACTCGTCATTTTACAACGAGCGCATCTTAAAAAAAGCAAATGAATGTGTCTAAAATATATTTGTGCCATTTTATCGTCTTTATAATTATAATTTCAAGAAGCTGTTTAATGACTGCTGACACCAGAGCAGGCTGTGAAATTAAAGATCTGTATGTGCACAAAGCATCAAAGTAAAATATTTCATACATGAGTACGAGGCCAATAGGACAACTTTATAGACACTTCAGTGCAGATACGCGTTGTGCTGGGCGAAGCAAAGGATTCTGGGAGGACAGTGTGTCAGAGTTCGGAGGAAAAAAGCTTTCTATTGTTCGTGTCAGTTTACGTTTGTTTTCAGCGTTGTTGAAAACCCAGAAGACGCTTCGTAAGAAAGTTGAGTGGAAAGCGCTGTTTGTTTTGCTTCCAGCCGGTCGTGTCTGACCTCGTCTGTTAAACACAGCTGTTCGTCTGGCTGCTGATTGAGGCCTTGAGAGATCAACACTCTGCGACTGAAGGAAACACATGCAGATAAAGCACAATGAAACATGCGCAGCATTTACAAAAAAAACAACACAATTAATAATATTTAACAATGAACACGTCAACTGATGACGTCACCCGTTGATTTGCATTGAAGCTGAGAAAATGGCTTTATGGCATCTTTGGCACCGAGAACGGCCAAATACAGGAAGAGGGTTGGGGGGGAGGGGGGGGGGCACTGACAACCTGATTGGCTAATGTGCACACAGTCATCAGTCTCCTGTAGCTAATGGGCGAAGAGAAATCGCATAGAAAGTGTATTCAAATTGGAAACCAGTAAAAAAAATAAAAATAAACGTGTTTCCTTAAGTTGGAGTGTTTTGATCTCTCCGAGCCACCGTAGATGCGTCGGTGTTGTTTCTGTGCTGTTTTTACCCCAAAAGACACAAGGAACAGAGTTTCTGGTGTCTGCCCTGTTTTCCAGTGAACCGTCAGCAGACGACGGTGTGCGTCTGCGCTGCGTTCACGGTGAATGTTTCCAGCTGAGTGCTTTTTTTAAGGCAATTATGAGAATTTCACTGATATCCGCTTCAAATGAGATAAAACATTGAGTGATTTGATTATAAAATGTCCTTTTATCTCCGCCGACCCGCCTTCAGTGGAACAAACGATATTTCTGACCACGTGACACATTACAGCCCTGGTGAGACCACGATTAGCCTACTTTCAATGATTTGTGGTCTTGTAAAACCCCCACTGTGTTTGCAGGGTTTTAGGGTTTGCATGTGTGTTTGTATACTGTGTGTGTGTGTGTGTGTGTGTGTGTGTGTGTGTGTGTGTGTGTGTGTGTGTGTCTAATCCAAGCTTTAGAAAATGTGTCCCTGCTCAGTTCGTCTGCATGCAGAGATTACTTCACATGATCTGGGACAGGTGTGCAAGATACTATGGATTAGTGTACAGTATGTATTCGAGTGTGTGTGCATACTTGTAGCCTGTTGGACATGTATATCTGTGTGTGTGTGTGTGTGTGTGTGTGTGTGTGTGTGTGTGTCAGAGAGTTCAGAGAGGAAGAAAAAGCAGCATTGAGATTAAAAGTGTATCTGTATCTGTGCTGCGGTGTGTCTGTGCGCTGCTATCCCAGATTACCCTAAATTTATCTCCGCTACTGACATGACATCACCAGTCAGATTGCCGATGACATCACTGGCGATAACACAGGATGTCCTTTTCTGATTGCTATTTTAATCTTCTGGCCGCAGAACTGAGAGGATTTGATGACAAAATGAATTGAGGGGGATCATTGCCGCACCGCTCATGCTTTAAAATCATATATTTTGTTTTTCCAGATATGTTAAAAACAACAAACTAACAATGCACTGAGGTGTCGAAGCTTCACTGTGATACAATATCGACCCTGTTGGTTTCAATTGAAGCTGAAGATTTGGATAAACTTTTTAATAGAGAAAGTTGGATTTTGTCCGCAGCCAGTGGAGGAGTGTGTGTTTGTGTGTACAAGCAGCTGTTGACGGGTAGTTACAGCTGTGATCAGTGTTTTGCTGAGTCAGATCGATGGCTGTATCTTGTTTCAGTTATTGGTAGCTGTTGAGCAAAGGGCTTCATTTACTTCTTCGTCACTTTCCTTCCACTTTAGCATCATTTATGTTGCATCTTCATGTGTTAGAAGATCCCTCTGTTTTCTTTCGGTGAGACCTTTCAGGCCGAGCTTTCTAAAAACTTTGATTTGATTGATTGGAGTCGCTCCCACTGAGCTGCAGAAGGTTTGAACGAGACGCTCTTAGCTTGTCTTTGGCTCTTTTATCTGAATGAAATCACTGCCGACAGTCACAATAACAAATGAATGAAAGAGTTTCTCACCACAGGGGGTTGATTCAGATGAATTAATCAGTAAAAACTGATGAGTGGGAGACAGTTCATCTCGTTGAGTTTGGGTGTCCATATTCTGAAAATAGTCATCTTGGATATTTTACACCATTCGTCATGCTTGTTTCTATGGTTACAGGTGATCCTGACGGTTTACCTCAACGACACCCAGCAGATGCTGACCGAGGTCCCAGTTACCCCGGCAACCAGAGTGATCGACGTGGTCGAGTACTGCAAGGAGGCCGGAGAGGGGGAGTGTCACCTCGCTGAAGTATGGAACGGGCACGGTGAGTCGGGGCACGGTGGGTCGGGGCACGGTGAGTCGGGGCACGGTGGGTCGGGGCACGGTGAGTCGGGGCACGGTGAGTCGGGGCACGGTGGGTCGGGGCACGGTGGGTCGGGGCACGGTGAGTCGGGGCACGGTGAGTCGGGGCACGGTGGGTCGGAGCACGGTGAGTCGGGGCACGGTGGGTCGGGGCACGGTGAGTCGGGGCACGGTGGGTCGGGGCACGGTGAGTCGGGGCACGGTGAGTCGGGGCACGGTGAGTCGGGGCACGGTGGGTCGGGGCACGGTGAGTCGGGGCACGGTGGGTCGGGGCACTGGTCCATACATGAGGAATCAATGAAAATATTTATACTGATTATTGATTATAAGCCACCTGACGAAAAGCAGAACGAGCTGTAAGCAGAACAAACCGACGTCACAGGAACCATGAAGTTGATGTTGCAGCTGCTTCAGCCAGCAGTGAGCAGACCAGTCACTTTATTTGAAGGTGTCTTGTGTCTTTGAAGTTTTGGCTCTTCAGCTGCTAAATGCTTCACCGTGTTCAGCAGCTAGTTGTTGACTTTACGTTTCTGCTGTTTAGTGTCGAGCTGCCTGATACTAAAAACCAGGTTGATGAGAAGAGGAAGAATTAAACTAATGCTGCAGATCATGAAACCAAAACTACGAGCTGGAAGACGTTTAAATGTTCCATCGGTAACTGCAGCATTCAGTGGAGACTTTCTATGAGCGACTATAAATATATTGATCCATGCAGCTTTAAGGACCTTAATTTGTTTCACGTGTATCGGATTGGTAAAATATCACTTTTTAAAAGAATATTTTTTTTTTGTGTGAAACAAGTCGTTAACAATAAGACATATTACTTAAAAAAGGACAAAATGGGTAACAGACGCAAGTAAAACAAACAAAATCAAAACAAAAACAAGGTATGTTGCTTTTAGATATTATTTCATGCTGAACATGTAAGTAAGTGTTTTATGTGTATGAGCGTGATGAAATATCACTCGACACAAGTTAGAGAGCATTAAAGCCAAAACAGTTCAGAAATATCAAAGTAAAGAGAGAAATCCTCAACACTTTCAAAAAGTGTCCATTTATGCAGATGATGAACTCATGACATCCGTTAACTTCCCGTCGGTGTTGTGGCAGCAGGATGTGACCTCATCAGTTATGATATGTAGGACATCATCACAGGAAGTGGACTTGAGTTTTCCACAAACCAGGAGATAGATGGAGGAAATATTTCTGTGTTCATCGTTGGTAGTTTCTTGATCTTTGCTGTCAATAACCCATTATGTGAACCATCATACTTTTTAATAATATCAAGGCTGTTCTCCTGCTGTTTTCACATGACTAAACTATACCTACACACACACACAACTCCCTGGAGACCAGGACTCCTATGATTACAGCAGCCTGTCTTCTGAGCATCAGAGTCTCTACATGATTATAATCTGGCATTATATGAAGAGATAATGGCGGCGTGACTCTGGCCTCGATCCCTCGCTGTGAAGCTAATTATAACCCGAGTCAGATGTGTGTCGCGCCGACCCCTCGTGGAATCAATGTGGTGCTAAGTGCCTCCTGTACACCGCACGCCATTGTGAGCTCGAATAGGCCGCTCCATCGCATGCAGACACTGAGGAGGGGCCGCCGTCTCCATTGAAGTTCGGCCCACATTCATTCAATCACAGCCGAGGAGAGCCGTGACAGCCCAGTGTTTGTGTGAGCGGGCGGTCCGACGGGCCGTCCGGTGTCTCAGAGGGTGACACGGCGAGGCAGCGCACAATAAACGGGAGGATGAAATGTGTGTCAGAGTGTCGCTGTGTGACGGGAAGCCGTACCTTAAGGGCACAACTGCCCTCGTGGCCTCTGTGTGTGTGTGTGTGTGTGTGTGTGTGTGTGTGTGTGTGTGTGTGTGTGTGTGTCTGTGTGTGTGTGTGTGTGTGTGTGTCTGTGTGTGTGTGTGTGTGTGTGTGTGTGTGTGTGTGTGTGTGTGTGTGTGTGTGTGTGTGTTGGGGGGCACTAAACCATTGTGTCCATGTGTGTATTTAGCTGTGGCGGATTGATGTGTCTCACTGTGACCTTTCTTTCTTTATAGTTTTTCCATCGCGTCCTCCTCCTCCTCTTGAAAACGTGTTTTCGGCTTTCACCGTGCAGAAGGATGAATTCTCACAGTTGGACAGTTGAAAGCTGTTTAACTTGAAGGAACTGCGACTTGCAGTCCAGATTTGTGACATCATGACCTGTTTTAGAGGCTCATAGTCAACTTACACACGTGTGATGTGGAAACTTTAACCCTTCGTTGCACATTAATTGAGAACCAGTGATGCAGCAGGAGACATCTCGTATCCAGGAATTACATTTTTTAAATAAAAAAAATGATTTATACTGATAGAGGAGGTGCAGATGGAATTTTAGAACCATGTCATCCACTTATTATTAATTAAAGAAGAGTGTTTTAATACATTTCTGAAAATGCCCGAAGGGGATTTTTAATAATCCAAATAATGTTTTGTTTACGGTCTGATCACAGACCACTGCAGATGCTGTTTCACTCTTATAGAAGAACAGCAGTTTCTTTCCATTGGTTTACTCTTTCGTCAACCTTGAAGACTGGTGATAAAAACAAACCTTTAATCGTTGCAGCAGGGCTGGGAAATATGGACAACTTCAAATATTACAATATTTTGGATACCTCAATATCAATATTGTGATAATATTGTAGGGATGACTGTCAGTCCTTTAATAAAATGTGATAAATATTCATCAGTAATGTGAATATAATTCTAAGTTTAGAAATTTACTGTATTTCAGCCTTTAAAAAACAGGAAAAGATTACACTTATGACGTATCACGATTTAAAAGGGCAATAAAAACAAAGTAGGAATAAAATTACAGAAAGGAGGCCCAAATAATTGAAAGATCATTACATGAACACCAACCAGACATAATAGCATCAAAGAACCAGTTCAGATTGCTGCTTTATATTGTAAACTAGGAACAGTGTGTTTGAAATTCTGTTTTTTAAGAGAATGTAATTGGATGTTTATTTATTTAACTAATTTATGAATCATCTGTTAACGTGATGTTATTTTTCAGTAATTAGCGAGATCTTCGTCAAACGTTTTGTGTCCGTGTGTCTCTCCTCAGAGCGCGTCCTCCCTCAGGAGGTCGTCCTGTTGGACCTCCTGCAGCAGTGGGGAGGCCGCAGGCCGGAGGTCAGCTTCTACCTCAGACACTGCTCACCCTGGCCACAAGGTACCGCAACACAATCACACACACGGACACACACATCGACATCTACACACAGACACACACATCGACATCTACACACGGACACACACATCGACATCTACACACGGACACACACATCGACATCTACACACGGACACACACATCGACATCTACACACGGACACACACATCGACATCTACACACAGACACACACATCGACATCTACACACGGACACACACATCGACATCTACACACAGACACACACATCGACATCTACACACGGACACACACATCGACATCTACACACGGACACACACATCGACATCTACACAGACACGTCGGTCCGATGAAAACTGAATATCCAAGAAAAGTTGTGTTGAGGCACTAAAGCGAAACACACAAAGCTGCAGTCGGTGGAGGTCAGGGACTCGGTCAGTAATTAGCCAGATAAGATGATTAGAGTTACATAATAGGGTGGGAGGGGGAGTGTGTGTGTGGGGGGGGAGGGGTGGGGGGGCACAGGCAGGGGGGTGTTTGGTCTTCTGTGGAAATATCAGATAATTTTATTGAGCCAAAATAGCTGTTTGAATTTGAATTAATGTTTTGATTCTCCCCGTTAAACTCTTTCGAGCAAATTGAATGAGTGGTTGTGTAACGTTTGTGTGTGTTAGTGGCTGAAGCGTCACTGTGCTGTGTTCCTGGTGTGTGTGTGTGTGTGTGTGTGTGTGTGTGTGTGTGTGTGTGTGTGTGTGTGTGTGTGTGTGTGTGTGTGTGTGTGTGCCCCCTGCAGGCTCCGGACTGCCTCACCACCTGCTGCTGTATTCCCTGTATTCCCCCTTTTCACCCCTCAATCATTAAAAACAACACACTCATAATTGATTAGAATCTCATTATTTTCATATGCTGGTGAACTGTGAAGTGTATTCTGAGTAATTAATTAATCATAAGAGTGTTTGAGCCAGAGGTTGGCTGAGTCATGGAGCCCATTAAGGTTTTCTCATGCGTGTGTTTGGTATCTAAACTTGTGTTAATGTTATATTTATGCTCCATCTGTTCTCATTACTCCTATTAAATGTTCTGCTGACAATAACAGGTTTTCTCCACCGTCATTTTCCATCCGGTCACATGTCATCTGCCTGGAGATCTAAATTGAAAACCTCTTCAGCTTTTGCTTTTAATTAAAATGGCTTTTTGACATATTTTAATTTTAATATACGTACTTTTAAAAGTTTATTTTTATATATTTGCTTTTATTTATTTCCTTCGCACTTTCGTACCTTTTCATTGTCCGTTTAGTCACTTTTACAGACTTTTAATTCCTCTCACATGTCCTAGCTCATGTTTTATTTTACCTTCTTTTTAATGCATTTTCCTCTCTTTTACTCGTTTTTAGTTTGTTGTCCTTATCTCACTCTATTTAATCTCTCTTTTTGTCATTTTAGCTTTCAAACTATCTTCTCATTTGTATAATCTCCATCATCTTGCGTGCATTGGTCTCAAAGTGGTTTTTAAATTGTCTTATTTTCCTTTTAATTTTTTTTAATCATCTTTATAATATCTAAAATTTATTAAATGTTTCTGGTATACAACTGTCTGTCTTATTATTCGCCTGTCAATCATCGGTCAAGCACTTTGAACTGCACCAAAATGTGTGAAAAGTGCTCGAAATAAAGTTTGATTGATTGATTGATGGATTGATAATAAGTTTATGAGCAGGAGGGGACGATGTGGAGGAAGATATAAAGAGCAGGTTTCAGTACCTGCAGTGACACAAAGATCAACATCATCAATGCTTTGAACAGAAACTCTCGCTGCACTTTTACTGCCACTGAACATCATAAAACAGCTTCTTAAAGCAGCATCACGTTCCCCTGATGTATCTCCTCCTCCCGGGATAATTCACCATCAGCTGCCCTCGGTGGGTTGATGAAGGTGCCTGGGGCGGGTTTGCTCGTCCCACACGGGGACGTCACCTTCGTCCTCCGTCCCCAAATGAGCCCTTAAATTGGGGAGCGAGCTGTTCTCACTGGGATGGAACAGAAGTAATTAACCGGTCTAGTCCCACCTCACCTGATGATGTAAATCTCCCTGTTTAAATAAATGAGTTCTTATATACTGTCCTCCACTGATCGCTGCTGTGTGGACTCCTCGGTCATTTAACACCCGATCAGCTGCATGTTAATACTCTTTAAGTCCTCCGCTGGTCCTAAAACACAGTTTTGACTGCTCTATTGAATGGAAGAGGGCTGCTGTAAGTGCTTTATTGACTGGAGGTGAAACGTGGAGCTGCCTGTGGATTAGCCCAGATCGGACCTGTCTGGCCTTAGTAGATTAAAAAAGGAATGAAGCTATTTAAAGATGACATACAGAGAGGAAATATGGAGCTACATGTCGGTGAGAGACGAAGACAAATCCAGAAAAGTATACAGAGAAGACACAAAAGTAATTTTCTCTTCCATGTTTGTGAAGTTATAATAAAACACCGTTCATACAGCCTGAGCAGCACCAGTTTTACTTTAATTCAAGCAACAACACCGTCTGCATCTTCCTCTGCAAGAAAACTGAACAGAAATAAGAGGGACACAATAAAATACTGAGACGAGAGCATGACAAATGTGATAGTAAATTTAAAAAAAAAATGTAGAAATGAATCGATAAAAATCTGGACATTTGATGTTTTAATGGAACAGGAAATTCATACTGAATATGCAGTCTTTCCATTTATCTTGTGATAACACGGTCGAATGGTTAATTAAGGCCGAGGTCCTCTCTCCTGCTCTCTGTGTGTGTGTGTGTGTGTGTGTGTGTGTGTGTGTGTGTGTGTGTGTGTGTGTGTGTGTGTGTGTCTGTCACACCTGAGCTCACCCAGGTCCATTTTAATATGTTACTTCAATATCTCTGCTCACGTCTTCTTTTTATTGTTCATTTATATGCAGGAAGTCAGCAACCCTCGGAGCCGAGCTGGACCGCGGAGGCTGCAGAGAGCGCTAATGACAGGGTAGGTACGCACACACACACACACACACACACACACACACACACACACACACACACACACACACACACACACACACACACACACACACACACACACACACAGGGCTGCTGACCTGTTATTCAACTCCAACCCTCTCAACATCCAGGGTTACATCATCTCGTACACAGAAATCATAAAAAATACTAAATTTACGAAAAGTATTATTTATTTTTGCACAACATTTATAGTAATAATAATAATGATAATAATTAATCTGCTCTGTGATGGACTGGCAACCCATCCAGGCTTTGTCTTCTCCCATAGTGAACTGAGATAGGCTCCACCCACGTGACCCCGTTCAGGAAAAAGCGGCTGTAGATAGTGAATGAACGTATGCTGGAAGCGAGGTGTACGTGACTGGTGCCTCCTTCTCATGCCTGTGTTTTAAATGTGAAGTTCAGGAAAACAACAATCCTGGTTCTGTCCAAAGATAACAACGTTCGTCACAAAGTTCTTGTTGTCAACGTCAGGCCTGGAAACAGAACCAGCTGCAGCAGCCGTCTCCCTCCAACACATAACTCCTCATGCATCTGAGGGGAAACGGGACTTTTTACACTTATGGATAAAACAAAGGACCCGTGAGTGATCTGTTTCCAACAAGGTTGAAATGTTCCTTTCATATATTTGTAGCTGCTGGTTGTGCCAAATAGAAATCAAACAGAATATAATATTTAATTTAGAGGATATAAATTAAACTCTGAAAGTAGTTCCATAAATATACAAAGGGTGTCTGTGTGAGAGGGTATTCCCACACAGACACACACACACACACACACACACACACACACACACACACACAGGGAGACAAACACATGCACACAAACGTGCACATGCATCACACTGTGTGTGTGTGTGTGTGTGTGTGTGTGTCTGTAGTCTCGTGGATTAGCCTGCGGATTAGTGACAGTGATGATTATACTGCTCTACCAGTAAGAACCATGTGAACACACACACACACACACATACACACACACACACACACACACACACACACACACACACACACACACACACACACACACACACACACACTCAGTGTATACACTCTATAGATCTACAGTATAACTGCTGTACATTCACAGAGAGAAGAAGAGCATTGTCCTGATTCAGCTGAGCGTGTTTTGTGTTGCTCGTCTTCATCCTGTTGTCTTCCTCACTCAGTAATGAGTCATAAAGTAAACAGAGCAGCTGACCTCATGCTCACGGCTCTTTATTTGTCACTAACAGCTATTTTCAACCCTGTTATCCATCATGTTTAAGCTCAGACCAGACGTTTGCTTTGTTCGGCCTCGGTTAGCTGCTCACCCTCCACGTTTGTGTGTGTGTGTGTGTGTGTGTGTGTGTGCGCGTGTTGGTCAGTCTGCTGGTTAGTCAGCCAGTGTGTGTGTGTGTGTGTGTGTGTGTGTGTGTGTGTTGTGTGTTGGTCAGTCAGTAAAGGTAGGATTAGCTTGGTCCCATGACATAACCAGGCTAAGAGGATTGTTAGCGGGCCAAATAGCTCCTCCTCCTCCTCCTCCTCCCCGTTCTCCTCTTCATCTCACCTCACTCACTCCTTCACGCTCGTCTTGAGGTCTCCGTCTGTCTTCGTCCTTCGTCTCTCTACCTTCGGTTTGAAACACAAAAACACAGAGTTTCAGGCAACTCCAGAGCGCGGGGGGTGAGTTTTGGAAATGTGCTTATTTGTCTTTGACGTGTGTGTGTGTGTGTGTGTGTGTGTGTGTGTGTGTGTGTGTGTGTGTGTGTGTGTGTGTGAAGCTCAACAAAGTGTGTGTTTGTTTTTCTATGCGCCCCACACTTTTTCAACCTTCTTCTCACATCAGCTCGTCATAAATAATAGAATAATGGAAAGACTGGAAATATGAGCAAATGTAGAGGTGACTTTGAAATGTATGTGTGTGTGTGTGTGTGTGTGTGTGTGTGTGTGTGTGTGTGTGTGTGTGTGTGTGTGTGTTACTTTCTTCCCTCCTTAAACTTCTGAAAGATATTCTCTGGCTCTGTTTGCGGTCCAAACTTCACTCACACATGTTGACTGACTACTTGACAAACGGTTTGTGTCAGGGTGGAACGTCTGGCCCTGTGTGTGTGTGTGTGTGTGTGTGTGTGTGTGTGTGTGTGTGTGTGTGTGTGTGTGTGTGTGTGTGTGTGTGTGTGTTACACAATCAGAGCACGATGTGGCTTACATTTTGTGACTAACTGGACACTGTGTGCAGGCAGGGTGGGGCCTCTTTTGTGCAATGTGTGTGTTTGGGCCTAACACTGCTGTTTTGTGTATGTGTGTGTGTGCGTGTGTGTGTGTGCGTGTGTGTGCGTGTGTGTGTGCGTGTGTGTCAGCCTCATTTTGGGATCTGGATGCATAACTCCAAGTCAGGGTGTGACTCTTGGCACTCTATAATCATATCCAAAAGCTCACACACCCAAACACACACTCCAGATGCTGTTTGTCGCCTCAGAATGATGTAAAGATGCCAGTTGTGTTTGAGATGGAGAGAGAGATTAACGTGCTTTTACATTTGTTATTCACTAATTACAGTGATTCACCTCTTACTTCATTGAATCCAAACATGCAGGAGAAGTCAGTCCTGCCTTTTAAAATAAATCAGTGTTGTTTCTTTTTTTTAATCAAATATTGATACACTTGAGTATCGTGATATAAACAGTTTTTTTTTAGATACTGAATCGACTCGCAAAACATTTTTTTGAATTAATAGTTTACATGGAAACGTTTGTGGTAATTTGTTGTTGTTGTGCTTAAATAAAAGTGCTGTAGTATATCTTCAGCCACTCGACTCTTTAAATCCTTCTTAACAACCCAAACAAAGTCAGGAAATAGCTTTTACTATGTGGGTTTTCCTAAAATTAGATTTGAAACAATCACATGATATCATCTGGCTTCCAGGATTGCAATATATTGTAGTATGTTCAATTATAACCCATGTATATTATGGTATGTTATTATGATGCAAACCCTCTTGATTGTTTCATCACTGAGTCCATTACATTTGTTCAGAGTTAAATATGTCAACGATTATTTGATGGATTGAAATTCTTGGTCTCTCCAGGATGAACCGTTCATATTTCAGTGATCACGTTTTCATCTGCTCCGCCATCGAGTCTAAATTTCTATTTATGCATCGTGAAATGTGAAGAGCTCCAGAGGAGGTCACGAGGAGTTGTTTCAGTGTTTTAAACGGCTCAAATCATTGAAGTAACTCGTAGAAAATGTTTCATTTCCCAAGAAGGGAATCTTTCTCGATAAAATAGATTCGTACTGAAACGTATGAGGAAAAAACAGACGCAGCTGTCTCATGAATACGGCAGAAGTTTGACTGATAGATTTGGAGGGAAAATGCATCACGTTTTTTTTGCTCATAACAGAAATCGAACAGATAAGCAGAGTCTCTGATTTTTCTCACAACACATACAACACAATAACAATGTAGATTAAGTATGAAGGTGGCCCGTGTGGTCTTTTACCTGCTAACATTGTGAGTATGTTGGTGTTAACGTTTAGCTCAAAGGACTGTTGAACAAGGTGGTAGCACGGAGGTTTTGGGTGGTTTCATATATTTGTTGTAATATTATAGATGAATCTGACAGATCATTATTTCTGCTCAGTGTTTTTGTTTTACATCGTCCTCCCCTCGCCGACACACACTCTGATAAACTCGCCCTGACCTCCGAGCGACCGCCGGGACCGTCCCACACTTTGAGTTAACGCACACACAGAAATCCGTGTGTTGATCCGAGTGTGTGTAACTCTACCCCGTCCAGCTGCGTGTGAGCGCGCTGCCGAGGGATATATTTAGAAGTCAGGTGTGTGTGTGTGTGTGTGTGTGTGTGTGTGTGTGTGTGTGTGTGTGTGTGTGTGTGTCTGCGTGCTCCTGACCACACACGTGTGTCAGGTTGTGTTGATGCAGATTAAGATGAATGTTTTCTCGGCATGTCTTCATCAGTGGAGATGCCTCGGTGGGACATGTGATCGCCTGAGTTCAGGGACGGCGGCGGACTTGAATGGTCGTGTGTTTCAGTCCCGGCGAGGCTTTGATGAAGGTTTATCACCTGTGGAAGAAAAGCATTTTACGCGTTCGTCACGCTCATATTGCCGTTGTGATGCTTGCGGCCGGCCACCCTGCTGTGTGGATGCTGGTTACTGGAGCGCTTCTGATAACAGAGTTTTCCCTCTCGGTGCGGTCGCGGCCTCAGGAATGTCTGAAGGCTGTTATGGTGGATTAGGAGGAATATTTTTACTGGAGGCACGCAGCAGGTGGGTCGGGATGGGCTTTATTACTGGAGGGACTGATGTTCAGAACAACGTGTGTGTGTGTGTGTGTGTGTGTGTGTGTGTGTGTGTGTGTGTGTGTGTGTGTGTGTGTGTGTGTGTGTGTGTGTGTGTGTGTGTGTGTGCGCGTGTTTGCATAACTTTGAGAAGGGTTGAGAAATGTAATAAGCACACACTAAGAAGGTCAAATATCCCCATGTGCTTCATATTATAGTCATGATCCAAGAGCAGCAACATGAGAAAGTAGCTCGCAGCTGAAAAGCCTGAACTGCAGTGTTGGCGGGATGAATGACACCAAAGTATCAGAATCAGACTTCAAACCTGCAGCTGTCAGAAAAAAGAGCACAAATGTTTGAAAAATGATGCCGATGCAGAATCGCCTTAAACTGCAATACCAGCGAGTGCCACTAGAGGTCGGCTCCAAAAAGCCTCCGGCTCCATAGACTCCCATTCAACTTCTCTCATCAAATCCAAAGTGAATAAAATGTGTCCATCAGTTATCTCGGTGTTGTTAGCTAAAGTCACTCCTTCTTATTAGTTTTCTGGAGGTCCATCTGAAAATAATCCCTCATTCATTAGAAAAGAAGATTCAAGAAGACCTGTTTTTGGGGGCGTGTCTGTTTGATTGACAGGCCTGTGGTGCAGTCAGGTTATAGCTATCGGTGGGCGGGACGTAGTATCGTCATGGGTTCCCCCAGCTCGTCCAAATATGGTCACTTCCTGCTCCAAACCGCTCCGAACTAGCAAAGATGGTGACGGACAGAATCTGAACTGGAGGATTCATAACGTTCACAAACCAACGATGACATCACTGATGGTTGATGACATCACTGATGGTTGCCACTTGTTTTTGTACCATAAACGAGCCCCGCCCCCTCAGAGTTGCTACCTGATGCTTTGTTTCTTGGCAGACTGACAACTGAACTGAATAAGAACAGAAATTTCCGCCTGCAGTTGCATTTATAGTAAAAATCTGAACTGATCATCAGTCTGATGTTATTGCATTCCTGCCCTGTTCGAACTCTTCATCTTCGTCTTCTTCTGTAAGTTGCGTCGGACTGGACTCAGTGACGGCGTCCCTGTCCATCTCTCAATGAACTGTAGTAGAGGAAGTACTAATACATTCGAATGTAGCCTATGACTTTTAATAAGTGAAATCTGAATGTGTGAAAAGATCTTCAGGCAGAGCTCAACAGGTTCCCAGTAGAAATACGAAGCACGTGTATTTATCTCTGATTTGGTCAGTTTAGCTATAAAAAGCATGTTGTGGTTACGTTTGAGAAACACGGTCCAGATTTTGAACTGTTACATTAATAATGAAAAGTTACATTTTACTTTAAAGTGAACGTACAACTAAGATACAGTCACATTTTGACCTTTCACACTGTGCAAAGTCATACTTGAACAACCGAATGTCACTCAGGTGTCAACATGGAGCCAATGATGTGCAACAAATGTGGTGACAAAAAGTTTCCCTTCAAGAATTTAATGATCTGAATGACGGACCTTCAAACCAGTCCTGAAAGTTGATGCGTTCAAACATACTGGATCTGAAAATAACATCCGGTTTTCTTTCTTTATGAAAATGCATCAAATGTCCCACCAGAAGAATTCCAGTCCACTTTCCTTCCTGGATGTTTGATGTGTGTTTGTCTGTGAAAGAGAAAGTGTGTGACGCAGCAGTTCAGTCACATGTCACTGGGAGTGTGTGTGTGTGTGTGTGTGTGTGTGTGTGTGTGTGTGTGTGTGTGTGTGTGTGTGTGTGTGTGTGTGTGTGTCGCAGAGAGAGAGAGAGAGCGTGATAACATGACGCAGCAGGAGTCAGCTGTTAACTCCATCCATGAAGCACCGCGGGCCGCCGGGTCACCAGATCGCGCACATTGCCGTTAATCTGCCGGCGTTGTCGTCATCGCCCCCCGTAAACACACATCTGGAGCGAGAGAGGCGGAGGTGGGTGGAGAGCAAAGAGTGCCCCGTCAGGCGGCGGTGGTGCAGTGATTTCCCTTCCGAGAGGAAAGTGGGAGAAAGAAAAAAGGGAGGTGTGAGAGGGGGGGGGGGAGAGAGAGAGAGAGAGAGAGAGAGAGAGAAGGGGATGTCGCTGCAGCAAAAAGCCAGCTGCAGAGGGATGACAAGGAAAGAGAGGAGATGAAAGCATGCCGATACGGAGGAAGATGGGGATTAGGACAGATGGGTAAAAGTGCAGAAGGAGGGGTGGAGGGAAAGAGTGAGAACAATCTGAGAAAAAGAGGGTGAGATGTAGAGAGAGAGAAGGATTGAGGAGTTGAAGACTTCCCTTCTGTCTTTTTTTAGACCAATTTGTCGGTGAACATGTTTGTTTACTGTAGTAATTGGATGCAGTGACACATCAGCAGGGCTCCGCTCTGTTCACACGTCACATGAGAACACACCAATAACAGAGGGGGAGTTTGTACGAGAGAGAGAGAGAGGGGGGAGGGAGAGAGGGGGAGGGAGGGAGAGAGAGAGAGGGAGAGAGAGGGAGGGAGAGAGAGGGAGGGAGGGAGGGAGAGGGAGAGAGAGAGAGAGGGAGAGACAGAGAGGGAGAGAGAGAGAGAGGGAGGGAGGGAGAGGGAGAGACAGAGAGCGAGTGTCGTAAATCACAGCACATCACCGGCTGGACCAGAGGGAGAAAGTTGTGATAAGGATCGCGCCCGTCCTCCCCCGTCCCTCCTCCCCCGTTCTTTAAAGCACTTCTCCTCCGAGCCCGTGGCGACGTCTCTCCGCCTGAAACTAAACGCAGCGACGTCGGCTGTGTGTCCGAGACAGGCTGCGAGGATGGAGTGGAACGAGGTGGATCTGGTGCAGGAATTTACTGTTGAAGGACAATGCAGCAAAATTAAAGTCCGCTCCTGCAGGATCACATGGGACAGCCTGCAGGTAAATACAGAGCAGCGGGGCGCTGATAGGGACCGCATGTTAACGTCAGCCGGGGGTGGGGTGGTGGGGTGGGAGGGCTCGCAGCAGCAGCGCAGTCTGCAGGGTGTCGTACAGCGTGTTAACAGCATGAGCAGCACGATACATGACACGGCGGTGAAGTGTCAGGTGCACCGGTAACTTTTCAGCAGCCGCGCGATGCATCGTGTCCTCGGCAGAAACATCAGAAAAGCATCGACCGGTTCTCAACTTCACTGGACGGACTGACACGTGATCTTCAGTCCGACCCACGGCAGTCCTGCAGATGAAGGTTTTAAAAACAAGCAAGTCAGCAGAATTGCACAGTGTTTCTAATTCAAGTAGTGATGCATCGAATTTTCTTTTCAGAAACCAAATATCTTTAAAAACGTTGTCTCTTTGGGTGCTGAGCTTTTTCTGGATGCCTGTGAAATCTATTTCTGAAAGCAATCAGGGGGTTTGTCACTGATTGGAGTTAGAAGTGAGGAGTACCTGCATGGTCCTAAAAAATGTTCATGCATCTCATAATGCACATTTACATGCCGTTGCAGCAGCGGTGGCACCGGGACCTTCTCAGAGACTCTAGGTTGTAATCACGAGAACAAACAGGAAGGAGAACGGACGCGCAGCATTTAAAAGTCATCGCATGCAAACTGCAAACATGCAGCAACAATTACACCTGTAGTTCTTTTTTTTACCTTAAAGTTAAAATAGTAATATTCAGCACTCTGCTGTGGCTGCAGACAGGAGGAGGACACAACTTCAAAATAAAAACCCCAAAAGGTCGACAGATGTAGAAACTCTCCACACAGAGCAGCATCCTCAGTGACAGAATATTTACAGCGTGGAGCTCGAGAAGCTGCAGGTTGATGCTTCATCTGGCTCCTGATTACATCTTCGATGACGTCTGATGAAGCGATGCATGATGCATGCAGCATGCAGCATGCAGCATGCATCATGCACCGGACAACAGTTTAGTTAAAACGTGGTGATTAGAGTGCCTGGAAAGCTGCTGCAGCACCGAAGAGCAGAGAAACAGAAGTTTACATTTCATACATTTACAAGTGATTGCATCAGACTGAGAGTATAAGTAAAAGAATATTCTTATGGTGATTGGCTCCTGAGATTCAGGTTATATCAAAGCAGCTGTTAAGCACTGCTGCACTGGTTTCATTGTTTGATGTCAGCCACCAACACCACCGCCGCCTGGTCTCCTTCAGGGTGGCAGCGTGGAAGCGGAGTTCATCAGCAGGAGATCACTTTGTATCTGCAGACTCCTGTTAATGGAAAACCAGCCAGATGTGCATCATGTCATCGTCTAAAACATGATGCGGCCCGCATTATGCGGGAATATGCCATGTCTGCATTATGTTTTTAAGAATTATCCAAGTCAGCCTGAAGGCAGCGATGCTGTCAGTGTCATTAATCACTGATGCGGATGTTTAGCATAATGCTAATGAAGTTTCAGTCCCGTTTATCTGCAGAGTAACTGCTTTAAAACCCTTTCTGTCTCATCTCTGGATAGAATTAAGTTTTGTTTGAAAGCAATGTGACGTTAATGCCCTTAAACCTTAAATCTGAGAGCCCTTAAATCCCAGTGACAACAGGCCTCTGCAGCGTCTCTGCAGTTTTCTGTGTCCAAACACTGCGTGCAGCGCCGGCTACACAAACTGATCGAGTTCAAGTCAATCAAGCTTCTACTTATAGTACAAAATAATCCCCCGATGTTAAACATGGACAGCAAAGTCTGTGGATTATTTAGATTATCTCTTGATAAACAGATTGATTTTTATTTTTTACATGTCCTTTCTCAATGCTTTGAACACAACAAACTAAATTCCTTTGTCTTCTGCTGTCTGGAAAAAAAATCTGTGGAAAAGGAATAAATGACTCTTTCACACTTGTATTAGTGTTTTAAACTACAGACCCACCATGTTAACTCTGGGGTTCCTCAGAGTTCTGTTTTAGACGCCTTCCTGTTCACATTTAGATGCTCACAGTACATCTACCCTCCCGTGTGTCCTTTTATTGATGAAGTGAATAAATAGATCTGAGTGATGTAACGCTCTGCGCTGAGTCAGCTGAGGAACAGAGTCAAGTCGTGTTTTTTCCGAATCAAGAAAATGAGTCACCTCCGCGGGGGCAAACGTACTGAAAAGTTCATGAGCGTTGTAAATGTTGTCACAGTTTCAATGAGTAGTTCATTTGCATGACCTTTCGGTGTAATACTATGTTTTAATCCCAGGTAGGACGTACGTTGTCTCTGTTTAATAGACCCGGTGTGAAGTGATTTCATATCCTAGTTATTCACACATTTCTGCTGATGGCCAAAGATCTGCTGTATGTAGGATGGTGTGCTCTTCCCTGCTGAAGCAGTCCTTCAATATTAATAATGCTGTTGTAATTATGGACTTTTCCACTTTCCATTTGACAACATGTGGAAAACTCCACTGTTGACATGACTCATTAAATACCAGTCAGCATCTTCAGAGAGTTCACTGACAGTCACTTCAATTTAATTCTGCATTGTGTGGCTTCACTGCAGACTGGAAATGAATGAAACACACCAGGTGCAGTGTGTGTGTGCGTATGTATGTGTGTGTGTGTGTGTGTGTGTGTGTGTGTGTGCGTGCGTGTGTGTGTGTGTGTGTGTGTGTGTGTGTGTGTGCGTGTGTGTGTGTATGTGTGTGTGTGTGTGTGTGTGTGTGTGTGTGCGTGTGTGTGTGTGTGTGTATGTTTGTGCGTGCGTGCGTGCGTGTGTGTGTGTGTGTGTGTGTGTGTGTGTGTGTGTGTGCGTGCGTACGTGCGTGCGCGTGTGTGTGTGTGTGTGCGTGTGTGTGTGTGTGTGTGTGTGTGTGTGTGTGTGTGTGTGCGTGTGTGTGTCCATGAGTGAACACACACAATAGCAGGATGTCACTGGGCTGAAACCTTCCGCTGCTGTCTGCTGAAGGCATTTCTCACCCTCACACACACACACACACACACACACACACACACACACACACACCACACACACACACACACACACACACACACACACACATTCACACACCCTCTCACACACACACAAACACACACACACACTCTCACACACACACACACACACACACACACACACACACACACACACACTCACACACACACACCCACCATTTTTCTATCTTAGTGCGTTGAAATGTTTGTCCTGAAGAAAGAAGCTCCTCTGATTGTCGACATACAGGATGAATGATGAGTGTGATTAGATTTATGTTTTTGTTGATGTGTGTGTCGCGGTGCCGTAATGACCCGAGCTGATAGGATTCTGGCAATTCTCCCACAAATCCATACAATAACTCAGTCAGTCTGCCAAGGCCACCAGCTGCAGGCCTCGTAACCTCTGTGACCTGACGTGTGAGGTGA
>NW_027185407.1:1692948-1825859 GCF_022577435.1 Embiotoca jacksoni
CGTGTTAAAAGGACTTTGTAGCGTGAAGTTAATCTGAAAAAGTCTCGATGCCGCGGCACGAGTGGAGCCGGCACACCGGAGTTTCTGAACTGCTCTGAAAGAGCTCAAAAAACATTCAACCTAAACGTGACTAACAGCTTCTCTAATAAGTGAAGAGGATATATCAGTGATGTGATTTCCCTCTTCTGTCTGTCGTCCAGCTGCAGAGATCGACCATGTGAGCAGCTTGTTTCAGGAGAAGCAGGCGGAGCTGCAGTCTGCGGTCATCAGAGTCGACCAGGTAAAGTTTCTATTCAAGCTCCAGCAAAAGTCTGTTTGAAATACACGAGCTGGTTTTAAGTTCCTTTTCTTTTCTTTTGTTTCCAGCTGACTCAACAGCTGGATGATTTGAGGAGAGGACGCCTCCAGCTGCACTCTGTGGCACCAGGTCAGGGGGGACCCGCCGGGTCCCAGGGGGGGACCGCCGGCCATAAGGGCTCCCCGCTGTCCGGCCCTGCAGCCCTGGAGCTGAGGAAACTCTACCAGGAGCTGCAGGTGAATTACACCTTCTCTAATACTAATACTGATACTTATACTAATACTAATACTAATGTAATACGTATGTTCGTGTTCTTTTGGTTTCACAGTGAGAACTGTCATGTCGTGTGTTTCAGGCTCGTAACCGTCACAACCTGGAGCAGAGCAGCAAGTTGGCCCAGAACAAGGAGATGCTGAACAAGAGGAACGCCCAGGTGACCGTGATGGACCAACGCATCGGCGACCTGAGAGAGCGGCTGCACAAGAAGAGAGCAGAAGTACAACATTTTATTCTTATCATAGCTTTTGTTCTTCACCACTTATCAGACCCAGTTTGCATTTTATTTCTCGTGACGGTAACTTAATATTTCCTCGACAGTGACTCCAGCTCTGTGTTTTGTTTCTGTCTCCTGTAGTTGAGTCGTATGAACGGAGGAGGCGTGTCCGCCCCTCAGACCTCGTCCCACCCTGCGGGTGGAGTTTCGGGTCGAGTGGCGGCGGTCTGCCCGTACATCCAGGTCCCGGCCGAGGGCAGACAGGAGGCCGGGTACCCCATGCCGGCCGACCCGCCGCCCAAACCCACCCCACTCAGCCACGTCCGCTCCCTCTCAGGTTGGTGCAAGTTTTCCTGTTTGGCACTTTAAGGCGCTGGAATCTGTCTGAGCTCTAACTTCTATTTCTTTTTCCTGTCTGTTGGCTCCTCCTCTTCTTATTTCCCCCTTACATGTTATCGTTAATAATTTAACATGGTGATAATCGTTGTGTTGTGGTGGTGAATGTTGTGGTTGTCGTTGTGATGTCATCACGATAACGTTGTTGTCGTACATGTCGTTTGTTTCGGTGGTTGTTAACGTCCCGTGGTCGTTCTTGTTGCCGTGTTCGTGGTGGGCGTGGCCGTGCAGAGGAGGAGAGGAGTGGCATCAGGAAGCCTCCCGGCCAATGGAAAGTGTCAGATTTAGACATCGTCCTGTCAGAGCCCACTGAGACGTGGGAGGGACCGCGGTGTCCTCAAGGGGGCGACAGTGAGAACAGTGAGTCCCATAGAAGTCGCTAGAGAAACGTACTCATCGCTAGCTTGCTTGGTGGTAGATTAGAAACATCTTGAGCCTTAACCCCCCCCCCCCCCCCCCCAACATCCCATCCCCCCACCCCCCACCCCACCTCACTGCAGCGCCCCCTGGTGTGTTAACGCCCGCATCCACAGTTTGTTTTCTCATCAAACAAGTTGCTAATTAACCAAAACTGATGTCGACATCAAACTAATGCAGGTATGAAAATTATATTTCGGAATTTAGAAGTTTTCTAAATAAAAGCAGTGCCACTTTAATTATCACTTTAATTATCACTTTAACTACGCGCACCATGTTTACATCCAAAAACTTTTACATATCATGCAGAAATTTTGTAGATTTGAGTGGCAACCAAAGTTTAAAGAGTTTTATAATTCATAGTTTTTACTGTCAAATATTTTTGGTGTCCCACATTTTTACGAATGTAACTAAATTAGATAATCTATGCCTTTAAATTTAACGGTGTTAAGAAGGAAATTCTTCAGTTTCAACGAGAAGTTATTGAGCATTAAATAAAGGTTTGTAAAATCAGGCCCGAAGCAGCAGAAAGGGGTCGAACCCAAACAGAAACATGGAAGCGACTCTTGTGGAGAGTTCATGTCTGTACAACACCGACCAGATGGTTGAGAGAGAACATTGGATTGAATCAGCGACACGAGATGACCTCCAGATGTGAGGGTCACGTGTGTGAGGACGCCGACGTGACATCGGATAGCCACCAACTGCTCGAGGTTAGAAACCTTCGACTCAGAAAATAAAGCGTCCTCAGTTGTCCCCTGGTGTCCCCTGGTGTCCTCCTACCTGGTGGACAAAAGTAGAAACGCTGTAAAAAGTTCAAGTTAGAAACATTGCTGCTGTAATAATTTGATACCATTTTGTGTATTTCTTTGAAGTAGTGCAGCATTGAATTGAATTAATGATCACGCTCATTTAATCCTTTAGTGTTTACATGTTTTCAACATAACCTCATTAATCACCTTGTTGTATCAGGTCATTCTTATTTATCAGACGCTCCTCTTGTACTTCCTGTGCTCACCCTGACTAACACTAGTTTATCAGTCCAGCGTTAGAAGTAACTAAGCATTTAAGCACATTGTGTCTTGAACCGACGCTCTTACGAATCCCATTGTGTTCATGAATCCCAAAGAAAATGCCACAGTTCTATTCATTGTCGGTGATGATGTAATGTGGAAAACACACACTTGTAAATCCTGTCAACAGCGTAACGGGCACGACGGATGAATGGAAGGAAGTCTGAGGACTGCCAACACGTAGCTAAATACAGTGTGTGTGTGGTGAGTGTGTGTGATGAGTGTGTGTGATGAGTGTGTGTGATGAGTGTGTGTGGTGAGTGTGTGTGATGAGTGTGTGTGGTGAGTGTGTGTGGTGAGTGTGTGTGATGAGTGTGTGTGATGAGTGTGTGTGGTGAGTGTGTGTGATGAGTGTGTGTGATGAGTGTGTGTGATGAGTGTGTGTGGTGAGTGTGTGTGATGAGTGTGTGTGGTGAGTGTGTGTGATGAGTGTGTGTGGTGAGTGTGTGTGATGAGTGTGTGTGGTGAGTGTGTGTGATGAGTGTGTGTGGTGAGTGTGTGTGATGAGTGTGTGTGATGAGTGTGTGTGATGAGTGTGTGTGGTGAGTGTGTGTGATGAGTGTGTGTGGTGAGTGTGTGTGATGAGTGTGTGTGGTGAGTGTGTGTGATGAGTGTGTGTGATGAGTGTGTGTGGTGAGTGTGTGTGATGAGTGTGTGTGATGAGTGTGTGTGATGAGTGTGTGTGGTGAGTGTGTGTGATGAGTGTGTGTGATGAGTGTGTGTGGTGAGTGTGTGTGATGAGTGTGTGTGATGAGTGTGTGTGGTGAGTGTGTGTGATGAGTGTGTGTGATGAGTGTGTGTGATGAGTGTGTGTGGTGAGTGTGTGTGATGAGTGTGTGTGATGAGTGTGTGTCTGTGTGAGTCAGATAACGAGGCTGTAGGTGAGGAGGGGCTCATCAGAGATCGTCATCATTAAGTCCACAGAAATCAGGACCGAGAATTATGATTATTTATTCAGCGATGTCAGAGAAGACGGTTTCATATTCCACTGACCTGAACCAATATTTGCCAGGAAGTGGTAACAGGATCTATGCGCCTCATTTTCTGATTACAAAAGCTCTGTTTCTGAGAGTCCATGAGGAGGTCCGGTTTACTTGAACTCTCGTGGGCTCGATTTAGACCGATGAACCAGTACTGTACTGTCCGTTTATTAGTAATCAGATCCGATCCAGGTAGTGCTGTCTGGCTGTGACAGGTTAGATAAGTGCAGCTTATTCATTCATCTTTAAATTGATGTATTTATATAATGTGTTAACATTATATTCTGTTTGTTTTGAATTAAAAACCAAAGTATCAGAACAAGACTGATCTGTTTAATGGAGGTTATTCTGTGTTGTGACCGTAAAACGCTGCTTCTAATCTCAGCTCTCAGGCAGATGTCCAAGTTTCCGCCTCCCGCAGAGCTGACTGTTAGTTTCCTGCTGTGACTGTTTTCTTGCTGAGGTCAGCAGGTTACGACCGTCAACAGGTCGCACCGGGCAGCTCGCTGCTCCGGCTGCAGGACTCCCAGGTTCAACAGTTGATCAGTGTTATGAGCCTGAACTGGTCCGTGCCAGAACTGTGACCCGGCTCCCCCGCCGGCACCCGGGCCAGACGTTAGGTAACACTTTAAAGTGAGACTTTGACAACGGACGCTGAATCTTCCACCAACGGAGGAATTTTAACGTCCAACGACGGCGTGGATGATATTTGAAAAGCTTCTCCACTTATTTTTTTATCCATTTTAGTGACGTACGTTAGCGATGATGGCGCCTGAAGGCCGTTTCCTTTGAATTGGTCTTCAGGGTTGAGGATGTGAAGCGTGGCGCCGCTGGCCTTCACCTTCACACGTAGAGAGGCAGTGGATCAGGACTTAGTGGCCGACCGGTGCCGTGACCTCACAGCACCCTGAACTGGGCCAGTGAGTTACGTAACACCTCCTCTGCAGAGTTGAACTGCAACTCTTCATTTCTCTCAGTCGGTCACGTCTGTTTTAAACCTTCAGGGCGACGGCTTCTTTTTTTTTTTTAGGGTTTTGTTGCGTGCATTTTTTTTTTTTTTTTCTGGTAAAACCAACAGAGCGGCATCTAAAAGTCATCTTCTATGACTGCAGTCGACAATTACTTTGCACGTCGATGGTTTTATTTTTGTCTGACATTACAACCCGTTCATTTCACAGCTGGTGATCAGAGAGGCTTCTGGGTAGGAGACACATGTTTTCAGTGGACGCTTGTCTTATTACATTACAGTGTTCGCTACGTTAAAGCCAAACGTGGTCAAATAAAAAACAACTAGATTACGCGGCCTGTCACAGATTTTGCATTATTATTATGCTGACTGCGTTGTTTTTATGTTCCTCTTAGAATAAACTTTGCGTGGATAATTACCTGGTTTTATTTTTGTGTATATTTTATTGGAGCAGTGTATCGTACATGACAGCTCATTTAAAGTGAGCACCCTGATCTCTCCTCATTATAATTTATTATGACACACTGTAAGTCAGTTTTCATCCCTCTAATTACTCCCTCTCTCTGTCTCTCTAATCTACCTCCCTCTCTTTGTCCACGTACTTCGTCCTTCTCCTGTTTGTTCGGCCTCCTCCTCTTCCTCCTTAATTACCTCCCTGTTTTTATCTGTGTCCCTTTTCTCAACCTCTTCTCTCTCTGTGTCTCTCACCCAGCTCCCTCTCTCTCTGTCTCTCTCACCCACCTCCCTCCCTCTCTGTCTCTCTCACCCACCTCCCTCTCTGTATGTCTCTCACCCACCTCCCTCTCTGTATGTCTCTCACCCACCTCCCTCTCTGTATGTCTCTCACCCACCTCCCTCTCTCTCTGTCTCTCACCCACCTCCCTCTCTCTCTGTCTCTCTCACCCACCTCCCTCTCTCTCTCTGTCTCTCACCCACCTCCCTCTCTCTCTGTCTCTCTCACCCACCTCCCTCTCTCTCTGTGTCTCTCACCCACCTCCCTCTCTCTCTGTCTCTCTCACCCACCTCCCTCTCTCTGTGTCTCTCTCACCCACCTCCCTCCCTCTCTGTCTCTCTCACCCACCTCCCTCTCTGTATGTCTCTCACCCACCTCCCTCTCTCTGTCTCTCACCCACCTCCCTCTCTCTGTCTCTCACCCACCTCCCTCTCTCTCTGTCTCTCTCACCCACCTCCCTCTCTCTGTGTCTCTCTCACCCACCTCCCTCCCTCTCTGTCTCTCTCACCCACCTCCCTCTCTGTATGTCTCTCACCCACCTCCCTCTCTCTCTGTGTCTCTCACCCACCTCCCTCTCTGTATGTCCCTCACCCACCTCCCTCTCTGTATGTCTCTCACCCACCTCTCTCTCTGTGTCTCCCTCTCCGTTCAGCCAACGAAGCATCGTGGCCCAGTATCAGTAAGGGTGTACCGGACTGGAGGACCAACAGTCCAGAACAGGTATGATTTCGACATCAGACATGGTCACACTGAACAATATTATTCATAATGGTTATTCTCATAAATTCTATAATGATAAAATGTACAATAAGAGATATTATAGAGACATTGAAGTATCCCTCAGTTTGCTGAAGCAGTGAAGTGAAGGACTGTGTGAACTTTTCAACTCAAAATCTCCTTAGAAAACAGTCATGGAGTTTTTTTTTTTAATGATAAACACAGTCCCACGTTCGTCACGCTCTTCATCTCTGCGTCTCCCTCCCTCCCCCAGCTTCCCTCTGGTTATGGTACCTACCCCAGCGCCACCCACCAGGCAGCGGGGCACCACTGCTCCACGAGCTCCCTGCCCCGCTCGGCCCCCGGGACACTGGGCTGGCCTCGATCCGGCGCCGCCACCTCCTCCTCCTCTTCATCATCGTCCTCCTCACAGCAAATACAGCAGCGTATTTCTGTCCCTCCGAATTCAAGCCAAGGTAATCGAACTAACCGGTGTTTGCTTCATTTATTGAAAGCTTCGTCGGGTCGATCATGTATTTTCCTTTTTTCCGTCTCTGCTGTCAGGTTCCTCCGCTGTCTCCCAGCCGTCTCCACTGTCCCCACAGACAGAGCGGACTGACCCCCCTCCGGCGGTGGCGGTGCGTCCCTACGTCCCCGACCATCCCTCCAGGCCTCAGTCCCCCAGGAAGGGCCCCGCCACCATGAACAGCAGCTCCATCTACAGCATGTACCTCCAGCAGCCTCAGCCCAAAAACTACGGATCTCTCAGCAACAGGGCGACTGTCAAAGCAGGTCGGTGAACGGCACACCGACTGTATATTCAGTGTTTTACTGTGTCTGCAAGGCTAAACAACTCACTCCCTGTCTGTTTCCTGTTCTCCCCTCAGTCTACGGTAAACCCATCCTCCCCACCTCCTCCACCTCCCCTTCCCCTGTCCCCTTCCTCCAGGGAGGAGGAGGAGGAGGAGGAGTCAGAGCAGCAGGAGAGGAAGTTACAGATAAAGAAGGAGGGAAAGGAGGAGGGGAGAGCAGTGAAGGGCAAATTGTGCCTCCGCCCAGTGTGGACAACATCCCTCGTCCCCTCAGTCCCACCAAGCTCACCCCAGTGGGTGAGTCCCAGCGGGTCGGTCAGACGGGACGATAATCATGAAGATAAACTAGAAAGAAATAATAGAAACTACTAAAAATCATCTCGGCCTTGTTTTAAAGTGACGTTTGTGTCTTGATTCTTCAGCAAAGTTCTCATTTCTTTGCATCAGTCGACTTGTCAGTGACAAAGCACTTTTTCTTCAAGAACACTTCCTCAGAAAATTGAAATCTTGATACTAAATTAAGATAAATTAAGATGAGATAAGACTATTAATCCCGCAATGGGGAAATTTAGATGGGGACAGATACGCATGCAATAAGAAAGATAATTTTAGAAAACCGTAAAAAAAAAATTCAAAAACAATGTATAAATAAACACACAAGCTATATACATAAATACATAAATACACCATGATATGTACAGAGAAATACAAAGAAAAACATCATTATTGCACGTAGGTGATAAAAAAATATATATTGTTAAATGTAAATTGTAATTTTACATAAGACTCAAGATATTTAATGTAATTTTGGGAGCTGCAGCAATAGATGGGTGACTTCACATCTCGCAGACTTGTTGCAAAAACATTAAAATTTGCCGTCTCTGCTCCCCACAGCTCACTCTCAGCTCCGATACCAGAGCGACGCAGACCTGGAGGTTCTCCGCCGACGACTCAGCAACGCTCCACGACCCCTCAAGAAACGCAGCTCCATCACTGAACCTGAGGGCCCTCAGGGGCCAAACATCCAAAAACTGCTGTACCAAAGGTTGCTGCTGCTGTATGTTGTACTCTGAAGCTGAATTCCAGATATTGAATCAACACTGACACCTTGAATTTCTGTTGTGGTTTGCAGGTTCAACACGCTGGCAGGAGGTATGGAGGGAGGCTCAGGTAAGACACCGAGACGTGATGTTCAGGTGGCATCATGGGTCGAACTGATGACGCATCAGTTTAACTTTCCCTTTTTATTCCAGGCAACACTTTCTACCAACCTGACTGCCTTCTGGGTGACATGGACAACATCCATTCAGCCAATGGGAACGTAGAACCTGCCGACAAACACGTCAGTACGGCAGCGGCGGAGAGTGAAGTTCAAAACCTGAACTCGGACCCCCGCCGCTCGTCTCCTCCGTCGGTTACCACGGAAACAACCAAAGACACAACAGCGGCGGTGGAGACGAGCAGCAGGGTGTCTCCGTCTATCCAACCCAGCCCGTCTCCTGCACCTGACAGACCAGAGGACCAGAACAATAACAACCAGAGAGGATCCAGTCCTGCGAACAGCTCAGCAGGCCACGCCTCTCCGTCTCCATCGCCTCCGGCTCCGCCTTCAAAGCCAAAGGTACGCCAGGTGTCGTGTACCCATTAAAACCGAGGCTCCTCTGGACACCACAGCACATAATATTCTCTGTTTATCCCCATTTAATATTATTATAATATAATTAGCACCACATTTTAAATGTTTCTCAGCAACTGCTCACATAAACAGAATAATAGTTCTCTGTAAATGTTAGTGTGCCAGATTTAAGCAGGAAGTGCTTACCTAGCAATTCCCATTCTGCATTGTCAGCACTTTCTTGTTTCTTTCTCCCTGTGTGCTGCAGGCGAAGCGAACCAACCTGAAGAAGCCGGCGTCGGAGCGAACGGGTCACGGTTTGAGAGTCAAGTTTAACCCTCTGGCTCTGCTGCTGGATGCGTCACTGGAGGGAGAGTTTGATCTGGTGCAGAGAATCATATACGAGGTAAAACACAACATCTCATCACGATGGTAACGTTATGTTATGCAGTTACATCATCGGTGTAATAATATATTCTCATTTTGTGAAGCTTGTTTGTTCGTGGAGATAAAATTAAGTCAAATTTAGTTTATATGTATAACTCGGTGTAACACTTCGGTTTTGTAGGAGTACTGGTGCAAAACTTAGCAAAAAATAACTTAAAAAAAGGGAAAACGTGCCCATAAAAAAACAAACAGACAAAAAGGAGGACATCTGAGATGAATCAAATCAAAGTAAAGTGTCCTCTGAAATAACTGATAGTGAAACAGGACTCCTAGATTGTAAAAACTGTCAGATGTTGTAAAAGACAAAAAAAAAAAAAACTGTCTTATACCTGAGCAACTAAGTTGTAACAGATTAAAACAAATACAATAAATTTAAACAAAAAATAATTTCCCATCAGTTCAGGTCTATGCAGAAAAGTCAGGAGAAGGGACAGCTTGAAGGATGGTGGAGCGGATGAGGTAAACGTAGAACAGAGCCTCATCTGCGTAGGAGTTTAAATTTAGAGCCATTTTTTATCCTCGAGGGACACCATCATCATTAAGCAAGAGGTGATTTGAATCTCAAGAAGGACAAAACCGCCAGAGAACTGTGTTTTAGATCATTCAGGTTAAAGATAATTAAAATAAAAGGTTTCATTTGGACATACTGACATTAAAAACTGCTCTAACCACCACTTTGTCAGGGCTGTGGCCTAAAACCTGATGAAATAGTCTGCGAGATAAAATGTACGAGCTGGCCAGCTCTGGAAGATCGTGTAAGATGGACACACAAGTGGAAGGTTTAAAAATCATGTGAACAACAATTTCCCAAGAATTGACAAAAACAAAATCTCCATTGAGCCCTCAGGTTCTGGGATGTCTGATCAGGAGGGCTGAATATCATCTCACAAAGCTTCTTTTTTTTTTTACAATAATTACTCCCACGCGCAGGCTGCCTCGACAGATCTGCCATTACCTAAAAGATTTTGAAGCTTCTTCAATACCTCCCTGACGATACTTCCCTCTGTCTTTGATCCTCAGCAGCCGTGTCAGGAGAGTTATTGTTGTCGACATCCTCACACACTCTGTATCACAGCGTGTTAACGCAGCACGCGGAGAACAAAGCCTTCAACCCCTCATCTATCACACACATCTTTTAACTGGACAAAAACTGCTTACTGACGTTCCAAACTGCAACTTCTGGCTGATACTCTGAAGGAAACGATGCTTCACATCCAGGACCTGCTCGCTTCGACGGCGTCGTGCCCCGCGGCGGTCCACTCACGTTGCAGTATCTCAAGTTTTACAGTGAAACTGGAGACTTTGCACTTCTGTAGTTCTCATGTCCTTTTGAAGGCAGATACCGAGACTGACACTCTGGTGAAGTCTAATATGTCTAATATGTACATGTCTCTGTCTTTAAGGTGGAAAACCCCAGCATGCCCAACGATGAAGGCATCACTCCTCTTCATAACGCCGTCTGCGCCGGCCATCACCACATTGTTAAGTTCCTGCTGGACTTTGGAGTCAATGTGAACGCGGCCGACAGTGACGGATGGTCAGTACCTGCACTCAGCGGTTCAGACTCACACCAGAACCGAGTCTGAGTGACGAACACCAGCTCAGCTCACACGCAGCAGTGACACAAGATTGTTGACTTCCTAAATTCACATTTGACTCATCTGCCGGCAGTTTTGTAGAAGGAGATTACCGTCTGTAATGAAGCTAGATATTTGAAGCGCATCACTGGAATATCTTTGTCCTGCCTTTGTTGGCTGTGAATGAACTTGGTCATGTCGTCTCCTCGCAGGACTCCTCTGCACTGTGCAGCTTCATGTAACAGCGTCCACCTCTGCAAGATGCTGGTGGAGTCGGGGGCGGCCATTTTTGCCACAACCATCAGTGACGTCGAAACAGCGGCAGACAAATGTGAAGAAATGGAGGAGGGCTACACGCAGTGCTCTCAGTTCCTCTACGGTAGGTGTTTACAGACCTGAGTAACGGGGAGAGTCACAGATATGCAGCGCCGTCATCGAACTGTCCGCTGAAATTCATTCTTCTCTGCCTGTCCCAGGTGTGCAGGAAAAGCTGGGTGTGATGAACAAAGGTTTAGTCTACACTCTCTGGGACTACGCTGCCCAGCTGTCTGACGAGTTGTCCTTCAGCGAGGGCGACGCCCTGACCGTGCTGCGTCGCCGTGACGACACCGAGACAGATTGGTGGTGGGCGCGGCTGAACGACCGCGAGGGATACGTACCCAGAAACCTGCTCGGGGTGAGAAACAACCTCACTGTGAATGTGAACGGGGAGAAAAATAAAGATGCACGTCGGCTGCCTGATCACCTACATGAGTGTATTTAAACTAATGTCAGCTCGTTGGTTTACAGAGAAACACAGAAACAGCTTCTTCTGTGCAATGATGCCCACTTTAATGATGTAAAACACTTAACTGTATTCTCACAGTATCAGTCCACCAGTTTATAATCAATACAGGCTTGGAAAATGCAGCACTAAACCCCCAAAATCTCTCAATAATACTAATGAAAAACATAATTAAATTCTCTATTCTTGAGCAGAACTTCTAAAAGACACACAGTTGTGCAAAAGTAATTGCATCCCATGGAAATATGTCATATTTAGAAGGAGGAAAAGTGACTTATTCAATCATTTATTTAACAGAAATATCAACAGATGTCGTATTATTCTGTGGAAACAGTAAGTCCACCCTTCAGCAGAGATAACTTCTGGGTTAGCATCACTGTCCACCAGTCTCTAATACGGGCTTGTTAATATTTTTCCGTTGGAAGATGTTTGAGGGTTTTCGTGCATAATGCTGCTTTCACAACATTTCAATGAGAGGACGTCTCATCACCCTCCATTTCTGCTGTTTGAAACATTCCTCGGTGAATTCGTTGGTATGTTGAGGATCATTAAAGATTATGATGGCTTCACATTATCTTCAAGCAATCTTTGAGATGATGCAGAATTAATAGTTAATTCAATGACTACCAGCCTCTCCCTATAAACACGTCTACCATGGGTTAGGGTTTAATTTGTGCACTCTGTTCCTCATTGCAGACAAACACACTTTGACACCAAAAGCTGCAGAGTTACCTGCAGTTCCTGTCATGCAAGTTTGGAGATGTTGGAGTTTTATTTTTATTGTTTTAGGACTAAATTTTCTGCGGTGGTCAATGTTGAACAAATTGACAGTTATTTGAAATTACAGTAGAATTATTCATTTTAAAATATTTGAACTTTTTAAATCCTTTGCTGGACTCATAGACTTCCACAGCTTTTTTTTTTTTTTTTTTTTTTTTTTTTTTTTTTTTTAAATGTATGAAGGCCAAAGAGAGCTCTTTAAATCCTGCCATGATGACACAACACACTTCATTGGCACAGCAGACCTCCATATCAGTGGTTTAAAAAAGACTCATTAAAAAAGGAGGTTCTAATCATTGGTAGCCAATCTGGATCCGTGATTTTAATATGATGATTTGGAGGTTTGACATAAGTAGGGATGTACATGCTTTTCCTGTTAACAATTTTTTTTAATTTTAATTATGTAAACAACTAGAAAATGTCAAGTTTGTGTATCATTTGTTTGAGTATTTCAAATTTATTCATAGGCAACGGATATGTTGACGAATTCAACAATTTCCATGGGATGTACTTCTTTTTTTACTAGTGCAGATAAAATCTGTTCCTTTTTTCAGTATCATCAACATTGATTTCCCTTCGTTCAATGAAACAGGTGACTGTAGTTTACCAGAGGAAACAGCTTCTCCGGCAGCACATTTATTCCCACGCAGCATCTTCTGCTCTGCCTTCATGATGTTCAGACACCTTGAGAACCATGTAAACATGATGTAGTGACCTGACCCCCCCCCCAATTCCCCCTCCTCTCCCCCTGCAGCTGTATCCAAGGATCAAACCCAGACAACGCTCACTGGCATAAAGCCCGGACCAGGAGCCACATGCACACCGAAGAGAAGGAGAAGAAGAGGAGGAGCAGGAGGAGGAGGAGGAGGAGCAGCGTGCAGTCAAGAGTGAAACAATTAAAAGGGTGGACGCTGAAACAAGGAAGAAAAAGATGGAGGGGCAAAGATGGAGCTACTTTTTTACGTTTCTTTGAATGCAACAGAGTCACTTTATGGTAGAAGCAGAATATATTTTCTAACTGAGTTTCTGCAGAGTTAAAGGAAATAACCCGGATCTTGTTTTAAGCAATCGTAGAGCAACAACTTTACAAGAGTTCAGCAGCATGAGGGATGCTGAATAAAAAAAGGTATTAGCGAATTAAATATCATTTGGATGCAGCTGCAAGTTCCACCGGGCTTCGAACATGAAAACGCAAGTTATAAAACTCTGTCTGACATTATTCAAGTGTTCTGGATCTTTAAATGTCACTTGAGTTTCGTACGGTGTTCATTAAAAGGCAGATGGATGTTTATAATGCCAACTTCATCAACCACATAGCAGCAGGATTCACACCGTGAAGATTTGAAATGCAGTAATTTTGCGGGATAGACCAGGTGTATGTATGTGTGAGATGTGAGATGTGAAAGTGAAGCTTGAGAGAAGCAAGTGAAGAGAGAACAAACTCTGTGAGTCAGGTTTTGTGGTTGTTGATGGTGCCGCCGTTGTTTTAGCAAAGTTAGAGAGGAATGATGTTGGAAGTGCACCCGCAGGACTGTGACACACGGCAGCTGAGATCTGCATCAACCCACGCCGGAGACGGGGTGGAAAAAAATAACGTTGAAGTCATAAAAGAAGAACATTTTGGCGCTGATTTGACAAACTGATATGAAAAGCATCTGTGGACCGTTACGGACGTCTCAACCTTCGAGTACTCGCTGTTTATGTTGACTCAGTTCAAGTGCATGCTGCCATGTCCACATCTGTTCCACTGCAAAACGGTTGCTGCTGGTGAAAGAGGAGAAACTGAAAAAACAAAAAAAAAGGAGAATACGTGTTAAAGTTGGACGTTGGATGAGAATTTTCTTTAAAGGTCATAAACGCTTTGCTGGTTTTTTTTTTTTACTTCAGACTAAAGACACTGGTCCTCATCCTGGTGCAACACAGGTACGAGGCACTAAAACTAACAACATGAAGCAGTGTTTATCCACCAAAGGCTCAGTATTTCACATTTTCTGTCCACTGTGTGACATAAAAGCTTCTGTGGCCACTCAGTGGTTATTTCGGCAACTCAGAAAAGTGTCTTGAAAAGCAAGATAAGCCTCATATTGGCACGATTTAAGCAAAACTGATATAAATAAATATATAAATAGTATATAAAACATGTCGGTGTGGGCCTGCAGTGGCCCAGAAGCAGTGAAGGATCTAAAGTTTGAAAAAAACTTTTTGTGTGTGTTATCGCATCTTTTTTCACATTTACATATTTCAGTAGTTGTATGATATTATTCCCCTGATTTTTTTGCTTTTTTTTTTGTTTGTTGATTTATTTAAAACAAAACGTTGTTTTCTATGACTATTATTGTTGTTATTTTCATTATTACCAGCACACACTGCTCCGGTTTCCTTTTGTCTGTCAGTTGTGGCGCGACTCACTGCTGCCACCCAGTGTACAGGAAGGATACGACATCACATTATGCATCACTTCCTTCAGCACGTGCTGTGTGTACAAAATAAGTAAACAATAAGTTGAGTGAAGTTTGATGTGAGACTGGAGCATTGTCCGGAGGAGTGCATACCATTACTTCGTGTTTATGCAACGTGTAACTATACAGCTTATGTACAATAATAATAAAGACATTATATAATCCCTGCAGATAATGAAAGCAGTGACTGTGACACTCTTTCAGGTAAAAAGGAGTTTTCATGGATGGAACAGCTGGTTGGCACAACTGGATCAATGAAATCACTCCAATTAATAACACAACACATAACAAAGCAGAGTTTATGGTGATTATAATACATTTTAATAAAAAGAAAATCAACCTGTCAGGCAAGCTCTCCCACCTCTTATTAAATACACAAAACCATAAACAGGTAATAAACGGTGGACTTCAGAAAGGAGTCTGAGCTCAGGTCATTCAAGGCTCAACACTGACACAAGACGTTTCACACGGAAGTTGACCTCTGATTCAATATTGGGTTTTTATAGTCTGATATGCAGCTTTGTTTTCCTTTCATGGGCTTAAACATACGAAAAAGTGGGTTGAAATGAGCTTTACGAACGCAGAACTTGTCAAGTTAAATTACATAATAAAATATACAGAAAAAAGAATCTTTCAAAATAAGAGAATATAAACGCAACACAAAAAAAAAAACAATTGAACGTGGAAGTCTTGTTCCTTTATTGTTATTATTGCTGATAAGACTTTACATAGAAAAGTGAGTGAAGTCTAAAAAAAATAGATTTGCCAACAATCTAATAATCTCCACGTGAACGCACTGTTACGTTTATTTTGAAGGAGACCGGAAGTGGTATTGTTTTGATCGCTTGACGCAGCTCGTGCCAGGCTACATGCTACATGCTACCTGCAGGTCACGTTGTGAAGCGGAACATCCATCAGCTGTTCAGAGGCTCGTTCAACATACTGGCACCAGACGTAAGTCACGTTTTAACACGTTACAATAAGCAAGTTTTACATTGTTTGCGTCAATTTATCGTTAAATTTCGTCGTATTTTTTAGTCAAAGATGAAAGTTTACAAATTGTTTGTTAAAGAACCGAGCAGACGTTTTTTATTTTATTTATTTATTTATTATAACTTGGAGGTTTTAGCCCGACAGTTTTACCATTTTATATCAGGACCAGGTTGTTCCTGAGGAAAGCAGCAACCAGACTGAGACACAAACATTTTGAATTTAAAACAGTAAATAATCACTGATTTCACAACTTGGCTCGAAGTTGAAATGATCGTGTGCATCTGTTTTACTACGTTTCCGGGTGTTTTTGAACGCAGCACATTGGCACCAATTAAAGCAACGTTGATACGAATCTGTAATTCACTCTGTATCACCTTGGTACAATAATAATCTGCTGTTTATATTCCGAGGAGGTAAAACGTGTATTTAGTGTATATAACCTGTGGGTGATTATTTATTTATATGTATTTTTTATTTTATTATATTGTATTTGCAATCCTTTTGTACTCATATTTTTCCTATCTGTGTCCTTCAGCTGCTGTGACGACTGAAGTTCCCGCGGTGGGATTAATAAAGTCTTATTTTATCTGAATTAATACTGAAAGAGTTTAATTAACTCTGCTCTGTACCACCATTAACTCGGGAGATCTGCGTCAGGAATTCACTCAGTAATCATCACTCAACTTCCTACCTGTCTGTCTGACACCTGTTTGTTTGTTTGTTTGTTTGTTTGTTTGTTTTGGCATCCAGTGATCTTAGTTGCAGCATGGAGAACCGGTTCCACGTGAACACGCCGCTGCTGGAGAGCAGCAGCATGTCCAAGCGGTTGGGAACCGCCGTCTACCTGAAGATGGAGAACTCGCAGCCCTCCGGTTCCTTTAAGATCCGCGGCATCGGACACCTCTGCCAGCAGGTGGGAACCCCGAACCTCCACCTGTCCTGGTGCTCATACCCCCCCTCCCCCTCCCCCATCCAGATCCAGTGTTTCAGACGATGACTGTTTTGACTGTTTGACGTGTCGTTGCAGCTCGCCAGACAGTCCCGAGGAGTCGTGTGCTCTTCAGGTGACGTCCTTACTGTCACACAACAGATTCTCCGTCTCACCACGTCAACAGACGGCCGACTGTGTTGCTGTCACATTGTTTTTGGTCTGTTTCCAGGTGGGAATGCAGGTATGGCCGCAGCCTACGTCGCCAGAAAACTGGGCGTTCCAGCCACCATCGTCGTTCCCTCGTCTTCTCCTCCGCTGGTGGTCCAGAAACTCCAAGACGAGGGCGCCACCGTCAAGATTATAGGCAAGGTGGAGTATTATATCGCTCTGTGGCACAGATGTCGGTTAAAATCTGATCGTAGTAGCTTGAAATGAAGGCAGGAGGTGTCGAACAGAAAATGAGATGTAATCTTGTCCTCCTCAGGTTTGGGATGACGCCAACGCAGAAGCTCTCAGCCTGGCAGAAGCTGAAGGGCTCACCTACGTTCCCCCGTTCGACCATCCTCTGCTCTGGTAGGAACACTCAGATTAAGGCCCGATCACTGAGCCGGTTCTGATGGATGAACCGTGAAACTTCGACTCTGTCTCATTAAATTCTGCATCCGTCTCCTCCTCACGTGCAGGCAGGGCCACGCCAGCGTGATGTCAGAGGTCGCCGCCTCTCTGGGTCCCGGCGTGAAGCCCGGGGCCGTGCTGCTGTCCGTGGGCGGGGGGGGCCTCCTGTGTGGGGTCGTCCAGGGCCTCAAGGATGCGGGCTGGATGAATGTACCCATCGTCGCCATGGAGACGGTGGGAGCGGACTGCTTCAACGCGGCGGTCAAGGCGGGCAGGCTGGTCACTCTGGATGACATCACCAGGTTAGGTTTCAACGTTTGAACGTCAGCCGCGGTGACCTTTTTTTTTTTTTTTTTTTTGAACGCACCCTCACGTCTCCGTCCGTCTGCGTCTCCGCAGTGAAGCGAAATGTCTCGGAGCGAAGACGGTCTGTCGGCGAGCCTTCGAATACAGTCGGTGCAGCGAGCTGGACATCATCTCTGAGCTGGTGACGGACCAGCAGGCGCTGCACGCCGTCCAGACCTTCCTCGGTCAGTGTGTGTGTGTGTGTGTGTGTGTGTGTGTGTGTGTGTGTGTGTGTGTGTGTGTGTGTGTGAAATGCTTTTATCTCTGTTTTTTTTTTTTAAAAACCAGGTCTAAATTTAAATATTTGAATATCTAACTAAAGGAAACGGTTCAAACATGGAAAACCGTTTTCTCTTTTCTTCTCTCTCATTATGTGACGTATTTTTTTGACTGTTGTATTTTGTGAATATTTCTTCCACCTGCTGCCATAGCAACGCTCAAAACCTGTCGTCAACCCGTGTTTAACACTTATTCTTCATTCAGTTTGAGTTTTTTTCTCGCTGTCGTTCGAGTTCATGAGCTGTTTAAGTGGGTTGAAGCCGTTAAAGTTTCTACAGCACTGTGTTGTGATGTGACAGCGAAAGTCCTGCTTTCAAAACCTGAGTGAAAGTTTTAAATTGATTTAAAAAAAATGCTCTTAAAGTATATGAAGTAAAAGTACTCATCTTATGAATATTATTGGTGCAATATTAGTGTATGTGGCATTTTGTTGATGTTCAAGTTGCAGCTAATTTGAAGCACTTTATATCCTGTTTGGTATTTTAATGCATCATATTGTCGTATTTCTGAAAAGTCGACACATTTGGAGGTTTTCGCTGCTCAGGACGAGTCTGGAAAGCTGTAATGTGGAAACTCACCAGTTGTGGTGGGAGAAGTTTCATGACATTGAAATACTGGAGTGAAGTAGAAGTACGTTGAGTAAATGTGCGCCGGTTGTCTCGTAGATGAGGAGCGTGTGCTGGTGGAGATGGCGTGTGGAGCAGCGCTAGCGGCCGTGTACAGCGGACTCATACGCAGACTACAGGATGAAGGTAACGACCTCCGGAGTCATCGTCACTCGGTGGCGTGTTTGAGGACACCGCCTCAGTTGTTATTCACATGCAGACTTACTGGTAGAAAATATTTCTGAGCAATAATCATGTTTCTTTCAAAAATAAGAGAATATTTTTTTGCTGCAACTCTAATGTTCAGGTCGTCTGACTCTCTCGGGCCCCCTGCTGGTGATTGTGTGCGGCGGCAGCAGCATCAACATGGAGCAACTGGCCAACCTCAAACACAAACTGCAGGCCTAAACTACTGTGTGTGTGCAGGTGTGTAAATGGGTGAAGAGGGTGTGTAGAAATGTAAAAACACTGTCTATGTGAACGGTGAGTGGAAAGATGAATGGATGAATTCCTGGGGGCCAAAAAAGAAAAATCCAGAAATGCTCAACGTAATCGTCTTTTGTGAATTAAAAAAAAAATAATAATAATAATAATATTTTTCAATATTTTATCGTAATTTATGAGTTAAATAACTTTTCCGAAATGCAATGCAGTGTTTTAGGAATTTTAAATAAATCTCTGCAAGTATAAATTAATGAGTGACTCATTTGATGTGACTATATGTTGCTCAGACTGCAGTTACTAGGTTTGTCCACATGGGGGTGCCACAGGTCAGAAATACCCCGATCGTCCTCCGTCTGAATGGGATTCACTGCACAGGAAAGTTGAGGGCTTTTTGTTTTACATCCAAATATTTGTGCAATTCCTATCATAGATTATTCCTTTATAAAAAAAAGGATCAACAAAAACAGAGTTTCTGGTGAAAACAACAGACGTTTACGTGTTGTTTTTATCCTTCATATTAAAGGTTGCCGTGCAGTCGGTTTGTGTTGCGTGTAGGAAGATATTTCTATGGAAACAACTCCTCGCTGCTCTGAGTGCGTCAGTGCAGAAAGTTCAGTTGAACAACTTGTAGATAATGTTTGCTTTCAGACAGTTGCATAATATATTAAGTTGTTCACATGGGAGCACCAGCAGATAATCGACTTCACGCCAACACACGACATAGTTTATTTAAAAACTCCTCCAGCAACTTACTGTAGGGAACAAATTCTTCAAAATAAGAAACTGTAGTAACAAAAAAAAATAGCTCCATGAGTTTCCTTATGCAGGTGAAAATCTTTCAGACTTTATCATCAGCTTCATATTGTGCAGTTTGCTTTTCAGAATAACCAGCAGCATTTTATGTGAAGATATATGCAATGAGAATAGCTGCATGCATGATTTATGGTAGATTATATTCACATGCGGTTATTCAGAGACTTAATGCTTCATTCTGTCTGAAAACTGATTATGTTAAAGCTCTTTTGTCGCGTCGACCTGCTTACTTCTGGTAAAACGAAGAAGCTGTGGAATTTTTTTTATTTATTTTACGCAGATCTTTGAAAAGTGTTGATACCCCTCAGAAGTGGTGATAAATACGTGAAATTTGAAGGTTATTCAATGTCACGATCCGTTATTTGGCTTTTTTTTTAAAAGAGAAAAGTAGTAGTTGAGCTGTTTGGTATCATTGTGCGCTTCACTGAGCAACACCAGTGAAAGAGAAGATTCATCTGAGGAGCTTTGAAAGAAAATAATGTCCAAGCAGCCGGCTGTTCCTGTGACATCAGGACGTCTCAGGAAGTGATGGAGGAGGAGGACCGAACAGAAGGATAGTTTGAATATTGGGGAACAGACAGAAACTGAGGAACAACAGAGGTGTCGTGGTCGCGGTGGAACATTGTTCTCTGAAAGAAGAAACAGGAAGACCCCGTTTTTAAAACGAGGAGAAGGAAACATCGGGCAGATCTGAAGTGGGCTGCCATGAATCCTGATTTTAATCCAAACCTCCAGCTGAGAATCTCTAAGGATCCAATCATTTTCTGCCATGCTGTTTCTATTTGATAAATCATGTCAAATAACATCAACAGGAATGTGTTTGTTTAATTGGATGAGACTCAGAGAATAGTTGAAATAAGTGATGTTTAGTTCAGAGGCTCTGATCACTGCTCGTTTTCATACGCTGACTGTCGGTAATATTAACCAGCTTGAAATCCATTTTCATTCACAATCAAATATCTATTCTGATAACAAAGCGTAAAGACACAGACGGATAAGTTGAGGATTTGTGTCGAGGATCCTACAAATGAATATCATGAATAAATTTTCCGCAAATTAGTGAAACAGCGCAGCGCCCGTCACGGCCTTCATTCCACATTTGGAGATGCTTGTTGCTCGGCGTCTCTGTCGGAGGAACAAATGAAATGTAAACAAGGTGATAGTTATGAAACGCCTCCTTCGACTTGACCCGCTCCTTTAGAACAACCGCTGTTTCTGGACGGGGTCGTCGTGTCACACTGAAAGGTCACGCATGGTGTGGACGTGATCGTGGTGTGGACGTGATCGTGGTGTGGACGTGATCGTGATGTGGACGTGATCGTGGTGTGGACGTGATCGTGGTGTGGACGTGATCGTGATGTGGACGTGATCGTGGTGTGGACGTGATCGTGGTGTGGACGTGATCGTGGTGTGGACGTGATCGTGATGTGGACGTGATCGTGATGTGGACGTGATCGTGATGTGGACGTGATCGTGATGTGGACGTGATCGTGTGGACGTGATCGTGTGGACGTGATCGTGGTGTGGACGTGATCGTGGTGTGGACGTGATCGTGATGTGGACATGATCGTGATGTGGACGTGATCGTGGTGTGGACGTGATCGTGATGTGGACGTGATCGTGTGGACGTGATCGTGATGTGGACGTGATCGTGATGTGGACGTGATCGTGGTGTGGACGTGATCGTGGTGTGGACGTGATCGTGATGTGGACGTGATCGTGTGGACGTGATCGTGGTGTGGACGTGATCGTGATGTGGACGTGATCGTGATGTGGACGTGATCGTGGTGTGGACGTGATCGTGGTGTGGACGTGATCGTGGTGTGGACGTGATCGTGTGGACGTGATCGTGGTGTGGACGTGATCGTGATGTGGACGTGATCGTGATGTGGACGTGATCGTGGTGTGGACGTGATCGTGGTGTGGACGTGATCGTGGTGTGGACGTGATCGTGTGGACGTGATCGTGGTGTGGACGTGATCGTGGTGTGGACGTGATCGTGATGTGGACGTGATCGTGATGTGGACGTGATCGTGATGTGGACGTGATCGTGATGTGGACGTGATCGTGATGTGGACGTGATCGTGTGGACGTGATCGTGGTGTGGACGTGATCGTGGTGTGGACGTGATCGTGATGTGGACGTGATCGTGGTGTGGACGTGATCGTGATGTGGACGTGATCGTGTGGACGTGATCGTGGTGTGGACGTGATCGTGATGTGGACGTGATCGTGATGTGGACGTGATCGTGGTGTGGACGTGATCGTGGTGTGGACGTGATCGTGGTGTGGACGTGATCGTGTGGACGTGATCGTGGTGTGGACGTGATCGTGGTGTGGACGTGATCGTGGTGTGGACGTGATCGTGATGTGGACGTGATCGTGTGGACGTGATCGTGATGTGGACGTGATCGTGGTGTGGACGTGATCGTGGTGTGGACGTGATCGTGGTGTGGACGTGATCGTGATGTGGACGTGATTGTGTGGACGTGATCGTGATGTGGACGTGATCGTGGTGTGGACGTGATCGTGATGTGGACGTGATCGTGATGTGGACGTGATCGCGGTGTGGACGTGATCGCGGTGTGGACGTGATCGTGATGTGGACGTGATCGTGGTGTGGACGTGATCGTGGTGTGGACGTGATCGTGGTGTGGACGTGATCGTGGTGTGGACGTGATCGTGGTGTGGACGTGATCGTGATGTGGACGTGATCGTGGTGTGGACGTGATCGTGGTGTGGACGTGATCGTGTGGACGTGATCGTGATGTGGACGTGATCGTGATGTGGACGTGATCGTGATGTGGACGTGATCGTGGTGTGGACGTGATCGTGTGGACGTGATCGTGGTGTGGACGTGATCGTGGTGTGGACGTGATCGTGGTGTGGACGTGATCGTGGTGTGGACGTGATCGTGTGGACGTGATCGTGATGTGGACGTGATCGTGGTGTGGACGTGATCGTGGTGTGGACGTGATCGTGTGGACGTGATCGTGATGTGGACGTGATCGTGGTGTGGACGTGATCGTGTGGACGTGATCGTGGTGTGGACGTGATCGTGGTGTGATCGTGGTGTGGACGTGATCGTGGTGTGGACGTGATCGTGGTGTGGACGTGATCGTGATGTGGACGTGATCGTGGTGTGGACGTGATCGTGGTGTGGACGTGATCGTGCCGTCCGCTGAGAAGACACGGACGGGCAACGCGTCCTCTCATGAGGTTTCTGGTCTCCATCATCCGAGCACCAGACCGGCAGCCGGTGAGGCCGACGGACGCGCCAGCCCATTTCTATGACAACGGGAAGGCGGTGCTTTGATGAGCCCAGCAGGGGGCACGTGAGCGGAGCTGCAGCTATAAATAGCACAAAGTAAACAGGAGTGAATGGAGGCGGTGGAGCGGGAAACCGTGAGCGTCTCTGCACATGTGTGCAGTTATTGATCTGCATCATTCAGTCTCCAACCTGGATGTTATTGTCAGCTTTTCTTCAGTTCATTAATGTGAATGAAAATCTTCTTTTTGTAATCAGTAAACTTTGAAAACAGTGATTTGGTGTCGTCCCAGTGAGGTTTTATTTATCACTGTTTCCACATTTGGACCAGATGAAGTCATTTCTGTTGTAAAGATCCTCATCGAGACACCTGATTTCAGCAGGAAGCTTAAACAAAGAGGGGGATTAAGTTTGATTGTGCAGTTGGAAGAAACCAGCGATTATATTGATTCACTGTTTGATCATTGATGTATGAATACACTTTATAAGGTCATGAGTGGAGGTCAGGCCTGTTGGGTCAAACCTCCGTACGAAGCCAGAAATATTCATCTGACGTGTTTCTTTTCATTTTCTCACAGATTCCTCCGAGAGTGAAAATGTCTTTTTTCCTGCAGCTCAGTTTTCACTCAGTCATTTTGTCATGTCTGTACTTGACCTACAATCTTTCTGCTGCATTTTTGAACACGTTTCTTTTTCTTGTTCTTTAAATATCATCATAATTCTGCCTTTCAGACCCTCCATCACCATCTCATCCATCTGGTTGGGTGGAGCGGAGATGACTGATGGCCGCCCACTTCTAAGCCTGGTTCTGTCCCAGGTTTCTGTCCTGTGGGGTTCTGTTTCAAGATTTAGATCACTTTACATACAATTTAAATCCACGGCTCCTCCAGGGCCCCCCGGGGCTCCTCCAGGGCCCCCCGCGGCTCCTCCAGGGCCCCCCGCGGCTCCTCCAGGGCCCCCCGCGGCTCCTCCAGGGCCCCCGGGGCTCCTCCAGGGCCCCCCGCGGCTCCTCCAGGGCCCCCAGGGCTCCTGTTTGCCTGGGAACATCACTCTGTGACGTGACCTCTCGTTGTCGGACTGTAATTAACCAAACATTTGAGACGAAGGGACTCGAAGCAGACAGATTCATGTTTGTATTCATGCAGTCATTTGTATTATCTGTTCTTGGAGATGAGGTACCTGCTTAGTTGAGCGAATTTCCGAGTGTTCACAGTTTATAAATCTTGACTTCGTTCGGCTGATTGGTTTCCCGTTTCGGCAGCGTGTCAGTAGGAGCGTGAATATCAGACATGAGCGAGCTGCATTGTGCTGAACCTGATGTGAGATACGGCCGAGGCGTTAATGATTTCCTCCGCCGTCCTCGAGCGCTGCGAGGCTCTGATCCGCCGTCGCACCCTCTCGTGTCGTGTGGTGAATTTAAACCGCACGTCGGGTTACATCACAAAGCATTTGTCCGATGTGTGAACGACGTGTGCACACGGTGTCCTTCAGACGCCGCTTCCTGCTTCTTCAGACTGAAAAACTGGGTTTCTAAAATTAGAGGGCGGATGGAAATGCGGATGCGGAGACGGCGTGTCACTGGTGCTTCCATTGGTTAACGTTCGCTCATGCTTGTGACAGGGAATCACAAGGTAGAGCTCGGCAGCCGCTGTATGTATCCATGGCAACCCGGTGACGACACGGGAGGATAAATTGGATCTCAAAATGAAACTTAAAAGGGTTTTATAATTCTCTCGTAACAACAGCTTCTTATTAACATACATATAATACAACAGCTGTGTGTTTTCTAGAGGATGGGAGAACAAAATGTCGCGCGGATTTAAGTTTTTAGGCCAAAACGCTCTGCGGTGTTTTTGTGACTGATAGCAGGATGAGCTTGATTACATCTTGATTTGATCAAATGAATGAAGGTTCAATGAACCTCATCAGGAAATGGGATGAGTGCAACAGCACAGAACGAGATTCAGATCGGATGACAATAATTACTTTTGAATTTTGAGTTGTGTTTTTGTTGTATTATTCATGCGAAAGGCAAGTGAATCCAGGACGAAGGTGGAAAAGCTCCACGCGGGTCTACGAGCTGTGAAGCTTGATTGGATGTAGATATCCACAGAAACATCTCCACAGCAGCTATGAAAACACACCAGCCTGCATAAACTCTCATAATCAGTCATGCCTGCTGCACGCAGCATGCATTTTTAATCTCTGCGCTGCATTTAATACCTGACCTTTTAAAGATTTACGTTGCAGGGAGGCGATGATTTTACTTTCATCCAGAACAGTTCAGAGTTTCAGTGGTTTCATGTTGCAAATGATGATGTTGTTATTGTTGTTGTTGTTGTTGTTGTATCTCTTCTAACGGCCTCCTGAAACTGTCCGACAACCTGTTGCATCAAATTATTGGTAATGCTCTCGGCTGCGTTGCTCTCTGCTGCGTTCAGGCTTCCATCCTTGGTGAAACCGATACGAGTCTCTTCAGTGCTGGCTGTCGGGTTACCGTGTGCAGAAGAGGCTCTTGTTCTTCGGCCCTGAGAGCTCACAAACACTTAGTGCTGATTTTCAGTGCGGCGGCGGGTCCTCGGGAATCAGAGCCCGGCTGCTTCCTTTTCCTGCCGCCAGCGATCAGGGGATGATTAACAGCGGAGGGAGTGGGTGAACCAGCAGCTCTGAGTCATGGGAAGCCAAACTGAAGAGAGATGAAGATTTTCATCAAGAAATATCCGAAAAATATACAATAAAATAATATTAGAACACTGAAAATCCAGAAAGGAATCTATATTGCTTCTACTTTGCATTGTGTTGCAGAAAATACACGAGTTTCACGTGTTTTCCTCGTGATCACACGTATGATACATGCACGTGAAATTCACGAGGTTTTTCTGTGATGGTTAACGGCCTTTAAGTTGGATATTTTCATCAAAGCTTGAAACACAAAACATGTTAAAGTCTGAATTACAGTAAAGCAAAGTATTGAGCTGAATTAGCGCCTAGAAAAATGTGGTATCAACATGTTTTATTCACATCTAATTCAGTTCATAAGTTTAGCTAACCTGAGTTTATCTAAATGAACTTGCATCACTCAGTATGAACAAGAATAATTAGCATTAATCTATTAAATGAGGATCGTTTGTATTCATTAGATTTCAGTATTTTAACATCCGATACTACTTAGTTAACTCTTTTCTATATACAGATCGCTGCTCTCTGCTGCTTCTGCACAATACTGTACATTTCTTTCTTGTATGTCTTATTTTTGTATTCTATTTAACTATTTCTATTCTCATTCTTTTATATTTCTTTTTTATATTTGATTAATATTCATTATATATTCCTAGTAATTTTATTTTGCTGTACTGTGCATACGACAATACGAATATCTTCATCTCATAGATAACACCAGTATAGTTTAACTAAAGTAAACTTAGAACTTTTTAACCAGGATCAGTCCGTTAACATTAAAGGAAGATTTCTTGTATTCAGATATTACAGGTTTTTAGATTTTGACGGGTTAAGCCACATTAATGAGATGTTTGTGTTTGAAAAATGACCTTAATTTACTTTTGTTTGGATAAACTACATTATTAGGCTTCATTAGTAATGTTATCTGCAAGGATTATTATTATTATTTATCTGCATTACATCAAGTGCAGTCTGTAGTGCACTAAATTAACTTTGGAGTTGATAAAACTGCATTATTAAGCTGTATTTTACTATTTATTTAATCAGTTAGTTGCAAAAGATCTGAACCTAACCAGTGATGTGGTCAGTCCTCCCCACCATGTGATCGGTCTGCAGCCTGTAACTGGTGTTTGTGCATCTCGTTCCAGACATGCAGCTTCCTCCCCGGCGTCTCCTGGACTGTACCACCCCGTCGGTCCCCCCCTCCTCTCCGCCTCGCAGTGGGCCGCTCCCCCTTCTTTACCGCCCACTTTGGTTGAAGCCAAAACAGAACATCATGGCGATTGATGGTAAGTAGGCCAATAACGGCTCTCCTTTCCGTGTAATTAACTTCAGCTGGAAATAAGAAATGTCACCGGCGAAGCGTTTCGGATTAGAGTCGACGTGGCCGCGGGAGATCGGTGCTCCGGTCGCGTGCAAGCAGTGAAAGTTGTGTGTTTTTTTTTTTAATTGTTTGTGTTGTTTGTCTCCTTCTCTTGGCGGTGTGAGAGAGAGAGAGAGAGAGAGAGAGAGTAGAGGAGACAGGAGGAAGCTTGAAGCAGGGTTTTGCCGTGTTGGTGTCGGTGGTGCTGAAAGGACAGCTCCCGCATGTCGGTTATTTAGATTACAGCGCGTGCGTCTCCGCTCGCGGCTCGTCAGTCTGCAGAAGTCAGTCAGTCTGTCTGCAGAAGTCCGTCCGTCTGTCTGCAGAAGTCCGTCAGTCAGTCTGCAGAAGTCAGTCAGTCTGCAGAAGTCCGTCTGTCTGCAGAAGTCCGTCAGTCAGTCTGCAGAAGTCCGTCTGTCTGCAGAAGTCCGTCAGTCTGTCTGCAGAAGTCCGTCAGTCAGTCTGCAGAAGTCCGTCAGTCTGCAGCTTCACAACTTGTATTGGTTTGTCCTCATTGAGCTGCGTTGTGGTTCCTCTGACTGTTTGTCGGGTTGTCGTGTCCACTCTTCACCTCTGCTTATGTAACTTTGCAGGTCGTAAGCTGCTTTTGGTGCTTCATTTGTCCGATCACTTTGAGAATGTAATACCTTCAGCGTAGGAGAACATGAAATGCCACCGGAAGGAGGACATGCCACAGCTTTAATGATAGGTGACCTGGTTTTTGATATAATGGAGTGGAATCGTTTTTTGTTTTCTCCTTTTCAATCAGAGAAAAGCTGTGCTCTGAAAAATGTCATCGCTGATAGGAGTATTATACCGTTGATCTAAATTAAGTGGAAAATAACACATATTTAAACTTGTTTTTATTTTAAAAGTTGTGTTAAAAGCAAAGCTTGGAAAGCAAATTGAATTCAGGAAACCATAAAGTGAAACGTGGATTGAGCGTACAGTAGAAGTCCATGCAGAGTTTGGTGTTTTCTACATTGTGTGATCACAAGATTGGGTTTAAAATGCTACATTTGTTTTACAAGTTGTTCTTAATTAGCCCCACTGTAGATCGTTGTTTCTGTTTCATTTATTAAAAGGTAGAAGAGCTTGTAAAAGTTTACACGGTCATCAGTCTTCAGTGGGAAGGGGAATAAAAATAGGACAGCAGAGTTCACCTCTAGAAAACAGCAGTGACGTGAGCTTGTTAAATGTACCATCCACTCAGCTCGGGCTCATCACACTTTACATTGTGAAATTCACACACAGTGGTGAGAATGAGCTTCATCAGTGTTGTGATGAAGGATCTGGAAAAAACATGGTGATTTTTTTTTTTAAATTGTATGCTTTTTTTTTTTTTAAACAAAATCAATTCAGAAAAGATGCAGAAAACGAACACAGAGTACACTGGAAATGGCTTGAGGGTGTTTCTTTCCCCATATTTTCAATCTTTTTCCATAACATGTAACAGAAAAGCAAAAGGAGCTTCTCAGTGCCACAAATTCATATTTCCTATCCTCTATATTCAGGATTTCACTCAATGTAAAAAAAAAAAATCACAGCAGAAGACCATCAGTGGTCACTTCCAATATCATAAGTCACGGTCTCGCCACCATCATACCGTTTACCCAGTTCATCAGAGAGCCACACCTCGGCTGAGTGAGAGCCCCCCCGCCCGCCCGCTGACCTCAACTTCCACACTGCATTAGTCAGCAAAGTGCCGTTTCCTGAGAGGCCGTGATTACAGCGGCTGCTGGCAGCGATATTTCACCCGAGCTGGTCGGCTCCGCTGAGATTCATGCAGCAGCTGCAGGGCTGACGGACACCTGCAGCATCCAAAGGGAGGCTGGTCCTGTTTGAACTCACGATGTTGGGTCGGGTGAACATCATGAGGCGTCGCTAAAAAAAACCAGAAACAAGTTGTTTCTGCTTGACAGAATTTATACGTAATTTTGTCTCTTTTTGTGATTTTGTGCCGACGCATTTTCTAAATAACACCTTCAAACAACAAACACATTCAGTCTGCATTTACCATCTCCATTATTGATGAAGCTTTCATTTATTTTTCCATTTTAATATGTAAAAAGTAATAAAAAAAAAGGTGATGAAATTGCTTATTTCTTCCATTAAAAAGACCATTTTAGTTTTAAAAATGTTTTACACACATGACTGAACGGTAAAAGTACAAAAAAAAGATTCAAGAAACTGGCAGTGTTTTATGAGTGTTTCATAATGTGGAAATCATTTTGAAATGATAGTTTTTCTGCAGCCGAATGTGATGTGTGAATCACAGATTTCAGCGTTCTCGATGCCTCCAGGCTCATATTTTAGAGGATTAAGAGACTTTAATAATGTATTCAATGACATTCACTTGTGTGATCGAGTCTGTTTATTTTGCTAATTCGTCTCTGAATCATCATCTTTTATTATCACAGCGCGCTGCTTTAAATACTAAATCTGAGCTCCTTAAGCGTCTTAATTGGATCTAAGCAGAGAGATCTCCGTGAAAAGATCACAGAGCGACTTCACGCAGCTTCTCAAGTAACTTCTCACTAACCGACGGACTTAGATGTTAGACGGACCACGTGGTCTCTTCTAGTTCCATTATGATCCCAACAGGCTTCCTAACGAGGAATATTTCATCTGCTCCGTTCTGGAGAGCGAGAAACAGGATGTGTTGTGTTCACAACCAGAACGTCTGTGGAACATTTGAGTTGAGATAGAAGAGCTGGAAGAGAGAAATACATTACTTTGATAGTTGAAGTGTTTCCTGTTATGGAGCATAAATTAAACCGAGAGACTTCAGTGTCACGAGTTAGAGGACGGAGTGAAGCTCGAGATCAGAACATCCCCCTGCTGGTGCTCTTGACCTGATGATTAAACTGATTAGTTTGATGTTCTGCCCGTCTTTAAAATGCACATGTCACTCAACACATCTCTCCAGAATCGATGCTTCATCGCTGTCGACTTTTCTGGAGCTTTTCAAGGGTCTCGGTTGTGAGTTGGACACAAACTTTGATGTGCACAGTGTGTTCAGGTTCACGGTGATATCACAGAAACACGTGGCTGGAGGTGCTGGTGCTGATCAAGAACCAGAACTTGGCTCTGTGGATGTGACGGCGCTGCTGTTGGAGGAGACCAAAAAACTGAGCTCTCAGGAGATCAAGTTGTTTATCACATAGAGAACATAAATATGGACGCATCTTCCAGCTCTGAAAAGTGAGGCCAGTGAGGAAGTGCCTTCCACTGCAGTACCACTGATGACCACTGGGGGTAGGCTCCAGAAAGGCTCTGGCTCCAAAGACTCCCCATTCAATTTTTCTCATGAAAAACAAAGCCTATCATTTTTTCCCACAAGTCATTACGGCGTACATCGTTAACTTCAGTCCTGAATGTTCTTGCACTTTGTTTGAAAATCATCCCATCGTTAATGAGATATAAATGCACATTAGCAGGTTGTTGTGGAGGCGGTCCAAGTTTTACAACCAACGAAGCAACACGCCAGGAACGTCAGCGTCACGCCTAAAAGTCCTGAGATCCTGAAGACGACTCCCGGTGGAACCGGCACACATGAACTTAAACTGATGAGTTTCGACATCATGTGACTCGTGCACGTGATCTCCTGATGAGTTGTGCACGAGGACGTCACTTCTCAGTGCAGCTTTAGTCTCTTGTCTTTAACTGTATGCTCGCTAATCCTCCCAGGAATCTTTGATTTCTCCGAGGTTTTAATAAGCGGTAGTTTTTCTCCACGAGGAAACACTGCTCTGCGCTGACTCGTCCTTCAGGAGGCTGCGTGTTCGATTTTTGGATCTTTTGTCTGTTTGAGACGAGGCGACAGATTTGTTACTCAGAGGATTTTGTGCAGTTCGGTGATTGGTTGGTTCTCCAGCTGACGCAGAGTCCGGTTGGGAGTCTCAGCTCAGGTCATTTTATCCTTCTTAGAGCGGGAGTGTTAATCCGACGCTCATTATGACAGTGATGGATATGTCATCAGATACAGAGACGGTTGGGAATAATAGATTTACTGAAAGGAACAAGTTGTTTCCCCTGTAACATTGTCTGCTGCCTTCATCCCAGACTTAAGATATCATCAACTTCAGACTATTTGTGAAACGACGACACTTACATCTACTTTTTCACTTCTAAAAATAAGGTATCAGCTGTGCTATTTTTGAAAGTGTGTTTCCATCGCTCGGGGCTGCAGATGGTAAAATAGAGCAACGGTTCGCTGTGACTTCACACAAAAGAAAGTAATCAGACCAACAGATTCTGTCGTGGAGATGTTTGGTCTGAAGGAAGCTGTTGCAGCTTCTTTAGCTCAGCTGCCGGGTGAACCGGCTGATCTTTGACGTGCTGCACCCTCCAGCAGCTGATTGGCTCAGCCGGAGCTGAATCTGAAACCGCTCCATGATGACACCATGAGTTCATGAACAACCCGATGAAGCATCACCCGTCAATCTGCCGGCTTCAATAAAGACACCGAGTGATTTTTATGTAAATGGGTGCCGACAAGAAATTTGTCCCGTAAATCAATTATTGCCGAGAGGACATCAGCACCCCAAACAATCCGTCAGACGGTGTTCCTCTCGCCTTAAAGTGCAACTTAGGATATAACAGAGAAGTCATTATCTTTTCCAAAGTGACCCACATAAAACAAAATCAATAAATGCTGCTTTCAAGTTAAAGGAATAGTTTGACATTTTGGAAAATATCCGTTTGCCTTGTCATGGGAAAAACTTGGCTTTGTCTTGGAGCAAAATCCACCTGCAGCACCATGAAAACTCAGTGATGAACACTGATTCTGTTTTTTGTCTCGACTGAACAGACAATCAGCCAACATGTTGAATCAGTGAGCCAGTTGCTTGCAGCATATTTACCGTACAGGCAGTGTGGTGCTACCAATCTTAATAATATCAGTAATAAATAATAAATGTATTTCCCAAAATTGCTCCTTTACAGCACGAGTTAGATTCTTAACTCGGGCAACGCCAGCAGTTTGTTTCCCGACTTCCTTTTTGTTCTTTCCACTGACCTCAAACCAGCCAGCGTCTCCGTCGGGTCGGTTTCTTCATCCCAACTTTCCGTGTCGCGGCTTCGGTGCGTCCCTCCTGAACCCGGACGCGTCGGCCTCAGCAGCCTGATTAGAGCAGGCAGCTAGAGGAGATTCCTCAATGAAACTAGGACAAGCCCGAAAATAAATCACGCTGCCGGCCCGACCCCAGACGTCTGGGAAAGAATGCGAAGCCACAAACTTCACCTTGATTTAGTTCGCAGAGGCGAGAGCTGAAGTTCAGGGCGAGAAACGGGAACTCGGAAACGCCGCACAGCGTATCGATCACAGCTGGAGCTTCGGATTGATTTATTTCAGGCTCGAGAGGAGATCGGGTCAACCTCTCCATGTAATGAGGTATTTGAACACAGAAAATATCCTCAGCTCAGCGTCCACTACAGGAAGACCGACTGTGATGTGATGCAGCTACACGCTGAAAACATTCACTAACAATTGCTGAATTATCAACGGACGTTAATGAGTTTGTTTTCCCATTATGTTATTTCACTTAATATTTTCAGACAAATGAATTGATTTACCTATTTAATAGTCTAAATAGTATTAGTAGGTATGTTTTGTGATCAAAGTGAGACTTTAGGTGATGAAAATGCTTCTCGATCTGAAACACAGTTGGTAGAAAAGATGCACAAACTACAAGGTGGGCATCGGAGTTCGGTTTTGGAAAAGACTTGGAGCTGCTCGTACAGCAACGGACTCTGACGAGCGTATTTAAGATCACATGCAAGAAAAATGTTATTTTTGACAAGGTTGTGTGTGTGTGTGTGTGTGTGTGTGTGTGTGTGTGTGCGTGTGCGTGTGTGAAGGAGCAGAGGGAGCTTCCTCCCACACGCAGCTGCCGAATCGATGTGCTGGACGACTGCAGGAACTCGGCTCTCAGCTCCTTGTTTGTTTGGCAGGAAGGATTTTCATGTTGTGGCGGAACATCTTCCCGGAGCGGCCGCCTGTGTTTACGTGCTCCGATTATCTGTTAATACACCGGTTCAGGTCTTACTCGGGTTTTGACAGTTTTCCTCATGACGATAAATAAAAGCAGCTGATAGTATTTTTCCTCTTTGAGCAGCGACAGGTTACTTTCATAAACCGTGAAGAGAAATGGACGTAAACTTCTGCGATGTGCCCTCTAGGTTTCCTGAAGAGTTTTAAAACTCGGTGTGGGAGGCTCAGATTGTCGCCATCTTGGCTGCTTCTGACTCCCGGCTTGTCCAAAAATGGGCAAAGTGTTGGTGGAGCTGAGGTGGGCCAAATGAAAGAGGAGGAGGAGGAGAGGAGGAGGAGGAGGAGAGTCTGAGTGGTTGAAACCAAAGACTGTATATTTAAGTGGATGCAGCTTCAGAGCCTTTTAAGTGAAGCCAGTGCTGAAGTGCAGCGAGTCCAATACCACCAAGAGCTGTGAGGGGTTGATAAAAACAAAAAAGCCTCTGACTCCATTTCCCTCATAAAAGTCAATCTTTTTTTTTTTCCCACAAGTCAATATGGCGTCAGTCACTAGACTCACTCCTTCTGATCGATGCTCTGTCCATCTTAAATTAATTCAATCATTAAAATGAGATATTAGGTTTCATAGAGCGGGAGGTGGGCGGGGCGTAGTGTCTGCTGGCTCCTCCCCAGCTCTTCCAAATATGGTCGCTTCTGGCTCTACAATGCTGAGATGGCTACGAACGACATGCTGAACTCGATGCAGCCAGCTGTGACGTCATCACCATGGAGCCAACCCTTTTCAAATGTGATGGCACACACCTGTTCCTCAAAGTAGTAGTTACTAATTACTACTTCTTATTTCTTTATTGAAATATCAGTTTTCTACACAATAAATATTCAAGTCTGCAAAAAAAAAAAAAAATTAAAAAATGATCAAAATGGCCAAGATCACAGCAAATATTCACATTTTACAAGCTACAAATCAATTTTTATATTTATGAAATAGTCAAATTGTTGTTTGGTGAGACAGACTGACCTTAACCTGCCGTCAGAGGAAGCCCGGCTCTTATTTGCTTCTTATTTTCAAGATGGATGACTTCAATCAATCAAGGAGGAAAATGTCAACATCAGAACGCTGTCTGTAAATTCTCAGGATGAATTGAGGTTAAACTAGTTAAATGCCAGTAACATTTTACTTTAGCGTGCTCTATTCAGTGTTAACATTTTATTTTTATTTATTTTAGATGTTCATGCTGAATACATGACAAGATTTGTCCACGTTTCTATTTTGTTGTTGTGATGTGTTTGTCGTTCTTTGACTGCACAGATGAGTAACAAACGTGAATCCCTGGAAGCTCAATGAGACTGATTTCTTTATAGATATGTAGTTTACATGCAAAACCTTTTCTGCGAGTAAAAGAATGAGCAGATGAGAAAAAGTTAGTCAGCGGTTTAAAGGGAACGATTAACAGACATAAAAGTCGTTAAAAAACATTATCGGAAGTCAAAATTGTGACTTTCTGTACAATTTTTGATTTGCAAAGACAAAAATTTACTTTTAATTTATATTTTATCTTTTGTTTTATTTCTTTCTTTTTAATCTTGTCACTGGCTTTCATTAAAAAAAAAAAAAATCTTAATATAATCAAGTTTCTTGATTTATTTTTCTATTTTTTTGGCTTCTATAAGTTCAGATCTTTGCGTGGTGTGAAGCGAGGCCCATAAATCACTTTCAGCCCGCCGCCGCCGTGACTCCATTTGTTTTAGTGCTTTTTCAGCCTCCAGCGTTCAGAGCTGCTGCAGCCGGAGCGATTTGAAAGCTCAACCTGCAGACAGATCCCAGAGCCGCTCAGCTCGGAGACCGGGAGGCCTTCACAAGTGTGAGTAAAAGTTCTGAATTACAATCACTGTCTGGAAGCCCGTCTGGTGCAGGACGTCCCGGCGAGCTCTGGGAAGTCTGAATAACATTTCAGTGTGTCCGTATCTACCGTCGTGACACACGGACGCTCCCCGCTGAACACGGCCTGCAGGTCCGACCCGATGCAGGCAGACAGAGGCCGGCAGCGAGGCCGCGCCGGTTGAATGTGGTCTCGCCACAGGACGGTGGTCTCCATGCTGGACTCTCTGATCAAACACGCGTAAAGAAACACAATCCTTAAATTCTGCACAGGAAGGTGTGATTGACAGAAACGTTTTCTTTGTTGCACAATTTTCACAATTTATTGCGTTTAGTTTTGTCGTCCTTCGTGGATCTCCAAATGTCAGTTTCACTCTGTTGGTTCAGAAGTGTGTTGCAGTCGAGACATTCGTGGTCTGCAGAGGATCAATCACACTGACTTTGATGATTTGGGTTGAAAATGGATTGTTTGTACAGACATCGCTCCCCTTTAATCATAATAACGTTGATGAACCTTTAAGTTTTTATCACGCACCACCAACAGGTCCACCAACTATAACTTAATGCCACTCCCATCAGCATCCCATTACTTTGTGTTTATTAGTTATCATGCTAATGTGCTAAACTGAGATAGCAACAATTACAGCTGCTAAATGACACCAGCATGATGTCGCACAGTTTGTCTGGTTCTTCCTGTTTATATTCAGATGTTTGTTTGTCAATAGTTTGATATTAAGACGTGCCGGGTTGGATAGCAGCTGAAAGATACTGGTATAATGTGGGAAAGATGGATCTCTGAATGTTTTCATGTGTCAAACGGTGAGAAAAAGGAGACGCTTACATCATTGCGAGCCAATCAGGTGCCTCGAAATGGCATCTGAGGGTGTTGTGAAATATGGTGAGTCACCTCGATGCTCAATCAAGATTGTTGTGGGCTTTGTAAATGTCAGACCGACTTCAGTAGATGTTCTCGTTTTGAGGGTGATTCAGACAAAATAAAAACTGCAGTTTAATTTGTTTTTCTTCAAAGAGAAGTCCTTTAGTAGTTTTTGTTGTAGTCAAATGTGAAATGGCAACACATTTCAGATTGTGTTAAATATATTTGGTTTCATCCATTGGATATTATTTCAGGAAGAGAGACCACACCACTGACAACTCATTTTTAAATGATCAATTATCTGACTGTTATTTGTTTTCTTAGTTCATTGGTTGATTATTTGGCTAAAACCAGCAATTTCCTCTTGCAATAGATTATTATTATCATTATTATTATTATGATGTCATCAGATTGATTCCTTTGTCTGAATACAACTCTCAGATTTTCATTTTACTGTCACATAAAACATTCTTCTTCTTCTTCATAAAGCCTCGTCTATTTATCACAAGTGTAAAAGTCAATACGTTTTAAATTGGTCCCTTGAAACTGATCATATTTTCAGGCCGCTGCAGTGACACGTCTCCGGCCATCAGGTTTATCCTGTGACAGGTTGGAAATAACTGACATAAGACAAGCAGCAAATAACCATAGATAGTTCCTCTTTCTCTGTTTATCCACATATCAATAAATCTGTAAATGTTAAAGTGATCCTGGTAACGCAGTATCTGCTCTGATATGAAGCAAACACCAGCATGAACAGTGGAAGCAAACGGGAACAGCTCCCGTAACTTGTCACTTTTGATCCATTTAGAATAAACAAACGAGAAATCATATATCTGTTATTAGAGGTGTTTCGAGGTGTCGGGAGCCAGATTAGCTGTTTACCCCCATTCCCATCCTTTACAGGAGGCTAAACTTCCAGTGAACAATCCTGTTTCCTGTTCCTCGACAGTGTCACTTCTTTCTTTCCTCACTTTTGCATGTTGTTTTAGGAGCAGAGGGTTTTATTCAAAAGATGCAAAACCAGTTAAGAACAGGAATAAGAGCTGCACCAGTAAAAACCACATTATTAAAGTTGAGTTATAGAGACAAAAGATTACATAAACCCATTTCTCTTTTCAGCCTTCAGTCATGTGACATTTCTCTCTGCACGTTAGAATAAATCTGGAGGGTTGAAACCCACCTGAAGCCTTTGGGGAGCGTATTATCTAACTGAGTAGATAAATACCCGTGCACACCGAGTTATCGCCCATTAGTGCCTTGCTTTGGCCGGAGAAAAGAAAATGTAATTATGTTTGGCGCTTCTGAGTCACCGACAGACTGTTTGAAGAAGTCTTTAACGGCCGACGAATGTTTGTTCGTTGAAGCAGTTTATTTTAAACTCCACCAGCTTGTACACTGAACACCCATCGTGTCCCCGTCAGCGTCTCCTATCTGTGTTATTCCTGTCCTCCTTTTTTGTTGTTGTTCTATTTGTCTCAACGCGTCCCACCATATTTAGATGTCCTGTCTCCTGTTCCCTCCATCACAGCGTGGCTCATTGAACCTGCATTGTCTTTCCAGGTGGCGACCGTAACTGTGGAGTACATGAGCTGATCTGCGTCAGAAAAGGTAGGGCAGATCAGAGCTCTGGGAGGTTGACCTTTGACCCTTTGCACTGCACCTCCCGCTCCACCTTTCCCCATCAGCCTTTATTTAACTGTCACTGTTGAAACTCGTGTGTTGTGTTCAGGGTCGTGTTACGTTCACTGTCGTTGGACGGTTTGTGTTTGTTGTTCTGCGTGTCACTGCTTGTGTTCAGTGTTTTTTTTAAAGCTGAGAAAAGTCGGAGGATTATCTGTGGTGGTGTCAGGTAGGTTCTCACGGTTCATCTGGTGGATGTTAATAAATAGTTATTTGTGCTCATTTACGTTCATAACATGCTGGAGAGGTTGTAGTCAGAGTAGACCCAAAAATACACAATAAAACATGTTGGATTACTGCCCACAAATTACAATAATACAATAATAACAATACGGTAAATATTTTGTATGTATGGGTATGAAACTAGGAGAGAGGTAACGTAAAGATATTTACTTTTATTACTTGTTGTTTGCACAGTCTAACAGAAAAACTTTGTTCATGAGTGAAAGTGTATTTATTTGCATATTTTTGTAGTCCTTTATCATTAGTTTTAATTCTCAGGTGGACCCCAAATGCATCCTAAAGTACATTTAAACCCAAACCTACATTTCTGTGCTCCAGTATTATTACATCGTGAGAGCTGCGACCTCATTTTACATATTTCTCATGTCTTGTTAACATCGTAAAAATATTACTGTTGCTTGCCCCTAGCATATATATGCAAAATAATCCTGGTGTAACCCTCAATATTTAACAAAGAAAACGGCAATAACTGTTGAATTCATAGTTACCATAGCTACTAATTAATTCAGTAAAGAGCCGAACCGCTCCACCGTGAGGGTCATTTTTAAGTAGTGATGTTGTATGAATACGTTGTGTTTCTCTTCGTGCCTCCCGGGTGCGTAAACACGGGTTGTTTTTTGATGTGGATGCATCTGCCGAAGGACACGAAGGTTCTCCAGCTGCCACATTTTTTTATAAAAACACGCTTTTAGCAAATAAAGCTGGTTAGAAAAGCTGCATGTTCAGTGAGAGCACTCGGCGCCTCTCTTCTGGAAAATTCATATTCACAGACTCTTCTGAAGGAAAAAGGTGTTTTTTTTTAGAGGGTTGTGTGTGAGCCAGCTGAGTGGCCTGGTTGTGTAAGTGTGTGTGAGTGTGTGTGTGTGTGTGTGTGTGTGTGTGTGTGTGTGTGTGTGTGTGTTTTATAATTTGGGCTGCCCCATTTGTTTTTTTGTAACGTTTTGAGATCTCAGAGGTGTGTGTTGTGTGTTCAGGTTTGTGTCGGTATTGTGTGTGTGTGTGTGTGTGTGTGTGGGGGGGGAGTGTGTATGGGAGTGCTGAGAGTGCTCATGAGCTGCCTGTGGAGTGTGTGGGTGGTTTTTGTGGTTTTTCAGGAGGTTTTTTTTGTTCTTTTTGACACTGAACATAGCAACTGTTTCCATGCAGACGGAGCTCAGCAGAAACACAATAAACAAGCGGTTTTTTTTTTTTTTGTCAACAGTGGCGGTAAAGCGCATCTCCATTAGTTTTCCAGTGTTTTCCACTGATGTTCATCATTGTATAGGTACATCACTGACATACCTGAGGTGGGTCGCCATGACAACAATGTCAGCTGAGCATTCCAGATGTCCTTTTACCCAGCAACGTCCCCTTGAGGGATCTTTAAATACCTCAATGCATTGTGGGAGATGTCGTTTTTCCAGTGCGTCCTCCTGCGTCTCAGAAATCCCTGTAATAATAGATGATGACTGAGAAGGACGCCGGTGAACACCGTCAGCGTTGAGACTCTTGAAAAGGCTGTTCTGGATTATGATGGTGAATTTATAAATATGCATGTTGTCAGTTGTTTGAGATCCAGTCAAGGTCACTCAGTTCTAACCAGACATGAAGGTTCAATGTTTTTAAGATCACCTGTTCGGTCATCTCATGACAACACAGTGAACCAACCTGTCTGTCACATCTACTCAGTCAGTCTGAGAGAATCACAACCGTCCTTCATGTTTTTAGGTCTCTCAAAGAAATCAAAGAAATAATACTTAGAACATTTGGAGGAACTTGCAATTTAGCAAAATTCCCACAAAATGTATAATGAAAAAAAAGTTCCTGCTGAAAGTATTACAGCACAAAGTCAGACTTTTCCAAACAAAATCTGCTTCATCTCCAAAACTAACTCCTCATTTTACAGTCAGCGAGGCTCTTCAACCTCTGATCTCATCATCAAAACCAGCCGACCGCTGGCTGACTGTGTTTTGGGGAAAAGTGGTCTTATCATGGGAATAATTCAAGTATTAAATTAGTTTTGAACACACTTACAGTTGTAAGAGACTGAAGTCTGTTTTTGTCAACACAGTCGGCCGATTTGTTGAATAAATATTTTCTAAAAAGCATTTAAAGCCTTTATTTATTAAGATTTTGCTTCTTTTTAAAAAAAAAAAAAAAATATATATATATATGTATATATTACAGGCTGTCTGCTTCATAAAACTACGTCACATTCACAAACTTTTCATAACTTTGAGCCTGAGGTTCTCTAAATTCAAAAAATAATTTTTGAATTGATAACTTCAAGATTTTCGTGATATTCAGTTTGTTTATTATCATATAACGTTATTACATTCGACTCTTTATTAGTTTTCCACAAAAATGTGTTGAAACTGCAGATTACGTTGTAAGTTTTGAGAAAAGCAGTTGCAAAATCGCGCAATTTTGAACGCAACACGGAGCGACGTAACAGAAACAACAGTGGCAGAAAATCATGACAAATCAAGGAACATTTAATATTTTGGGTCACTAATAACTTCAGACTTTTGAGATAAAAACATGAAGAGAACTGCTTCTTATTCTTTTTGGCATTTTGATATTCGAGTGCTTCATTGAATGAAAGGGATGAATTTGACAGTTTTGAATCTCAATGAAAAGAAATCAAAGCATCCACATTTATCTCCACTGCATAAACCTGATTTACAGTTTCTTTTTATAGACGTCTGTTAATTCATTGAATCGTTTCAGGTTATCAGCAAGCAAAGCATTTTATGTCATATTTTCCATATTTAGTTTTTTTTATTCCAAATATAAGTCGGCGATAATTCCCTGAAACGGCCTCAGTCCACTGCTGTCGTGGATTTGTTGCCATCATGAGAGAAGAATCTGAAATCTGTCGGTCATTATTCTGTCGTGAAATTACAAATATCTCTGTTTCAAAAAGAGTTTGATCCGAGTCTTCCTGAAAGTCCTCTCGTTCTTCAGAGGAACTTACGGTCTGCTAGATTTTTATAACTGTTACAAGGCTGCTTCTCCACATTATTGTTCGCTGCGCTTCTTGTGTAACAAAGTGTGTTATTGTTTAATCTGCCTGTGAGTCATCAGTCGGTCCCACACACATTATCTAAGGGCTATTCTCAGGGTTTTAATGGAATACTTTTGATTTGGTGAAGTCAAAAAGGAATATGAGAAATTATGTTAGACAGCTTAAACCACGCAGCACCCACGCAGTGTTACAGCACCGGTGCTGCACTGTTTCCTGGAGAAAAAGATTATTTATTTGGATTGAAAAATTCTTCTTTTCTTTTTTTATATTAAGGGAGCAAACAGAGGACAGAAGCACGAGCACAGAGGTTGCGTGCATATTCAATCTAAATATTGTAGTTTTAAGTCAGGAGTGTAACCATTGAATATTCTTTCCCCGCCGCTCCATCTGTGCTGTGAATAATTCAGTCAACAGTGAGGAGCTGGCGCAGCGTGAGCAGACAGGCATTCCCCCGGGACGACGCCTCCTGCTCCCGCTGCACCCCGTGACCAAACATCGTGGGCTCCCAACACTAGTCTCGGCTCATTACGACAGAGGACAAACAATTACTCCACAAAAAAATCGGCCACTTTTTTTTAAATTATTATTCTTTTCGCCGCTCGCACATGTTTCCAGGCTCAAAAGTCGAGGCGAACACGAGCTGGAAATAAAAGCACAGCAGGTTATGTAACTTTTTTTTTTTTTTACTTCCTGAGGTGTGAGTCTGGCTGTTCAGTCCTATTGTTACATCGACCCGGGCAGCTCCCCGTCAGCTTAAATCTACAAGTTTTCATCTTTAAACTGAAATTAGAAGTTTGTTTAATGATGTCATTTCGAGTGCAAAAACAAAAGTACAGGAACAAACATGTTTTTCCTCCAAATGTAGCTTCATTCAGTCGAGACATTAATGACAGACAACAGACACATTATGCGGTAAATAAGATGTGGTGGAAGATCACTCTCGTTATCTTCCATTTGTACCGTTCGGTCTAATTGAACAAAATGGACTTCACATACGGTGATTTCAGCTTCATTCATCACTCAGCTGCAATGAGAGGAGGGAAAAATATATTCGCTTTAATTGCGCTAAAAACCTGGTCTCGTCTTCTCTTTTATCACACGGCCCTTCGGGTCAATGCATCTCCGACATCTGTTCTCTGCTGGCTGCTGCTAAGTACCTTCGCAATTAATGTTAATAAGTCTGAAATAAGTCCGCTGATGTCATCGTCAGAGCTCAGGTGTGTACTTTTGAAAGATGTGGGCTTTTAGCAGGCAGGGTAATGATGCCCTGGGTGCATTGTGGGAAATGTTGGGTCTGCTGGGAACTAAAAATCGGAATATTTCAGACTCCTTTTCTTTGATTTAGTCTCTAATGAAAGTGCATCATTAAAATGACGGAGTCCCCCTTTACACTAGTTTCAACCCTTCATAGTTAGATAGTGTCGGTGGAGTCTCATATTCTACATTTTTATTCCACCATCCATTCCTCTGTTCTCCCTCCTCTCCACAGGAGGACGGCGAGCAGGCCGAGCGCTGCTCAACTTTACTTTTTCCATCGCAAACTTAGTGTTTTCAGATCCCACATGTTGAACTGTGAATAAAAACCTCTTCTGCAACACGGGAGGAAACAAAAATCAGTATTCACAGTTTCATTTCATGATGCACCGTCTGGGATCTGCTGGTTTTGTGATGCACTTTCTGGAATAGTTTCACCACAGTAAACAACATATGTGTGTCAAACTCAATAAAAATGGATTTAAGAAGCTCTTTACTGCCACAAGATGGTCGTTGTCTTCCAGCCTTTAGTCGTGTCTGAACATCAGTTGTTTTCTTCATTATGAGAGAAACTCAGCCCGTTTGCACTTGATAAATACATTTGAGACGAACTTTTTGCTCTACGTTTTTTAATGTCGACATTTTATTTTAATCTTGGACAGTTTGCTGGTCGAAGTTTTCCTCCGTGTCTTTTCAGGGGTGTAAAGCACTTCATATGTTTGAGACACTCTGGAGACGACAGACCGGAGTCGTTTCATCCCCCTGATGACGCCTCATTATCTCGCCAACGTAAAATGTCAAAGAATCTGCTGAAGTCGCTGCAGGTGGATTGCTGGTGAACTTTAGCTGAAGTCTAGAAAGTGGAAATGTTCTCCGAAATGTTTTATATTACATTTTTTTTTTAAATATTTGTTATATTAAACAGTCGGCGGTGGTTTAAGACAAAGATGTTTGTCTTATTGAACGTTGGAATCGGGAGAAGAGAAAAACCTTCCTGATATCGTACCCTCATGTAGCTGAAAGGTCATACGTGATGTGGAAGGTCATACGTGATGTGGAAGGTCATACGTGATGTGGAAGGTCATACGTGATGTGGAAGGTCATACGTGATGTGGAAGGTCATACGTTTGCTTCATCAAACAAACGTTCTGGTTCAATAAATCCCGTCTGCATGTCTCCTGATGTTTATTTGCTGATGTCACTGTTGTGTTTAATGAGATCTGACTCGCCTCTCTCTCTCTCTCTCTCTCTGTGTGTGTGTGTGTGAAGTGATGTTGCACCTGAACCTGTTGCTATGGCAACCAGCAGGTTGCGTCTCCACAGTGCTAGGCCCTCTCTCTCTGTCTCTGTCTGTCTCCCGGTCCTTTCCTCTGTTGAACTGATGTTTGCAGGACGGTCTGATGCTCCTGGACATAAACAAACCACATGGATTTTAATATTGAGAAACACTAAGTCCCGTAAAAAAGAATATCACAAAAAAACTGATAGTCTCGATGTTGGCAGGAAATATGAAACACATGTTCAGCATGCTGTTCGTTTTCATGTTCTTCGCTTCCTTTGTTAGCGTTTGGGACTAAAACCATCTCGGCGGTGGCCTCGGGTATTTTCCAAAGTGTGACGTGCGTTAAGTGATTTTTTTTAAAACGCCAAACAACCGACTTCAAGTGGAATTTCTGTGTCCCAGTTTCTCCAGAGGTGCTGGGGTTTCTGACGGCCATCGGACTCTTCATCATCCTCATGACCTTCCTCTTCTGGTACCTCAACAACAAGTTTGCGCTGGAGAACGCAGGAAGCCTCCAGTGCCTCGATGACTTCAGGAAAAACACCGAGCAGCAAGGTGAGCCTGCGTTCACACACACACACACACACACACACACACACACACACACACACACACACACACACACACACACACACACACACACACACACACACACTGTATGAGCTCAGGTTTGGTTTCTGATTTTTATTCTGCAGAACGACCTCACACATTTTAATTATTGTGATTTGTACACGTGTGAACTTGCTTCTGTCGTCGTCACCACCTGAACCAAATACACTGTTCTGATTGGATAACAATTTCCAAAGAAAAAATAAAACAGGATTTGTTGAACATCTGTTGAACATTTTGAGATTGTGTGTTTTTACTTTGACGTAAAATAATGCTCTTACTCGTCTGAACACAGAATACCTGAGAACTAGATAGATATTTGACGTAAACAAAGAGAGGGACTAGTTTGACACCGTAACGATCCCTCTGAAGAGCTTCCAGGAGTTTTTCCGCTCATGGTTTCCACCTCATTGGTGTCGTCCATCGTCTTCATAAAGTGATGAAGGCCCTGACCTCGGCACGCAGCCGTTGTCCTCCTGCCACTGGCCTTTGTCAGCCCATGCAGGGATTACTGCTGCTGACAGATTCAGGGCTGTTTACTTGTCGTCCGTCCACCGGGCTTCAGAAGTTTAAAAGGTTGGCGGCCCCGGGGAGCCCGAGCAGGGAGTCGTCTCCACCCTGAGAAGCCACCTGCTAAACACTCGGTTCACAACAAAGGGATGCGGTGTAACATGAGGTGACTCCGCTTTGCCCGATGACTCAGACAGATGGGACAATGATGTTTATTTTTCATAAAGTGTGTTACATTTAAAAGCAATTTGGTGAAAGAAGACGACTCTGCTTGTCCTTTCTGCCAAAACTGGCATTTTATAGAAAAACTGTTTCTCTGACAGTCTTTTACTGTTTGTGATTTATTCTCTGTAAGTAAACACATTTTGTGACCGTCATGTGTTTTGGAGATTTTTTTTCAGTCATTATGGGAAATGTTCCAGCCTGCAGTCATTTCAAAGCTCTGCTGCCCCCTGCTGGAGAAAACACGGAGCCACAACTGTTTCAGTCGTAAACACAATGGTGTTGTCGTGGCTGTTTTACTGACATGCAGCATATTGACAAATGCAACATTTAAAAAAAATACATTTCAACATATTATGGCATCACATGTTGCATATATTATAGGATATTATATTGTGTTTTCTTTAAGATCAAACTAAACAAATATCACCTACTTTTCTCTGCTATGTTGTGTTCCTTCTTCTATTTTTAATTACCCCCTCATATATATATCATGTGCCTGGCAGAGAAAAATACCACTTCATATAATGTAGTCCAAATCAAGACCACCGTTATATATTAATATACCCTCAAAAATCAGCATATAGACAATCCATATCTTCGTTTCACAAACATAAAATCTTTCTTTTTAAATTCACAAATTTATTATGTTTCTGTATAAAATGCATGTCAGTATGTTAAACCTCTCCACATGGAAGACATCTTTTAAAAAACAAAATATTTCCATAATTTTTTTTGTGTTGCATAACAAGTCGCTGTGTTGCATAATAAGTGTGATTGTGGACGGAGCACCATGGCAACATTATTATTGCAAGAGTTTGTGACACGACTACAGCTGCCTGCTGAACTCCTCTGACTCTAACGGACTCCCTCTCTTCTGTCTTGTTTGTCTAATTGTCTTTTTTTTGTTGAAGCCGTCAGTGACTCAAACACCTTTACAACTGCTGGCTCGTAACTACACACACCTGTTGTCATTCGTCCTTCAAAGCAGCTCTCTCTATTGGCACCTTTTTATTAACTGAGGCACACAAATACCGTTTCCTTCTTGACTCGAGTGTTTTAGACAGAAGAAGAAAAGACAACAAGTTCTGTTTTATCAAGTTTAAGTTCCTTTTATTGTCATCTCAGCCACATACACAGAACCCAGCGGGAAGACAGTGTGCGTCCTCAGAGCCGTGATGTCCCTTCAAAAAGACAACAGTAATTGGACAGTATAGGAGATCAGTAAAACAGTAGATCAATGGCAGCAACATTAAGTGAGTATTTCCGTGCAATACAGGCTTATTTGTAGCTATGTATTATAAATATATAATCAAAGTGTGTGGCTCCATATAAATGACTTCATGCATCCTGTGCACTAATCAGGAACATGTAAAGTGCATATGTGTCTCTATAAACTAGTCTGATGATACAAATGATCATGAATTAAAGCAGATGGCAACTTTTTAAGTTCAAAGGTTTGAATTGAATTTCTCAAGACATTTGATATATTAATGTGTCAATCATCTTACACACCAATAGTATGATTTGATACATAAATGATATCAAAGACATTCAGACATCAACTTTGTAGACGAAATTTAGGAGGACATGAAGGAGAAAAAGTTATTTTCCATTTTACTTAATAGTTCTGGATCTGAATCTGGATCATGATCTGAATCTGGATCTGGATCAGAATCTGGATCAGTTTTGAATCTGGATCTGGATATGAATCCGAAACTGGATCTGGATCTCAATCTGAATCTGGATCTAGATCTGGATCTAGTTCTGAATCTAGATCTGGATCAGAATCTGAATCTGAGTCTGGATCTGAATCTGGATCTGAATCTGAATCTGAGTCTGGATCTGAATCTGGATCTGAATCTGAATCTGGATCTGGATCTGAATCTGAATCTGGATCTGGATCTGAATCTGGATCCATCTCCAGTTTCCCACTTGACAAAAACAAACAAACAAAAACAGCATTTCAGACTTCAACAGAAGTCTGAGATGCAATAAATCCAAATTGTGACATCTTCTAATTTTCTCTGAATTTAACCAGTAAAAAACGCTGGACGGGGAAATGTCGATATTTTGATGCAGGAGGAATGAAATGGAGGAAGTAGCGTTGCAGGATGAGTGTCAGAGGATTGATACTTTCTTCCATCTATTTTATACTACAGAACACTAATTAAATGTCTAAATCAAATTCCTATGTTGTCTCCACCACAGTCATGATTATTTTAAAATGACTAATTCAATATTCTCTGGCTTTGGCTTTTCATGTATTCTGTATCAGTCTCTCCCTCCTCGTGTCAGATTTATCTCAGATGTTAATTAAAAAAATCCAAACTGAAATTCATCTTTGGGAAAGAATTCAAAGTCGTCTTTGTTTTTTTTTTCCACAGTTTCAAGTGCAGCTGTGGCGCCAGCAGAGGCTGCCAGTCTACCTGATTTCAATCAGACTCTGTGTCTCTGTTCCCCCGAACAGACAAGGCCGGCGCCGACCTGCAGGGCTCGTCGTCGGACAGCGAGGACGAAGTGATGGGTCAGTACCAGGAAGCCGTCAGCCGCTCGCAGGGCCTCCGGGGAGGCGCCACGGCGGCCTCCAAAGTCAAACACGCCGGAGGTTTCAGCTGGGAGAGGCGTCAGAAGTACAGCCCTCTGACGGCTGATTACAACGGATACAGCAGCGAAGCCTCGGCGGACGATGGTAGGTCCTCGGTAGACGGAGCGATGCAGCATCCTTCATTGTTTTATTCATTGAGCATCCAAATATTCAACCTCAGCTGTACAGTGAGAAGTTCTTCAAGAGATCAGGACAGATATTTCCTTGCTATCACCACAGTAAGCTCGAGTAAACCTGCACCTCTGTACCATCACCACACACACACACACACACACACACACACACACACACACACACCCACCGTCAGTTAATCCAGAGAGGTGATCAAAGAGAAGCTCCCGTTCAGCACACTCTCCGTGGGAGGGTTGTGAAACAGTCAACTGTGTGCATAATCTGCACAGCCGCAGCCTCACACTTCTATTTTTTTTTAATGTTTCCTTTTCTAACGCATCTCTGTCTCCCATCAGCCCGACTCGCCATCGCTGTAGAAGCTTTTTCATTTAAAAGATAGGCCAAGTCACAAGAGAGCCCCGACTCTGACCTCCTTGGATCCGTGTTATTCATCTGTCAGAGCACTTGACTACAAATGTGTGCTGCTGATTTATTTAACAATATGGGAGTGAAAATACACTCTTGAACTGCACACTGACAGAACGACTCGTTATGTGATGGTCTTCTGCTTTTTTTTTTGGCGGGAAGCGGAGGCTGAAATCTTCCACACGATCACGAGGCACTTTTGGCCTTTAATTTTTTATTGAAATTAAAAAAACAAAAAACATAAAGAGAGTTAATTACTGAGCTTTGGAGGAATATTTTTCACTGTCGCACAGAGCAAGGAAAGATGTTTTCTCCCTTTTCTCATGCTGTTTTTGCAAAGCTCGGCTCTCTGGCTGCAGCAAGAAAGGTGTAAACCTGCATCTCAAAGTGTCAAACTGGTCCTTTAAAGGAGGGAAATAAGCAATCGTTTTATGTCACAGAAGAGTTTAAAATAAAATGAAGATAATTAGTCATTAAAAATAGTTCAAAAAAATGTCAAATTAATAAAAAAGCCGATGAGCCACAGACTGCTTTGTTTCCATATCGAACTGAATCGAATCAGCGGTTGTGTTTTGGATCCAAACTGAGACGCCCGTGTTCCACATCCTCAGACAGGAATCAGACGTGTTTATGTCTGACAGCGTTCTTCAAAGACAAAAACAGTCTAACGTTTGCCAGGGTCCTCGATTGGTGAATCATGTCTGAACCAGTTCTGTGTTATATAAGACAGTGGGATCCAAGGCTGAGTGTCTGGCACAAGCTATTTAAAGCGTCGTTTGAATGTGTAGCTGAGGGATAAATAGTGCATGGCAGCCTTCTGACTCCATTAGCAGAGAAGCAACACACTGCGCAAGGTTGGCGTTACGCAAGAGCTGCAAACGGTTGAACGTCTTCTCCTCCGACCTCCTCCGGTTTTTATGTTGCTATAGAAAAATGGCAGACGTGGAAATCGAGGGGTGTTCAGTGACGCTGTCAAAGATTTTCAGGTCATTCTGGAAAAGCACAAACAGATGAATTAGTTTTTGTTAAAGGTTTTCTGTTAAAGGAGACCTGCATCATCTGATCTGAACTGAAGCTACTTAAAGGAGAGTCAGTGATCTTTTCTACATACAGCAAACTGGATATTCAAAAATTATGTATTTTGCAGTTTTTTTCAATTCATTTAAATGAGAAGGGCAAAATATTAGGAACACCTCTCAGTAGAGTTCAGCAGCATCTCAGATTAATGTTTCCAAAATTACCATTAAAAATAAACGAGCACTTCTCTCCATTAGGTTCAACAACAACTGAACAATGTTTATCCTCAGGAATGCAGTTGGGCTTTTGTATTTATTCTTAATGCTTCACGAGTGTTTTTTTATGTTATGGCTGATCATTGCATAAAACCTGAACAAAACATTGTCTCACAATGATTATTTACATTATTGATTAATTTTTCAAATTGTTTTGTGTGTAAAATGGTGAAAATGTCCTTTCTGAAATATTCAAATTGCTCATTAAGCGTCTCAAACCCGAACACGGTCAGTTTATTATCGTGCCATCCCATAAATCCTCCCATTTAAAAAGCTGGAACTAAACTGAGATAAGAGATAAGATACGATAAGTTAACAGTTCAGTAAGAAGCCTGCAAGATACAACTCTTAAAAAGATCCAATAAACCAACAACATGAATAAAATCATACAAAATAAGTCAAATGTGTGAAAAGTCCCAAATTAAAAATGTCCATTAAGACTATAGAGGAAAAAGGATGAAGTATGAATTTGTGTATCTTAAATATGTCATTCAGGAAATATGTTGTTTTGCTTTTCACCAACTAAAACAAAGAAGAATTTGAAGATCTTCAACGGTTATCTGTCTGAGCTTCCTGTCAGCTGCTCGCTCTTCTTACATGTTTAATCTGCGACTTTAGAGGTAATTTAGAGTTCAAACAGTGGACGCATGTCTGGACACTAAATGTGGAGATGTCACTTTTAATTTAGATGTATTTCATTGAAGCCGTTCACGCTAGAGTTTGGATTTTTTTTGGGGAGGGGGGGACAAAGCCCTCAATGATGTGTTGTCTGTTAGCTGGAGTGAGTCTTTGTGAGAGAGAGAGAGAGAGAGAGAGAAAGAGAGAGAGAGAGAGAGAGAGAGAGAGAGAGAGAAGCAGGGATTTGAGTCATGAATGGCTCACAGCAATAATTAGAAATTTACTCGGTTTATTTATATGACAACGTCTCCGCTATAGAAGATCTTGTGTTGTTTTGCCCCTTTTCTGTGTGTGTGTGTGTGTGTGTGTGTGTGTGTGTGTGTGTGTGTGTGTGTGTGTGTGCGTGTGTGTGTGTGTGTGCGTGCGTGTGTGTGTGTGTGTTGTTCTAATACCCCAAAGGCTTCAAGGATTTTATATAAAAATGGCAGATGATGCTTTTCATTAAAATAAAACGGATGCCAAGAAAACACATCCAATGCAGTTATCGTTCCAGCTTCTCTAAACTTTCCGGATCATCGTGAGGACTGTAATCAGATTACTTTGTAATTTACAACACGCTGATCCTGCAGCCAGGAGAGGAAGTGGATTAAAAACTGTCCGTCCAGAGCTGCACTTTGGTTGGAAGAACTGGAGGTTCATTATTTTGCTCCCTGTGGTAACGCTTTGATCGCTGTGGTTTTCTCTCCCATCAAAGTCATCATGGATCCAAACTCGTAGCCGTCCTGACATCAGGCCACTTTCCCTCCAAAAGAGAAAACGATACGATCAGAAATGTAGATATACGTTGGTAGTTTCCATGATTTTTCCATCACAGTTGAAGGACATTTGTTTCATTAATTTTCAAACGAGCAGTTGTTGAAGCTCGGAGGCGCCTGTAATATTTTCTCTCGACACCCACTGCTGCTGCTTGTGTTTGTCTGGGAGTATGAAGAGCTTTATCCCCGGGACATATGTATTATACATGAGCTGGATTGTGCCAGAGCTCCAGAATGGAGGAGGGCGGGTGCCCCGGTGGCGCCGCTCAGCCTCCCCAAAAATAGGAAGTATGCAGAAAGAAAGGGATGATGTGAGGTTCGTCTGGACCGACTGCCTCTTTCTGCTCTGACGTCGGCGTCCCGTCAGGATGATGAGGATGATGATGAGGATGATGAGGATGTAGTTATTCAAACTCCCTCAATTTTAAGCAAAAACTCACTTAAAATTCCACAAATTACATCTGAATTTTTGCAAAAATCTGCTGCAAAATCTTTTTTTTTTTTTTTAATCATAACGATCACAAAATGAATCTGTTTAATAAAAAAAAAAACTATTGCATTTAGGTGATTTTTGATTTTAATGAGTTGTTACATTTGTATAATAAGATACCTGAGATGAAAAATGTAGAATTAGTTCAGGAGTGAAATGTTAACTGGACTCAAAAGCTTCACAAGCGAGTCTTCGATAAATAGTACATATTTTAATAATCCTGCACATAACCACCCGTTACATGACAACTTATTGTTTTTGCACTTTGGTTTTTGAATGAATGAATCAAATAATGTTGGTTGAGCTTTAGATTTGGAGACCTGCAGCCCTGCTGTTAACCCTTTTTCTTTTATTTTTTTTTTTAAAGCATTTTTTACTCGGGTTAATAAGAGTATCATCACAGCTATCATACGTATCTCTGCTCGGTAACACTGGTGATTTCTAATTTGTATGTCATCCGCTGGTAAAATCAGACTGTGCCGTTCCAACCGTTCATTAGACAGTAGAGTCTACATGAACTGATGCTGACCTGAAAATGGAGCTTTATTGCATTACTGAAGCTACTGACTCTTTATCTTGAAGGTCTTGAAAAGCTACAAGGAGCAAAGAGGTCATTTTTTTTGTTTCCCCCTCCTCATAAAGGACAATAACACGCAGCTGCTCTCATTTCTCACCTGCGATATTTATACCTGAGCTTCACAGTCGAGAACCTCAAAGCCTGAGCAGCTCTAAGAGGAACAAGAAGGCAAAACAAGGCGACTGGCAGCACAGAGGGGATGAATCTGTGTGAAGGAAGGCTGGGTGAGACGAGAGGAGGAACGGTAACCATCCCAATTAGCAGGCTGGAGAAAAGAGTAGTGCTTTTACACAGCAGCTTCCATCAAATCAACCGCCCCCGGCTCAGCGGGGAAAAAGCTGCTCAAAATGGATTTGCTCCTTTTATCAAGCCCTCCATGACACTTAGTTAAGACTCCTTTGCCTCCATCCTGCCACTGATACGTTCCACTTTGAGCTGGTGTCTCACTGACATTATTAAGCGTGAAACTTTCAAGAACTTGGGAGAAAGCAGGAACAATGTGTTGGAGTACATTACGTCATCACAGTGTTGGCTTTTTCCAAAAGTTAGGAGACAGCATAAGAAGATTTTTTTTTTCTTTTTTCCCCAAGTTATTTCTTCTTCATCTTTTGTTTTCTTTCTTGATTTTTTTTTTCTTTGGGTTTCAAACACTCCTCTCCAGCGTCCCTGTGGGAGTATTAGCATCGGCTGCTCAATTTTTGTGAATCCAAATTGGACAAGGGAGGCAGATTTGAGAATGCAGCTGACAACACTATTCAAGCTTCTTTCTATGTGCCACAGAAATGTTCAGTATAGCCTCCTTCTTTGCCTTCCAGGCAACTGAATCATTTAGAAAGGTGAGAGGCATGAAATCGGTGGCAGATTAAGAAGTAGTCAGTTCACTCCTTTAATGGTGCATATCTGATGTTTTATTTAGGTTGTGCATTCAAACGATTCCTCTCATATTATGCTCATGACGACAGGCAGCGTAAGATGCATTTTTCATACTCCAAAATAAGCCTGTGATAAATTGCGTACAAAAGTGTCTATTAATGCTGAAGATTTACATGAAGGATATTTGACCAGAAAAGAAGAACCTGAATTATTGTTTAGCATTAACATACAGGCGCAGACTAAACATTTATACTCACTTAGAGCCCCAGCAAATAAAATATATAATCATTTAACAGTTAAACATTATATAATGAATAATATTATTATCTTATAATGAAATAATTTTCATTTAAGAACTATGATATAATGATGATATAATGGCTACGCAAGACTATTCATGAGTGCTTTATAATTACAGCTGTTTGTTTATGTCTATAAATTCATCATGACGTGGACACACATTTAACATTTCCACTTAGTCCTCTATTAAGTTGCATTGTTGGTAGAAAGGGATTCAAATATTTGGGAATCTCAGCATTTATTTTGCAAAACAAAATGGACTGGTAGAATATAATAGTGATAGAACGGGACATTTACCTGTATTCCCCAAAAAGGTGGCATTGAGCTCCACTGTTGTCCAACAGCTGTTAAAAACCCAAATGAGCCGCTGTGATGTCATATTCTCTGGTTACCATGAACATGGTCGTGCAGTCAGAGTCACTCGTGCGTAAACTGTCCTGCTGCTGTAAATGTTCACTAATTTACCAACGCTGCGGCTGAAAATAGTCCCTCACAGATGCACCGTTTACTCCTGTTTGAATTGCATTTGATAAAATTACAAAACCCAGTTGTTGCCTTATTGTTAAAAAAATAAAAGTGTAAATAGTGAACCTGTTTTTTTTAAGACTTGCATCTGCAGGAAGTAGAAATGTGGAACAGCTGAGAGCCTCTGACCGGTTGAGAGACAGTCGTACTTCTGTATTTGTTGCCTTATTCTTTACACCGGAGCTGTACAGACTTCTATTCCCACATATGACGTGTGTGTGTAACCAAATGAGTTTCGGTAATAGTCCATATGATATGATGCATGTTAATGTGTGTTATTGGGATGATTCCCTCCCAACCAGCCAACTGCATCCAGAGGATGAGACGGACGCCGCCGCTGGATGAGCTGCAGCCGCCGCCCTACCAGGATGAGAACGGCTCTCCAAGGATGTCCTGCACGCTGTCCGACCTGGGCGACGCCAAGTGTGACCTGTCCCACACCAGCGGGAGCCCCCACCTGTCCTTTGGCAAGTGTCCCAGCGAGGGCAGCGACGGCCACGAGAGTTACCTGAACAAGGGCTACGAGGAGGACGTACCCAGCGACAGCACGGCCGTACTCAGCCCAGAGGTAAACACCAGCGATAATGGAAATGCTTTTAAGGTTTTTATTGCGACGCTGAACATGCGGTTGGTGTCTTCAGGATATGTCAGCCCGTGGATCGGCTGCACGGCTGCTTAAAGGTTACGAACCGGATCCCGTTGCAAAATACGGCACCCTGGACATCGTGTTCAACTACGACTCCGAGGAGCAGCAGCTGGCTTTGACCATCACGGCGGTCACGGACCTTCCCGCCGTCAAACGCACCGGAAACATCTCCTGGCAGGTCCACCTGGTGCTCCTGCCCACCAAGAAGCAGAGGGCCAAGACGGGCGTCCAGAGAGGCCCGTGCCCCGTCTTCAAGGAGACCTTCCGCTTCAGCCACGTGGAGTCGGAGATGATCAGCAACTACGCCATCCGGTTCCGCCTTTACAGCATGCGGCGGATGAAGAAGGAGAAGGTGCTCGGGGAGAAGGTGTTCTACCTCACCAAGCTCAACCTTCAGGGCAAAGTGTCTGTGCCGGTCATACTGGACCCGTGCTGCACTCTCCCGGTAAGCTGGATCAAAGCAGGCGTCGGCTTTCAAGCACCCGCTCGACGCCTCACCGACTGCTGCTCTTTGTTGATTGATCTTTCATTTGATCAGATAACAGTTTCAGAATGAGGTTATATTTTGCAGCGCTTGATAAAGATCTTATTTCATCTCAGGAATATGATGCCACCATGTCGCATCAGGGAATAATCAACAACTGATTTACTGATGCAACAACTGATGCAGCAATTTAATTAAGGTTCAAAAAGCTGCAAAGGGGAAATGCCACCTTACAAAAGGACCATCAACATATTCCTCGTTATACATTAGTTTACTTGCCTTTTAAGTTTCTTACAATATTTTTTCATGTTGTGGTAAAAGAGCAACAATTGTTAAATAAACACAAATAGCTTGAGAAATATATTTTTTCAGGCTTTAATGGATTATTTAATTATGCAGGGATCCCCTCATCCAATTAAACCAATATTTTTTGATTGACTCCTCCCCTTAACAGTGACTGTCAATTAACTTAGAAACTAATGAGGCATTGCAGGTCTGTGGAGTTTTGGTTTCTCCACATGTTGAAGTTGTGCATGGCGCCGTGGTACGAGTGATACACACCCAGAATTTAAGCCTTCGGCTATTTTTTTTAAATTTCCAATTGAAGAAATAAAAACATCTCCAAATGCAGTCAGTAACAGATCCCCAGCGATAAAATCTCAAGTGAACAACCCTGAGCTCTCAGGATGAGATACTAGGTTTCTCTGAGATCAGAAAAACAAACATTTCTACTTCCACCTAATCCAAACTGTCAATTAGCGAGGAAATAATCAAACTTTTGCCAACGAGTTAATAAATATTTTAAAATTCTCAATTTAAACTCTTCAGAAATCCCAAATGCAGAGAAAGAAGAAATGTATTATCAAAGTGTATCTGTTCCAAGAAATTGTGCAGACTTAAATTGTCAGTTGGAGGCAATAAATGTCCATTGTTTCAAAAATTCCCAAAAGATTAAAAAAAAAAAGTGAAGTGGTGAATCTGCTGCTGCAAACAGTGTCAACAGAATTGAAATTCATTTGTATTCTGGGTGTTGTGAAAGCTAGTGATTGCACGAGGAGCAAAGGTGGTGATAATAAGTGATAATCATTCATATTTAATGTAACATGTTGAATTATTGAGTTTTCTGAATGTCCAGGGCGGCGAATCGCAGGTCAGCCTCTCCGACATGACCTGCAGCGAAAGCGCCTCATCGTTCCAGTCGGTCAGTCAGACCTCCACACCGGAGATCCTCGTGGGCCTGGTGTACAACGCCACAACGGGACGCCTCTCCGTGGAGATCATCAAAGGCATCCACTTCAAAAACCTGGCTGCTAACAAGCCACCCAGTAAGTACCTTAAAGAGGTTTGGTTGAGGCGACGTCAGTGAGCCAGATGACAGTTTAGGACTTGTTTCGACTGCTAGAATTAAAAAGGAAAAGTTGAGGATTTGTGTCGTCTTGGAAAGTTTCTAACTGACTCTGTACATACTGTGTGCTTGTTGAATTGAACCAGAGAGACGATGCACAGCTTGTAAACTTCTCCGACTACGAGATAGTCTGATCTATCTCAGCTGCACTACCTGCTTTCAGTCTTCCTCTGATCTGATCCCTGGTTTCCATCCTCAGTCGGCTTCCAGCGGCCGAGCAGCAAGTTCAAACAAAAACTGACCCTTGTTGAACTTTGTGCCATGTTGTTGTTGTTGTTGTTGTTGTTGTTGGCGGCCTTCTGACCCTTTTTCTCTTTCCTTGCATTTTCTGTTTATGTCTGCACCTGAAATTCTCACCCTACTGCCTTTTTGACATCTCGGTCCGTTGTTTCTCTTACTGCTGTCCAACCCTTGTTGTCAGACGGGCTGTTCTGTTGTCTAAAGCACTTGATAGGTGGACAGGTTTATATTATCAGAGGTGAGTCTCTCAAAGTGAACCGCTTATCAGTGTTATGGACCTTTTTACACATCTTCATGGATGCAGTGAGATGCAGTTAATTACACTGTACACACACTTTTTATTTACTTATTTGGCTTCTATGATGAATATCTGCAAAAAGAGTCACCTGGAATCCTTAAAGAAATAATGAATTATGAGAACGTGACAGTTGTGACATTTAAAAGCACAGCTGGCACCGCCTCAGCTTTGGCTTTTAACTCTTGATTTGATTATTTTTCCTTCATAATCGATAGTTTATTTGTTTTCTTGCCGAGACTTTTCTGGTGTCGGGATGCTACATGTAGGACAGCTGGAGCGGCCGGACCTCTGACTTTTCTGTCAACGTCAGCAAACACGTCACAACGCGTGAACTCGAGGCTTGTTGAAAAGTTTGAGTTCTGACGTCGTGAATACCACAAGAGGGCGCCGTTCGTACGGACTCTTCTCGTGTACGCGGTGAATACCACAACATCTGAACGCAACGAAAGTCTAAGCAAGAAAGCGAATCTTTTTCTATATTAAGTAAAATACGGCGTTAAAATAAATGACTAAAGATAAAAACAGGTGAAAGTAACTGCAGCACGATTCTAATATTCTCGTGCTCACTTCACTCATCCATGAAGGTGTTTGCTTGTTGCATCTTGCCGCTGCATTTGTATGTTTTTTGTCACGCATGCAGCCCCGCTACAACCACCCGGCCTACTTCCACCCGTCACGTCTCCCGTGGGTTCGTGGTGTCCTCCGTGTTTTCACTCTTCATGCAAAGTCAATCCATTTTTGTCTGGTGGCATATTGCCAGCTAGAGGGAAATGTTGTGCGTCATTGACTGCTGGCTTTATTTTTCAATAATACACTTTGGCATGCTTTGGGTGTAATTTAAAATTTTTCAACTCTGCCTCCAGCACATGAAACAGAAACAGGACCTCTGTCATAGAGAAGCATAAATATTCATCGAAAACAGACACTGCACTGTCCTCCCATTAATTGCCGTGTTCCTTGAATTCACAGATGTCTTTAACTAAATGACTAGCTGGTAGATTGTGATATTGTTTGTACCTTCGCTGAATCCATGTACCGTGTAGTCTTCAAATTGTCGTTAGAAAATAGTCACATCTGTTAACAGTGAAAAAACCCTTTGTGCAAAATCCTCACGAAGGCCTTGATTGACTTTGTGCGTCTCACAAAGTGGAAAGAACACGGTGGAAGACGTGGAGCAATTTCCAAGCTCCTTTTTCTATCATTTCAAAACAGTACCAAGCGACGAGTCAAGTTAATCATCAGCCGCAGCCACTCTCATTCAGCAACAATACGAAGAGCCACGCATCACCGCTGCTGACCACTTAAGGCATCCACAGCTCCGCGGAGCCCATTCAGCCGCAGTCAAAAAAGAAATCAAGGCTATTTTTTTCTCTCTGCTTTTATGTCAAAGAGAGCAACTGAATGTGTGATTCAAGGCGGTGAGCGAGGCGTTGGAAGGCAGCTGGCACTCGACAGCATGAAAGCATCTGCAATTCATTCCTTCTACTCCCTCTTAGACGGGAACATAATACGCGGCATTATTACGGCGCGCGGCTGTAGACGAGGGGCGAAACACTCTCAAAGACCCATTGTGATTGCCAGTCTTCTTCATTTACTTTCTGGATTTGATGTCATGATTTCTGCATGGAAATGAGGAGTGAATACGGAAACCGTGAATGCCGAAATCACTTGATAATGGCAGTGTTTTTCTCTTTTGCTTTTTCCTCTTTGGAGTCAAATGAATGAGATTTATTGGGAATTATGATTTTTGGAATATGCACTGATTTACAATGACATAGATGGGAATCAGCTGGGAAATAAAAGGTGGTGCATTCGTCACACGTTAGTCACATAACCCGTGTTATTAGATCTATATTCTTCCGTACCGCTAATCCGCCTCAAAGAATATGTTTTCTGTTTGATTACGAAGATATTTTTTCACATCTTGAAAGATTAAAGACATGACATGTTGGAGTTATGTCACTATATGTTTGGGTTTGGTTTTTTTTTTGGGGGGGGGGGGGTTACTAAACATGCATATCCTCCACAAAATATGAGTCACGTTTTGGACGCGGCACATTTCGGGACACCGCCCTGGGCTGTAAAAGTCTGTGCACAAGTCACGTGATGACACTGACATTATGTCAAAGTCAAGGAAAATAATAGCAGCTCCCTCGAGGTATTTCCTGAATTAATTTTAGCCACATCGTTTGTTTCAGAAGGGGCTCCTCGTCCTGGAAGCAGAAGCATCACTAACTTTCTCAGGTCCGTTTTTATGTTCGACACTCTCCCCGACTTCAGGTTAGATTTACAGTAGTTGCATAGCAACAAGACCGAAGCAACGCTCCCCGCATCCTTTGAGCTGTGTGCTTTGTGTTTGATCAGCAGTAAACCGCTTTCTATACGGTCATGAGCTCACGTCAACGGCAGAGACGTTATTACAAGAGGGAAGGTTTTCTGCAGAGGAAAGACAGCTGCAGCAGGTGTACTGATTACATTCAAAGAGAATACACTTGAGAGACAAAAGGATTTTGCACAAAGGACCCATAACTCAAGCCCACTAGCCGATTTCTCCCAAGAAAACACTCTTTTTTTTTTAGCATCTCAAACGTAGCGTAGAAAATATTTCATCCATCATTTCCCCAGTAACTGTCGCCTCCACCTGCTTCCTGTCTAGATACGTACGTTAAGCTGACCTTACTCAACTCCATCGGCCACGAGATGTCCAAGTGCAAGACATCCATCTGTCGAGGTCAGCCCAACCCCACCTACAAAGAGACGTTTGTCTTCCAGGTAGCTCTTTTCCAGCTCTCGGACGTCACGCTCATCCTCTCCGTCTACAACAAGCGCAGCATGAAGCGCAAGGAGATAATCGGTTGGATTTCACTGGGCCTCAACAGCTCCGGAGAGGAGGAGCTCACCCACTGGACTCAGATGAAAGAGTCCAAAGGACAGCAGGTTTGCCGCTGGCACAGTTTGCTGGAGTCCTAACAGCGGCAGCAGGAGTGAAGCGTGCGAGGATAACTGCACAGAGCAGTTGTCGTTCCAGATGGGCGTGAAACGGAGAAGTTGAGCAAGGAAAGAGGGGGGGGTGGGAACGTCGTCCGGCGAACCGACGAAAGGAAAGCCACGGGACCACGTGTCTGCGCTCAGAGTCCAGCTTAGCGTGGCGTGAGCATTTTCATGGCTCTAATGGAAAAATCACCGACAGCCATTGATTAGTCGTACGGCCAATAATGCAATGCCATTTATTTATTTATTTATTTTTTTTTAATGGATTGCCTTGTAATGACCTTTGAGTTTCTGTAGATGGCACCTTTTTGGTCTGTTGAACTAGCTGAGCTGGGGTCCGCTCCAAGAAGCAGGCTCTGGATAACACTGATGACTAAATTATCGTCTGGTAGTTTAAAGTGGCTCCGCCGGCTCAAACAACAGGATTATTCTTCATCTCATCAGAAAGGTTTTAATTAGGGTTCCCTCTCTCCTGCCTACTCTAACAAGTTTATGAGCTGAATTTAAGGGTTGAACAAGAAAAAAGTCCCTAATTGACCGTAAGATGTCAAGTACTTTCTTCTTTCTTGTTAACACCACCATTGTTAGAGGAAGTTAGTTTCTTACTATGAGTTGTAGCTTCATACATGAAGACAGCATTTTTGGTTTTGGTTAATTCACAAGAGAGATTTTTATATTTTATTAAATAGGAGAGATTTTTATGTTTTATGTTATTTCCCCTCACTTTTGTCATTGCTTTGAAGTGGGTGTGGCTTATTTGGAAAAAGACAACGGCCTGTATTTCCACACAGCCATCAGTGTTTAAATATTTAAAACCAACCTGGTAGCATGTAATACACCTTTCTGTCCACAAGAGGAGACGATGTTTTTTTTATTACATTTTGCTTCCCCGATAAGGAAAGTAAGGTGATTTGGGTTTAGGCCCCAAAAACCGTGTGGTTAAGTTTAGAAAAAGGTCACGGTTTGAGTTAAAGTAAGTACGTTTACATCACATACTGTACATCTTCTAAGTTGTTACGTAACTTAAACACTTTACGTAACCTACTGACATTTCTTAAAAGAAATCCAGGCTTTCTCTCAGACTTGACCTGGACCAGAACTCCTCCCTCCTCGTACTTCATCACATGATCTCCGTCACATGACCTCCCTTGTCATTCATGCGTACATACGGTATCCTCTTGTGGACGTACGAGCGCGTTACACTCCTTGGTGTGAAACCGGCATCTTGAATCACAATCAGACCGTTGTGTGATTGTCTGTTTACGGCTGCAAAGCCACAAAAAGTAGAAAAGCATTATTTCCAGGAACTTTCCGAGGAACTAAAATATTCCTTTTATCTGCAGTTTGTATGCGGCCGTAAAGATGAGACAGATTAGTCAACGGGTGATAAATCATTCTGTCGTTTATCAACCGTTTTACAAGTGATGATGATTTAACACAATTTGAATCAAGACCTTTTGATTGCCATCCCAGATTGAGGTCTGTATGAATATACACTGACCCATCTATCGCAGGGTTTCTCCTGTTGCAATGAAATAAAACGTTCTTTACAGCTGCAGATTTTTTTTAAATGTCAGTTGTAAAATGGTTGGAGGGGAAAAAAGAAATGGGAATCAGCAACGTTCACAAGTCCCACCCCAAAACACCCGGCCACAAGCAGGGACTTTCATTAGGGTGTGTAAAGCAACCTCCAGGGAAATTCATTATAATCCTGCTTCCTGAGGTAGAACTGCAGCTCGTGTTACAAATGACCTCAAACAAAACCACATCACAAGAGACAGATTAGAATTTTAGAGCGATTAACTCTTAATGATTTTTAACTAAATGCCATGTTGTCATGTTTTTTTGTAGCAAATTTCTTATTTCTTCATGATTTCCTCTCAGTCAACACTGCCAAGGTAAAACAAAAAAACAGTTTGAAGCTCAGCCTAAGTAAACAAAACAACAACTAAATCATTTTCGCCGTGTATGTCAGACAAATGACCTGACATCAGTGACAGCGGAAGTGTCACGGTTCGACGGAATAAGAGTTTTACGTTGTCGAGATATTTTTGGAAATCATTGGTCTGAGGAGGCGCTGACAGACTTACTGTAGTACTTACTGTGGTGGTTTTGTGATCTTGACTTTCCATTCAAAAGTTACACAAAAATGTCAAAGGACTTTTTAACAATACATTTAAGACACTTAAAAAAAAAAAAAATAGAAGTAACTCATTACATCACAGGAGATCGGTGAGAAGAAAACCAACCTGTTAGCCTCCTTTTAGCTGCTCTGGTGCTATAGAAGAGCTGTGGCTGCACACACAGAAGCCTTATAGTTTTAGTTTAACCTTTCTTCTCTTAGTGAACCCAGTTCAAAAACAGACACAGACACACCCTGCATCCATAGTTAGAGAAAAGCACACGGTACGTCACCGCTCAGCCTCACGGGAGGGAATTCAAAACTCTGATGAGGTGGAATGATTTCACGAGAGCTGCAGCGTGCAGAAGGTCTGCAGGCGAAGGGGTTGCGACTTCTCGCTTCATTTCATTTACAGACAACAGAAAATACATATACTCTTTACTGTGCCTGTGGTTGTGGTGAAAGCTAGCTTTGTGCTGTGATTACCAAGTGTGTGTGTGTGTGTGTGTGTGTGTGTGTGTGTGTGTGTGTGTGTGTGTTGACTGGAGACGGTGCAGTAAAGGGGGCGTTTGTGGTTATAGGTAGTTGTTGCATTTTCTTGTTGAGTGTGACACTGATTTTAACTCGAAAAAATAACACACTTCTTGATTGTCTGGCATATTCTTTATATCAGTAAATGTTTTCTTATCTATTTTTGTATCCACAACGGGGAAAAGAAATCATATCCGGACAGTTATGAGTAAATCAAATATTAACCCACTCTGTGAGCAATACTGTCCTGGATTGCTTTTATTGTTTCCGTATGTGTTTAAGAGGAGAAAGTAACGTGTTTAAAAGCTCAGGTCTCGTTTACGTTCCCTTCTCTGAAACTAGAAGGAGGCGTGATGGAAACCGGCGAGCGGAGCTCCTCTCAAAACCATCTGTCAGGACTTTTCCGCTTTGATGCTTTCGAGCAGTGTGAAACAGAAGCACAGCCTTTACAGCACAACAGTGAAACACACCGTGTGAAAGCTGAAGCTCATTTCCTCTAATGGGAACTCAAATCTGTTTCTTTAAATCAACCTTTGTCCTTTTATTTGGCTTTAATAAATAGATTCTTATGTGACATTAGACAACCTACAAAAATCAGAGCGATCGTGTTGAATCAGCAGAAGAAGTGTGGGGATATTTATAGCTGTGAAGTGTGATCACTTATCTCAGTGGGTGTCTGATGGCAGACAACATTATTATTCCAGAGGAAGTTTGTTTAAATGTCTCCCTCGATAATCAATATGAACAAAAAATAAATAACCTCTTAAAAATGTTATTCTAAATATATATTTAGACTTTCCCTAACTTGTGTTTTGAATTCTTTTGCTATCAAATACAGAATCAGAAAAAAGCCAAAATGATTTACCGAATAAACACTAAATTTAAATTTTAAATATTTAGACTGTCCGGGCGGCTGCCCGACTTCGCCCAGCTGGGATCGGCCCCGGGCCCCCCATGATCCTGTTCGGGTCAAAGCACGTAGATCGACAGATAGATGGATATTTAATGTGGAAAACTATCAACGTCAATCAGTGTGCTTTGAATTTTGGAGAAGATGAGCTGAATCAAACATGATTTTTAATGTGGTTTTAGAGTTTGCAAATACAGCAAAATCACAAATTGTGCCCAATATTGAAAAAAATAAATAAACAAAACACAATTTTACGTTCAGGTTATTAAACTTTCACCGTAAGTCAGAAAATTCAGGCGACCAACATAAAATCCCGGAAAATAAAATTGTATTTGAGTTCGTATGCTTCAAAAAAAATATAATAAAGTTTAAAAAAAGAAGCAAAATATTTCCCTGCTCTAAATTCAGTGGTGGATAAATCCAAAGAAGTATTTTTTCCATTTAATCAGATGATTATAAATTCAAATGATATCGGCACTCCTTTGCTTCCATACAAAATGACATGAATCTGGTAAACAAAGCTTTTCAGCTCTTTCACAAGCTGTGTTCCACTAATACGACTTTTTAAAACAGAATGCTTTGCAGTATTGTTTCTTAAGCTTTCATTTTCTTGACACGTTTTGAAGAATCTTCTGCTTTTTAATGCTTTTATTAATCAGTGATCTTGTTTTTATTTTATTTTGGAAACGACCCGTGCCCCGGACGGCACCGGTGCCTTACTGTTTTTCACTCAGCAACTTTGTGTCACGGTGTCTTAACGTACTTGTAAATGTACTTTTCTTCTGTACATCAGGCTGAGTTTGATTTGTGAAATCGTCTGACAAATTGATTTATATCAATAAATCAAGAATTTGTATGTGATGATATTGTTTCAAAAAAAAAAAAAAAACAAGAATGAAAAGAAAAAGAAACATGCTTGTGTTGGAGTAGGTTTTTTTTGTGTCACTGAACAGTTGTTTGTTTTGTACTTTGAGTGTTGAATGCCTTCATATGATTATTGAAGTCAACAGAATTTGGCTTCCCTCGCATTGTCTCAGTACAACCAACAGGTGGAGCAACCATTGCATTTTACTTCCTGTTTGGTAGTGTTTGAACAACCACAACTTTATAAACTTTTAACTTTTTGTTCTGAACTTCACGCGACCAGATTTCACATTCATTTAAATGAGTGCTGCAACATTTTTCTCTGAAATGAGATTGCGTGCATCTCTTAAGTGGAGTAGTTACCTAATGGCTCGTTTGAGTGAAAACAATTTTCTGCCCTAAAGGCACAGCTCCTCCCAAATATTTACTTCTGTCCTCGACCAAGAAATAATGAAAATGGCATCAAGTCAGAAATGGAAAAATACAAAAACATTTTGTCTTCAGCTGGATATCTGTAAAGTCCTACATGTGTCGTTTGAGTCTAAATTTGATTTATTTATTTTGTCCTGCAGAGGAGAAAAGCATTTCTTTTTGTTGACCATTTGGCGAGCTTCACTTTTATTGAATCGACAGATAACAACTTTCAAGCCATCCGGTTTTGTTCCTCTCTGCAGGAATGTGTTTGTGTTGGAGGTTTAACTGTATTGAATCTCCTGCTTTGTGCGATCTTAGCAGTAGTTTGAGCCATTTAAAAAGAGAAGGGAGTAGAAAACAAGATACGAAATATAAGGTTTTTACAATGAACTGTGTTCTCCAGCACATTCCTCAGCTGAGCGCAGAACAAAGCTTCAGAGGGAGAAACACTGGAAAATCGGATTCAGTGGCTGCTGCTGCTGAATCAAAGGGGAAATGCAGAACAGATGAGAGGGGCTCGCTCCCTCCCCTCTCTTTGTCGGTCACATCCCTGCAGAGCAGATCTCCAACGCGCAACCCGTTTAAAAAAAAAAAAAAAAAAAAGTGTTAGGATGCCTTCAGGAGCTGTCGGGAAATTGTCCAACCACGAGTGCACAGGATCAAACATTTAGGAAACAGTCAGTGGTGCAGAAAATACAAAATAAAAAAACTAATGATATCTGAGTATCGGTAAAATCTGTTATATTGATGACACAGAAACAATTTAAGTAACACTGATGGATCATCGCTCGGGTGGAAATCTGAATCACAACAATGAAGCACTCATAAATCAGCACCATTTTACAGCAACATGAAACTGACAACTGTTTTGATGGTGGACTCATTGTTTCGCATTGTTCAAGCAGAAATATCAAATAATTGCTGGTTCCAGATATAATTATTGTCGGACAAAAAAATATACTGAGATTGTTTTTTTACATACCAAAGGATTCATTTTTTAAATCGGCTATGAGGCACATAAAGCAATATTAAAAAAATAAATTTAAAAAAAAACAAGTCCGTTGTCTGCAGCCATTATTTCCGACAGGAAATTTGCTGTTTCATGTGAAACACATTTTTTTTTAAATGTTTCACGTAGTCATTTTGGCTCTGGAAATATAAATGGAAGTTGTTTTTCTTCATTGTTTCCTAACGTTTCGCAGCCCAAACAATTGATCATTTAATCGACAACATCACTGATACGTCCATCGATCGTAAAACGAAAAGTGGAATTCAAAAGCGTCACCGACGAGTCAACAACACCTCGAGGATCGAGCGAGGTGTTAAATGTCCGAGCCGCCCCTGAACTCCTCAGCAGTAGTTGACTGGCAGGGATGGAGCTGCGACGCTGGTGTTGTTTTCGCCGCCGCACGTCCGCGATAACTGTCAGCACGGCCGGGGCGACGTGAGCAGCTCGCGACCATCCGGTAAAAACAAAAAGAAACGCAAAAAGCACCGTGAATGGACTACAACACGAAGAACCGAGGCTCACCTTCATCCCGTCACTGAAGACGAGACCAAACAACAGCTGCCAACGTTTTACCGACACCGAGAGGAGGAAAAAAAAAAAAAAAAAAAAAAAGCGCGTGGGAATGCATCGCGCGGGTTTACTGAGAGAAACGCGCGCACTTTGTGATTAGTATGGAGACAAGTAGCTAATTAAGTAATAATTACATAAGTAGCGTTCAAAGAGCTCGTGTGGTTCGCGTGTCTGCTCGTGGTCTATAATTAGAACAAGGCAGAGCCACCGGAGGACACGTTGTGTTTATCCAGCAGGAGTTTTTCAGTTATCACCGACGCACCTTGGATTTCACTCGTTGTCACAAAGCGAGTGTGGAGCCGAGGACGAGGTCCGGACAATTCAAGGCAGGTAAGACAACGAGCTTTCTGCTCGATGTGTGGAGATGTGGCCGCTTATTGACTTCTATGTTTAAAAAGTAAAACTGTAGGGGGAAAAAAAATAATATATATATTTATAGATGCTTTAAGAATTTAGTTTGTTTATTTTAATGACACACTGGAAAGTGCACCTTTGTTGACGCCCACACTTAATACTTGATATGCAATTTGCAGTATTTTATGAGATTTAAATAACAACTTCTGATGTTATTATAATGTACTACATGTTCAGTTGTAATCGTTTCGAGTCGAGGCAACGTGGTTAACGTGCTGAATGTTATAAACGGAACTGATCAGATCGGCCACCGCAGGATTCATGAGAACCAGCGCAGTCAATAGCTCACTAGTAAGACATGACAGAGACCCTGGTCGAACACATTATGCAGGCTGACATAACCAGCCGCCCTCCTGGCACCCATCCAGCCTCACTTCATTATTTTGTGGCGACTGCTCTTGGCTGCAAATCCTGAAGTGGCGGTTGCATGTATTACTGCTGCCTTCTGAAAGGAAAAAGAAAGAGAGGGGGGGGGGGGGGCGATTTAGCTGAATTTCTGAGCTTCTGTTGTCTCCTTGATGTCATTTCTCTGCTTTCTGAGGCTTAGTGTCACAAGCATCCACTCCACTCAGGATGGACTATTAACACCCTGTTTGCCCCAGAAAGGATAAAAAAAATAAAATAAAGAAATAAATTCCATCATTCGTTCAACGGAGTAAGAGCAAAACAAACAAACACCGTCTCCCTTCTGCCTCTGCTGCTGTTTTGAGTGAAATAAAGGGCCTGAAGCTCAGTGGGCCGGTAACAGGGTTGGATGCACTTCACCTCCACGCTGCCAATAACATCCGGAGTCACTCGCCAGGAATTCCACCTTTTGCTATTTGTTTCCTTTGGAGGGGAAACGTGTGTTATTTGGAATATAGTGAGGCAGCAACAGGGAGGAACATCCAGCTCCGACCCGACTCCCGGACCAGAGCGGAGGGGCTGGAACAAGAGGAAGCGTTCTCTCCTTTTGCGGCGCGCTGGACGCCGTCCTGGCATCCAGCTCGGGCACGTTGGATGCCAGATTCCTTCCTCTCCGCCGCCTGCCAAAGGCCCTCCACCCCATCGTCTTTATCAAAAGCCCTCGCTTGCGATTTCCCCTCCTTCAGTTCTGTCGCGGCGCTATCAATCATATCTGGCTCTCAGCAGACTCTTCTGCTCATTAAGGATGTGAACCTGTAGGTAGCCTGCAGCCCCCCCCAGCCATTCATCTCCCTCAGCGGGGCGCACAGACTCACATCTGGAGCGGCATTTCAAAACACGGCTCTCAGCAGACGCCGAGTTGCGCTGCCGAAGGAGAGTCGGTTCATTTTTTTTTTTTTAAAGGCAGACGTTGTGCCAAAGCATAAAATTAGCAAAGTCTGCGGCTCAGACACAAACCTGTGATGGTTTTTAATCTGCCAAAGAAGCAGAAATGCAGCAGGTGTAGAGGCTGATGTTCAGTACGCTGCTGCGTGAAGACGATGCTGACGGCATGTCATCGGTGATGATTGATGGCTGGCTTCAAATCCTTCCCTTTGTCCCTCTCTGCTCTTTTCAGGTTTCAGCCAAGACAATTTGAGCTGCTTGCGTGTGCGTGCGTGTGCGTGTGCGTGCGTGTGTGTGTGTGTGTGTGTGTGTGTGTGTGTGTGTGTGTGTGTGTGTGTGTGTGTGTCAGGACCGCAGGGTGTAGCCCCAGACTTCTTTTTTCCCCCTTCAGGCACTGCTTCCCCATCATGAATATGCCTTTTGTGCTCCACAACTACACGGTGAGCAACTTAAAGAGGAAAAGGATAGCACACGTTTTTGTTTCTGCAGAAGGGTAAAAATAGAGGAAGGTGTGACACGACTTTTTATTTATAGAAAAGGACATCATGGCTTCACCTACGCTGAGAAAGAAGCTGCATTTATGACCTGAGAACCTGCATTTACTCAAAAAAACGGTTATTTTCTCACAGTTTTAATGTGATGTATTTAGACCTGCGTAGGAACGTCCACTTATTCAGACCCAACGAACGCAACATGTACAAACACTGCTGCAAAATGACTCAAATTCCACCAAGTACAAGTAGTTTATTATTTATGGTAAATGCGAACATCTGACCCCCTTTATTCGCTTTGAAAATGACCTTCAAAATCCCTGTTGGTTCAGGAGGAAATGATATCGCGCTGTTTTTTGTTTTTTTGTTTTTTTTAAACATACCGATGCCCTTGTCCGTCTTTTATGTCGTGCATCCACCTCTGGGAGCGTCGGCAGTGACGTACCCGGCGAGCCGCGGCCCCGTTAACCCTCACAGCCACAACAAGCCGTGCCCAGATCGTCCATAATGCAGCTGCCTTGTCACAACACATGTGTCACCACTCAGCAAGGAGAGCGCCGGGTGAAAGCCCGGAGGCCCCTGAACCCAGCTTAGTCACGCCACCGCGGCCAAGACGGCCCTCTGATAGCTCCTGACAGGCTGCAAGCTGGCACAAACACAATCAAAGATGCAACCCACAAACAAAAAAAGAAGAAGAAAACGCCAACATATCGCAGCACAGGAGAGGAACGGGAGGCTCGCTGTTGTTTTTGTCCTTGAAACAAACCAGACAAGAACGATGATGTTGGATTCTGCAAAAGTGATGCCGGTATTTAATTCTTACTTTCTACATCAGCTTGTGGACATACGTTAGTGGGAATCCAATATAAACGTAATTCAAATAAATGGAGATCACTTGAAAAGTCTGAAAAACACTTAGAGATGATGAGAATGTACCTGTTGTCTTCTTAATTTATATTTCAATAGGGACTAATGATATTCATTGAAATGAGTTGAACTCACAGTCTGGATATAAAAGAGTTCGTAGCTTCAGGTCTGTAAAATGGTTCCGATCCAGAAGTGTCTTCAGCTGCAATACCTCCGAGTGCCACTAGAGGTCGGCTCCAAAAAGCCTCCGGCTCCATAGACTCCCATTCAACTTCTCTCATCAAATCCAAAGTGAATAAAATGTGTCCATCAGTTATCTCGGTGTTGTTAGCTAAAGTCACTCCTTCTTCTTAGTTTTCTGGAGGTCCATCTGAAAATAATCCCTCATTCATTAGAAAAGAAGATTCAAGAAGACCTGTTTTGGGGGGCGTGTCTGTTTGATTGACAGGCCTGTGGTGCAGTCAGGTTACAGCTATCGTCACAGTTTCCAATCAGTCGTACCCATTCCTCCCCCAGCTCGTCCAAATATGGTCGCTTCCTGCTCCAAACCGCTCTGAAAGCTTCATAACGGCCGTTCACCAACCAGCGATGACGTCACTGCTGGTTGCTGATTGGTTGAATGATGGCAGAGAGCATCGTTAGCATACATCGCTGCTGTTGATCTCAAAGAGGCTGTTAAGTGCAAGTTTTTGTGAAAGCCCCCCCCCAAAAAAAAAATCCCAAATGTATCTTTGGACCATTGATTTATTTTGCGAACATGCTCCTGCTCCATCTCCGGCTCTCCTCTCTGATTTATTCAGCGCGGCTCGTCTCGGTGTTGCTGTGTGACTGCGGTCCACTTTACTAGCGGGGGGCTAATTGCTTTCTATCGGAGTGCCTCGGTTTTGATTCATGCGCGTACAGTGCTTTGTTGTTTCTGCTCTGAAGGAGAACTTGATGTCATGAAACCTATTATCTATTCTCTATCTGTTCTCTCTCGCTGCGTGCTCCGTCCTCTGATGACTTGTTGATGGGAAGTGGGCCGTATGTTGGTTTATAGTTTCAGATGCTGATCGACATCAGATGATATTCTCTCCTGCAGATTATTCGTCATTAGCCCACTTTCTGCCAGCTGCTGTCAACCTTCAGGTTTTTGTTTTAGCTTGTTGGTAGATTGTGTCTTGATCTGTGTTTAAAGATGCATTAACTGAAACTTCAGCATCTCATTTCTGTAAACTTCATTATCAATAAAAAACCCACATGGTAAAATATTTAATTTGAAATGTAGACCACTAATAACAGAATATTAAAAAGCAGTAATAAATATCAGAATCGGAGTATTTTATAACACCAGATGAAGAGAGAGTTTTGGGATTTGCAGTTTTTATTTCGTCTTAAATAACCAAGTCTCCATTTAACTGGAGTACGAATTCAGATAATCAGCAAATATGCAAATGAACGCTTCAATCCACTAGTGTTACGTGAACGATAAGAGTAGGGCTCAACAAGATAAACAGCTGGTGGAGTTAATTCTCCAGTTGATGAGGGCACATTGAGATGTCATCGCTAAAAAAAGCACGTCAAGCCTCCAGCGTTGGAAAACAATGTGAAAGGAAACCCTGATTGGAAAAATGAGTTTGCTTTGTGTCAGAGGCTCCTCGTCTCTCCACACATCTGAATCTTTGGACTTGTTTCTCTTCACTGGGACTCTAGATGCATGTAGTATGTTTTCTTTTTATTGATCTCCCATCTCAGCTCAGTTCAAACACCTTTTTGAGCTACTTTTAACTTTTAGTTATAAAAAAACAGGCACTTCATGACCTGCAAAATCACTGCCAGCAGTTGCACTTTTTTGGAGTTGCGTTTTTTTTGACGATGCTGTTTGTTCTCTTCTTAATCACATCTGTACTAAAGCTGATACCATCGGGACGTCGACAGAATTGCTTCAATACTATCTGTTATCAAAAACACATTTGGTATTAGATTTTGATACATCGGCCAGATCCACATTAAGTTTCGATTTTGAAATTCATGACTTCTTTTACCTTTTACGCAAGTAAATGTCATCAGCGTCACTGAGCCACACTGTTTACCGTTAAATAATCCACTGTTTTTACTTGAGTATGTTAATCTCCCCTCGATGCATTTAACAGTGCTACACTGCTGCTGAAATAGAGGGTCAAAAATGAAATAACGTTATTCAGTGTAGAGTCACCAAGATTATTTCCAATATCTGTTTTCTCTTGTTGGGTTTTTTTGACCTCAGAAATTCTGCAAAAAGCTTCTTTTTCCAAACATTTTTTGGTGGATTTGAAGTGTTGTGTGTCCTTCAGTAAAACTGTTCAGCGAACATCTACAGATAGCATGAGATGTGTATCCGGGAACATCAGCAAGTTGGAGCTACAAAAGACACTTTGATTTCTACCATACTGTTGGATGTAATTTAGTTTTTGTTCAAATGCATTTCATAAAGCTGGTATTAAAAAAAAGGTAACATTAAGGAACCAGTATTGAAGTGCAGGAGTTGATAGCGGTATCGAATATTGTTTTTGTGCACTTTTTGTTTTCATAGATGAGACCCTGATTTCATGCATACTTGGGGAGGGATGACCAACAGGTCCACGGCAGGTGTTTGTTCTGTATGTGATAGGATATTCAATCCATCATTTGGAGATGAGATTCAGTCCTCGAAGGTGCTTGTAAGGAGAGAGACAGTTGAACCGAAGCATCGGCGTGCTGCAGGTGACCAGGTAGCAGCAGAACGATACAACAGGTACTCCACATGTGACAGCTTTCAGCGGCCCTGTCGAATCCCATCAGCATTCAGTATCTGTGTGAGCAGAGGCAGTAGCCATCAGACTAAAAAGAAATGCAGGGGAGCGGCGAAGGCAGCGCCGGCACTCGACTTTTCCCTCTTCCTGCGAGATTCAAAGCGCCTGCTGTGAGATCACAGCGCTCGGAGGAAGCTCGCCGCTGAAGCTCCCCGTCAACGCAACCACAGGCAGCTCTTTCTGGGCTACACCCACTTATCTTCTCACTGCGGAGATATGTCACTTAGATTTGGTCCACCACACACACACACACACACACACACACACACACACACACACACACACACACACCTGCGTCTGTGCTGTACTGACACACTCTGACAGGAGCTGACATTGTCAAGAGTGACTTATAAAAAGGATTTGCTTTGCTTTGTGCTCATATGCACAAGGTTACTGTCAGCGTCCTTGCCAACGCTCTCTACTGTGTATTTAATCCATTTTACTTCACTCTGCTGCATGATTGCACAATCACATGTTCAGTAAACCTTCACAGTCAGTTTGTCTTTTCTTTTTTTTGGACAGTTAGGTAGAAAATCTAGCGTTTAGTTGTATTAGGATTTGACTGCTAATCATAAATAATCACAGTTAATCCTGCTGGTCTTAAAGTACTGTTAGTCTATCTTTGGGAAAAAGAGCAAAATGGAAAGAATAGATTTGCTCGAGATGAGTGTGGATTACATTTTTACATTGTTACAAGCTGCTGATAATTTTACTGCATCATGAAAAGGGAACATTTTCCCAGAAACACGTAATCGTGCAGTAATAACGCCGCCGTGTCAACGTATACGAAACCGTACAACATACCCAACAGCAGTTTCTGGAGTCAGTCTTTATTGAGCCCGTGTTCCTGTTGAACTGGGTGTGTATGTCATTTGTGGTAATGCAATGTGGCAGAACATAATCTTACCGACACACTCGTGTCCTCTGCAGAATTCCCTGTTTCATAATTTATCTGCTTAACTCTGTGCCGTCGTGACACGTCGCATGTTTGTGCGCCGCGAAGACGCTCACGGGCCGCGGAAAACCACAGACGTCTTTTTCCTGCTATCGTTCCCCCGAGGCTCGGAAATACTTCGTGAAAACTTGCCCAAAAGAACAGGGAGTAAACACTTAACGTGCACACACACACACACACACACACACACACACACACACACACACACACACACACACACAGTGAGACTCTGACACACATGCTGGATCGATTAGCATTTTTGAGGCTGCAGAGAAAAATACTTTGCGAGAGCACAAAGTTTATTAGTTTCATAGTCCCTCTGAATCATTGGACAAATGCAATCTTCCCCCACGTTTGGCGTAAATATTCGTTTTTCTTGAAATGTTTTTTATGAAGTGTTCTGTGAGGGCAAATAAGTGGAACTTCCAAACTGTCTGGATAACGAACCTAAAACAAACCTCCCCTGTATATTCATGGACTTTTAGCAGACGGTCGTGGTTTACCCACCGACGTATCAGAACTGCCTGCGACCGCAGACTGAACAGCTTTCATCCTAAAAACCTGCCGTGCAGCAAATGCAAACAAAATGGAAAAGGAGCTGCTGGCGGTGGGACGGTCCTCTCGTCCCAGCATGCAGCAGGGGAACGTGTGCAGACAAAACCAGGAGGTATAGAGCGATGAAGAGCGACAGGGAGGTTCAAATAGGAACCAGCTATGTTACAGACGGTTTTACCAAAAACAAGTAAGGATGAATTTTATGACGGCACACAACCTGCTGAGCAGGCAGAATAAAGGGAGGGATTATCCCCAAATGGTGATTAAAAACACATTCCTTCTACACGTTTGTATTTTGTGACTTTTTCAGAGCTGCAATGAGTAATTGACTTGATGATAAAAAAAATTTTTTTAAAAGAATATTATTAGGCAATTTGATGACTCTTTTGTGTTATATTTCCCGCAAAGAAGCGAGACATTGATTGGCTTCAGCTTTTCAAATGAGAATGTTTTGAGCATTTGTACTCGGTGGTGTTTGTGGTGCTCGAGTTGACATGACTTTGGTTTAAAGGTGCTCACATTCGTGTGCGCCCTCGAGCGTGCATAACATCAACTATAAAAGCATTACTTCATATTGCAGGTTTAAATGCCACCATGCTTCATCCCAAGGCTCTTTTCTTTTTCTTTTTTTAAATTCCACCTGAAAAGAAACGGATGCAAACCTGGAAGGTCAAAAGGAACCACTTCTGGCTCTGTGGACAAGAGACACTCGGAGAGATTTTGAAAGACATTCGGTCTCCTTGTCCCATCACAAGTCCAAACTGACATTCATCACTAAACCTGTTATAAAAATGTGTAACTTCCGCTCAACCAAATCTGATGCGACAGAAATGAATGCTTCATCCGTTTTAATCCCAGGAGACCTCCTCGGTGAATGTGCCACGCTCGGTAACCTTTGACAAATGGCGAGATGGAGCCTGGTCCGACTACACGGACCTCCAGAATGAAAGCGGGTAAGGTCATAGTTCAAGAAGAAGCTACTTTTACAAGGAGGACTGGAGATCGGGTACCAACCAGACGACTTCCCCCTTCGATGAAGGAGGTTGGAGTTGCTTGCAGGCAGGGAATTGTAGTAAAGTGGACATTCTTCCATTGGATCAGGATTTAGGCTCGAAAGGTAAAGCGAGGACGCTCGTAAAGAAAGTTTCAAGGCGCCTGGCAGACATTGTTCAAGCATCTTGTGGAACCAGTCTCGGTGTCTTCTGTCTCTTTCGTGCCACCTGCTGCAGGACTCTTTGTGTCTGGTGTGTTTTGGGGTCTTTGTCGTGCTGTAGAATGATTATTGGACCAGTCAGGCGTCTCCCTGATGATTCTGGGTTGATGGTTTACAATCCAAACATCTTCCCAGTCCTGCACATGCAGATGTTACCGCTGCAAACAACAACAGGATTTGATCTAGTAAATGCTTCAGCTGCTAAATGCACCTCTTACAGTAGGACGAATGAATACCTCCAGTATATTTGTGATCCGTGTGACTGCCGTGGCCTTGGTTGACTTTCCCTCCGAAACGTTTGAGGACACAACAAGCTGTGCATGTGTGAGTGTCGGGCTGTCGATCTCAGCGCTGGAGGCAGCGAGTCAATCACAGCGGCAGAAATCATCCCTGCGGGCGATCTGTCTCCACTCATGACAAGGCTCCTCAGGCACTTATCTTTCCTTCCCTGACTCATTCTGTCTATCCAGCCCTCCCTCCACGTCTCCCCCATCCTCTCCTCCCTTTCTCCACCGCTCTCCGTCTCCCTCCCACGGTTTGTCTCGTGCCCCGGCACCACAATTAAGTTCTCATCATCAAAGGGGTGTAATGAGAACGAAGGCGAGATGGAGAGTCAGACGGAGTCGGGGAGCTGCGAGAGAGGGAAGATAAGAGGGATGAAGCTGTGAATGAACACACACTCCTACCTACGCACAGGATTTTCTTTCTCCTCAAATACACACTCTTGTTCGATACACACACACACACACACACACACACACACACACACACTCGCTCTCAGTCACTTTCACTTTCCTGCAAGATGTAGACAGTAAGCGAGAAAGAGATCCGACCCCCCCGGGAGGTTTCTCTCTCCTCGTTCCTTGTTTTTATTTCTCAACCCTCCATTTCTTCCTTCCTCTTTCACAGACGCACACACACTTGTTCACACTGTCTCCCCCTCCTCCTCCTCCTCCCTCTCCCTCCCTCCTCCGCCTCCCCCTCCTCCTTTTCTTTGAAGAACAAGAAGTATTGCTGTACATGTAGGGAAGCTGCTCTGCTGGTATTCTCATTGTGTTTTTTTTTCTCTTTCCCTTCACCCCCCCGGTTCAGCGAGCTGTCAGCTGTGACCGCTGTTGAAAGGATGTCAGCGATAGAGAGCGAGTGTGAGAGGGATTGAGACTGGGGGGATGAAAGAGACAGTAAAGGAGGCGGAGGAGGGATGTCGAGATGGAGGTCCCTACGGAGGGCAGAGGAGGAGTGATGGCTTGCTTGTTTCTTTGTGCCCGAGCAAACGTAACAACAGCAGCGGTGAGGGGAGGTGATGGAGGGGAAAACAGCTGAGGGGGAGATGAGGAGGGCCGGAGCTGCTAATTAGCGCTTAATAACGGTGACATAATTGGCCCGAGTTGGTGGTCCTGAGGTGGGGGAGCTCACAAGTATGATTTGACTACATTATGAAATATGAATAATCCATAATGTACGCCTCACTACTTCCAGCTGGGTTCTCTCACATCATACGTGACAGAAATAATCCTGGATGTGGAAGTAAACTCAAATTTGTGGCTTTTTTTTTTGGTCACAAATTTCAGATGTCTTATTCCCTGTGTGTCACACTCATTCTTACTGTTACATCACAGTGTTGACCCGAGGCAACTTGAGACACGTGTCTCCTGCACAGTTCTCGTACCCATTTGGTATTTTTGTGCAGCGTTTGTTTCACAACGACGTAAAATATCATCCCTCACTAGCTTCCCACCAACTGCTGCTAACTATTCAAACCTTTTTTCATTACTGAGCTTTATGGTGATTTTTTTTACAAAACAAAAATGAGATCCGAACTAAATAGAAAAAGTAACCTCTAGATTCATAATCAGTGATGATTATACAGACGACAAAGCAGCTTACTGTTGCAACAACGCATCTTCAGCGGTCTGAACTCAGCTCACGTTCCCTCGTAGCAGATGAACAATCCACGAGAGGAAGAGCTGATCTCGGAGGCTCAAACCACGACGTCACGGACAACTCTGGCCTGTTATCTCGCTGCTCATTTTGCTGACACCTCCTGCTTAAAACCCAAAACGTCTGAAGGATCGTGAGGCCCAGCTTTCACCGTCTGAGTGATTTGAGGCCGTTCTTATCCAATGAAACGTGCGTCTTCTTAACTTAATCGACCCAAAATGGTTTTGCTCACAAGCTGTTTGACCTTCAGCGCGGGGAACTGAGGATCATCTCTGTGGATATCAAGCATTTTTTCAGACGTCAGTATGCTTCAAACAAATTGGTTGTCTGTTTATATTTGTTTATGTTGTTCACATGACTCGGCACGTCTTCGCCCTCGCTATGACGACAGAAAGACAACCGGTATAAACCCCGAGCAACTCTGGAGAAGGAATGAGATCCTGCATCCGGTTCCATGTGTCGGTGTCGAGGTGGCAGCTCATCGGGTTTCCTGTTCATGAGATGAAAACATTGAGAGACTGATGCAACAACTGCAGTGAAGCGGGAGTGTTGCATCAGTGAAGTTGACTTTTGATCTGAAACTCGGTCCGCTGTGTTCCTGCTGTTGTGTGTACTCCAGTCCTCCCCGGGGATGAGTAGATTGGGTTGGTGAGAGCGCCGCCGTCTGAGTGGGATGTTTCCGAGGCTGGAGGTGTGTCTGATTAGTCCGTTAAAGGCAAACACTAGAAACGGCGGCACGGAGAAATAAAACTGTTCAGCCGAGCACAGCCGAGAGATTATTGAAGCGGACATTTTAATCAGCTACCCAACAGGGGTGAAGCCTGAGATGGTGTCGCCTCAGCTCGGTCTGTCAGGATGGTTGTGGGTGTTGATATCTGCTCATGCGGGCAGGTGGAGGAGGGGAAGGTGGTCCGGCTGCTGATGCCTCACACAGCTGGCTTTCTACTCTGCATAAAGAAATAACGGCCGCTCTTCACTGTGATCAAAAGGACGATGCGGTTTCTCTCGGCGGATTCTCAGAATCGCTTCCTCCTCGGCGTCGTCACAGTACGGCTGTTTTCAGATTAAAGAATAATCGTTGATGCGTCGGACTCGTGCTTCTTCTTTTCTGTATCACTTTCATTTCAAATGTTTTATTTGGAAATGAACAAAACTTCAAATCAAACAGGCCCGTTGGAAACCTTTTGTCGAGTGCACTTGACCCGCTGCCGCTCTGCACAGCAGCGTCGTTGCTTCCTAGATTATCACACCGCTGACACCGGCTTCTCGGTGCCAATTTTGAACGCGTGGGATCCGTTTCGCCGAACAAAATGGTGTCAAACATCTCGCTAACTCTCCCACCAACTAACCAACAGGGGACTGGTGGTGCGAGTGGGTGTCATTTCTCCATCTGTGTCCCTCGCAGTTAACAGATCTGCCAACCATCTGCCAATTCTTTTAGTGCTCACCATTATTGTCGTTCAGATTCGTCATGCAGCTTGAACAGAAGCTGGTTTCTCCTCCACGCACAATCAGTGTATCTGCCAGCATCAGATAAACAGCCTGTTAACATTCACCGCATCATTAGCAAAGCATATGCAGAATGCTTTATGTGATTTATGGAAATAACGTGGTCAGTGTTATCGTGAATAGTTTCCAAACTGGTTCTGAATCAACCGCTGATCGTTGACAGAACGTTGATGGACGCCTCCAATAAACTAAAGTAACCTCAGTTTATCGTTCCGTTTCCTCATTTTTAATGATGTCGTATCTCGTCGACAGCTGACTGCTTGATTGCGCTGACTCTTTTTTCCACTCTTGTTTTTTCCAGACGTGCATCAGAGAGAGAGAGATGACCCTGGTTTTGTCCATGAATCCTTTCCTGGACCCAGAGGGAGACCCTCCGCTCTCCGCCTACCAGCCCATCTGGGAGTCGGAGCGCTGCACCAAGACGTGCCTTCCCAACGCGGCGCCGCCGTGCAGCTCTGAAGAACCGTTCACACAAGGTGCCTTCATTCAGTCGGTCATTACAACTTGTTTGTTCACGTAATGTTCATCAAAATGCCCGTCTGTCCGAACCGCTGAATAAGCAACTTGCTCTCCGTGAGACAAAATGTAGTTAAACGTGCAGGACTGCTCGATGCAGAGCTGCTTAGCACTAACCAGCTGACTGCAGGAGCTTCTTGCTTCAATGACCTTGACAGTGTAATTCAGAGGTTCCTCATAACACAGACTAACACCTTGCTGTTGAATCTCCATTTAAATTGAGTTGCAAAAGAAAATGCAGTGCAACTGAATGCAGATTAGTCAGAAGTTTGCTGTCTGCTTTTATTGATGTATTACACACCTGTTTACACTGACCTCAGGTCTGTTATATTTATATTGAAATATTCCAGTAGTATGAGCATTGAACTGTTTTTGGTAGTTATATAGATGCTCAAGAACGTCGTCTTTAAATGCTGCACGTCAGCTGTCCAGGTCATATTATATCACATGCGGTGTTGGTTCTTTGTTTTTACGCCGACCTTGAAATAAGAAACACTTTAATGCTATTAAGTCTCTTTAATCAGTTTTATTTATATACTCTTGTCTAATCTGTCTAATACACAGGAGTAATGGAAACAGTATATAATCCAACTAAATCAATCCAGTTGATTTATGGTTCTGTTGTCTCTCTCTGTCTCTGCAGAACCGCCCTGCAGACGAGTTCCTGATCATGTTTCAGTCTCGAGGATCGCGTACTTCAAAAGGAAGTTTGTTGATGATGATGATGAGCCTCCCTTCAGCTTCAGGACGTACTGCCAGACTGTAAGTCGCGATGCACCGACAGGCATGAATCTTTTTTCTGTTGGACATTTTTATTGTGAACTCAGAGGACATCAGTTAAGTAGGTGGTCCTTCAACGTGGCCCAGGCCTCCGCTAAAGAATGGGACCACGTGTCTCGGACCACCTCCGAGCTGTCGTCTGAGGAGATGGGATGTCGTCACTCTGAGTAGTCTCCATGGTAACTCCAGGTCTGACCAGAGCCTGAGTTCTATCTCCGTATGTGTTTGACTCACCGAGGCGACATCCAGGTAGATCTTAACGTGACTCTGTCCCTCAGGTCGCCCCGGTCCTGGAGGAGCGTGCCCACGTGCTGCGCCTCTCTCTGGAGAAGATGCGATTCATCGACGACCCCGAAGCGTTCCTCCGACGCTCCGTCCTCGTCAATAATCTCCTCCGGCGTCTGCGGGCCGAGATCCTGCTCCAGAGCACCGACTGGTGCTTCCCGCCCAACCCGCCGTTCACCGCCGGGCCCTGCGTGCTGCCGCCCGGCCCGAGCCCCGCCCACCAGGCACTCCACCGAGCGGTACCCACCCGGATCTGCTTGGCCCCCCAAGCCGGTCCGCCCTTTCGCAAGCGTTTCCGAATGGTCCGTGGAGGGCAGGGGGATCTTCGTCCGGACTGCGCCCAGACATGCTGCTGCATCTACGCGGCGGCGGCGGCCGCAGGACATTACCTCCACCTCCCGTTCTCCATGTACGACGCTACGCTCGCCGCCTGCCCGTCCACGCCTCACTCCTCCTCCTCCTCCTTCTTTCAGCTCGCCAGTCATAGCAAGTTAGGGCTGACCATGGCGGTGGATGATCACGACGATGAGGACGAAGACGGTGAGGAGGAGGAGGAGGAAAACGAAGACGAAGAAGAAGAGAGGGAGGAAGAGGAGGAAGAGGAAGATGATGAGCGAAGACAAGCGGGCCCTTCTGTTGACGTTAAGGACAAATCGAGCCAGAAAAGTAGGACTAGGACCTTACTGGGTCACGAACACGCAAGGACAGAGGACAGCTGCATGACAGATAGGGTAGGAGTGGAGGAGGGAGAGCCGGAGGAGGAGGAGGAAGAGGAGGAGGAAGAGGAGCAGCTTGTGAGACCTTGTCAGTGGGACTCTTCTGCCACAGATAGAGAGCTCCACAAATTTAGCTTGTGGCACCGCAGGGCTCATAAACAATAACGGTGCTTTCAGAGAAGTTAGTGACATCGTCAGTCTGTTAGGATGAAACGTAACGATGACGACAACTGTCTTCATCAGTTGAAGATTATTTCTCCTCATAGCAAATTAAGATGTAAGCTACCTACACTATAGTAATGCCAAGTCAGCTTTATTTGAATGGTATAATGTACTCCAGAGCGGCACACGGACACAAATGTTTGCATTACAGTCAGATAAAAAAAACAAAAATACAAAAAAACAGTCACTTCTTGGCCACTGGACACAATCTCTTCAACCATGATAAAGACCGAGATCACATGTGGTGGGATCTTAGATCCCGACGGTGACGCTGGCTATTGCACTGTCTCAAAGACCATTTTCAAGCCCCACAGCACAAAACTAAAGGTCTCAAATGGGGCTTCTTATTGGTGCAACGGTCTCCATTCAGGACCCTAAACTAGCCTATGAAAAAAATGGGTTGTGGATTGGGGTGTGTGTGTGTGTGTGTGTCTCTGTGTGTGTGTGTGTGTGTGTCTCTGTGTGTCTGTGTGTGTGTGTGTGTGCAAGATGTAGCATTTTAAAACTTGATTTTAAGCTGTTGTTTTTCCGAATCAACGGGGGAGACACATGATTATGTGGGCTAGTTGATTTTGACGCTGTCTCAGGCAATGGCAAGCGACTGTGCTGCGGCGGCGGCACGATGTGTACACTTCAAATTACTTTCAGACAACACAATCATGAACATTGTTAAATCACAATTTAAAGTGCCTTCGTGTTTTTATAGATACGTGTATGTTGTGTGTTAATGTGATGGATCTTGTTGCTAAGTAGCTCTCTTGCATTCCAAGTGACTGCGTTTGACTAAAACAGGACAAAGGCATGTTGTTAAATGCAGGGAAACTTTCAAATGTTGTTTAAAGGTTAAAATTTTAAAGCAAACTAAATTTCCACACCCAAAAAGTGTCGTTTTTACTTCAAAATGCATGTTTTCTAGCACTTCCTGTCTTGACAAAGCACAAACTTACAGCCAACTTTTAAGGACGGACGTTAAAGCCTCGAAAATCAAAATGTGTTCAAAAGCTCATTCGTGTTTGTTAGATTCAAGCAGAAAAAGGTTTGTTCTGGTTTGGTTGTTCTGTCCATTGATGGAGGTTCACTGAAAATGACATGAATCTGACAACAAAAAACTGGATCTCACGTACGTTTACAACATTTAAAGATGACGTTTTCAGCGTGACAATAAGACGATGGAAAAACACCAATGTTGATTTTGCCGTTGAACTTGGGGTCAGTTGTGGGTGGTGTTACCGGAACGCGCCTCTCCTGTTCCCGATCTTTATGTTGAGCCAAGTTAATGATCATCACATCGACATTTTTCATTTAAACTCTCAAAAGCAACAAAAACCAAACCGTGGCTATTGTTTGAACATCTTGAACTCTTCCTTCAACTTTCACAGTGCGCCCTTCCTCTGTAGATTCACACCTATTTCTGAGTTGCTGTCAAAAAGTTCAGAGACAAAAAAACCCACCCCAACATTGTCCCTGTGCAGCGACACTCGTCTCCCAGCGCTCCCGCCACACTTGAATCTCTTCCACGGTGTCAAAACGGCGACCCTTCAGCTTGAACTCCATTTTTGGGAACAGAGAGAAGCGGCGGGGAGCCAAGTCTGGGGAGCGACGATTCTGTTGCTGCAGATGAGAAACCTGCCAGTTTTCAGAGTCCATCGTCCTGCTGGAGGACCCCGTTGCCATCATGTCGTTTCGGCTAAATGTTCTCCCTCAGACGTCTCCGGTCGTCCCGGTCCAACTCGGTGTGGACAGTCGGACCCTGAGGGAACGCTGATTCCTGACCTGACGCAGCTTCTTCAGTTTTGGACACGAACGTTGAATTCCTCCCAAAAACACATCGTCTGCCTCATTTTCTGAGTTTGACACAAAAGTCTGATGTTTCTCTGCTCAAGTTGCAGTTCGACGGTGAAACTGCAAATGCAAAAGTACCTTTGGTCACAAAAACGTGTAACAGGTGCTGATTTTGATCAAGTGATGTAATTTGGGATATGAAAGGTTTTTTTTTCGTACACGATGCAACAGGAACGGTCTCTGAACTTTCTGATCACACTTTGTATGGTGCCCAAAGTTTTCTTACAATTTTAGCAGCTACAATCGAGCAGTGAAGTCACATTCGTTGCTGCAGAGCATCGTCATCATCATCATCATCATCATCATCATAAAATGGACTGGAAACACTCAAAGACAGACACGGTACCAAACCAGTTCTTACCTTTATGAGCCTTTCCGACGGCATGATCAGTAGTTTCTTCTTTGTTGCTGTGTCTCGTTTGGGACTTCTGAAGATCAGATGATTACAAACCCAAACCAAAGCTGTTAAAAAAAAAAGGAAAGATTATATCCAAATGTTGTGTTTTCTTTCTTGTGACGTACCTTAAGGCCCAAGTTGTTGTTTGGATGGATGGATGATGGATGGATGGATGATTGATGGGTGGATGATGGATGATGGAGCGATGGATGGATGGATGATTGATGGGTGGATGGAGGGAAGGAGGGAGGGAGGGATTGATGGATGGATTGATGATTGATGGATGGATGGATGGATGGATGGATGGATGGATGATGGATGGATGATTGATTGATGGATGATGGATGATGGAGTGATGGATGGATGGATGATTGATGGATGGATGATGGAGTGATGGATGGATTGATGATTGATTGATTGATGGATGGATGATTGATGGATGATTGATTGATGGATGATGGAGTGATGGATGGATTGATGATTGATGGATGGATGGATGGATGGATGGATGATTGATGGATGGATGATGGAGTGATGGATGGATGGATGATTGATGGATGGATGATGGATGATGGAGTGATGGATGGATTGATGATTGATTGATTGATGGATGGATGATTGATGGATGGATGGATGATTGATGGTCGTGTGTTTGTGGAAGCGTTCCATGTCCTTCCCATTTTCTGGTGTAAAAAAACCACCCGAATGACATCAGTGACTTCTGGAAGAGAAGTTGAGCCTCTTTCATTTAATGTCTGGAAGCCCTGAATGAAGGAAACCAGTCGTTACCTGTGGTACTTTTTAAATGAAAGGATCTGACAAAGCAATATTTGTTTCTGAGACGAGAACATGTAACTGCATTGTCTGTTATTAAAAACAACAAAAAGAGCGTCTGCTCAGATAATTTTATGTGATGTTCTGTGCCAAGTGTAAAGATCAGTAAAAGAAATGTTTAAAAACCCAACATCGCTTCCTCTTTGATTCATTTCCATCCCGACGGTGTTGATCCGTGCAGCCTTCAGATGCAACACGATGAGTCTGCTTATTGAATTGGTTCCCGTCCTGTCGGCTGCTCGGCGGAGTGCAGAACCGCAGCGAGCTGCACTTCCAAATGTCTCTCAGGTGTCACTTTGCCGTTCAAGTCATGTTAATCTTTCTGACATTACACTCCGTGCAGTCACCTCCACGCTCCTCCCGGCGCCGCCTGCCGTATCTATTGTCCCTGGAAATTCACTCCGTGCAACATAAAACACACCCGTCCGCCTGCATCCATTACACCCACAGATAAGACGGGCACTATTTCAAAATATGCAATTCCACATTCATGATTACTTGTTGTTGTGACTGCTAAAAATGCTCCTGGCATAAAGCAGCCTGTTTGCATGCAGCTGTCATCCGCCGGCGTCGTTGGCTTTAAGTTAAAGGTTCCTTTGATCTGTGCTGCTCCATAGTGGCCTCTAATTAATGGATTATTTCTAACACTGCAGGTTTTGTATGACATGGCTATGGATTGCTTGAAAGCAGCTATGTCATTGTAGTGCTGTGTGTGTGTGTGGAGGGGGGGGGGGGCATGTGTGTGTGTGTGTGTGTGTGTCGGGGGTGTGTGTGTGTGTGTGTGTGTGTGTGTGTGTGTGTGTGTGTGTGTGTGCGGGGGGACGTAACCGTGTGAAGCTGGGAGGTTGAATCACGGGTCTGAACATCTTGACAGCTCTGTTGCGAGGTGAAGATGGAAGATCATCTTCACGACACTTCTGCCGCAGGGGTGTGTGGACCCCCCTCCTCCACCTCTACCCCCCACCTCCACCTCCACCTCAGATCCATCAGTATCACTGGCTCTCACTTCACAACACTATTAATACAAGACAACTCCTATATGTACATGTAATAAAAACACTGAGATGCACGGAAAAACATAGTTTTAGATATTTAAACTATTTCTATCGATCAGGCTACGTTCAGCTCACCGTTTTAACAATTCCAATTTGTAAACACATACTTTACAATTATGTACAATTAATAGTTAAAACATCTCAACAACATGAAGAACTTTAGGCAAAATGTCCAGAAGACATTGTTGCTGTGTGTGTGTGTGTGTGTGTGTGTGTGTGTGTGTGTGTGTGTGTGACTACTGTATGTCTACATGCATAACACAATTCTATCTCTTTGTTTGCCCCCCCTCCCCCCTCCCTCTGCCCCCTCCCCCCCACGCCTACGGCAAAGATGGGGACATGCCAAATAACACACACACACACACACACACACACACACACACACACACACACACCGCCGGGCGAGTGCTGAGGAGAGGGGAGCCGTCATTTGTCAACAAGGAACTTTGGCAGCTCACAGTTGCCATGGGAACTGTCTGTTGCCGAGGACTGGTTTTGCATCACAAGGTCCTCAAATTGGCTCCAAAGCCTCGGAGGTCCCACCCCTCCTCCACCCGGCTCACCTCCGTCTCTCTCGGCTTCAAACATATTGTCAGGTTTTTCTTTTCCTTTCTTCCCCCTCTCTTCTCATTTTGTTTTCCCTCCCCGCTCCGCTGTCTGTCGCTTCAGAGGCAGAATTCCTCCGTTTCATTCCCCAGTCAAGTTCTGTCATTAGCGGGAGATTTGTAGCTCCTGTTTGATTTACAAAGAGAGACGGATGTACAGGCAGGCAGACAGGCAGACAGGCAGACAGACAGACAGACAGACAGACAGGCAGGCAGACAGACAGACAGGCAGACAGACAGGCAGACAGACAGGCAGGCAGACAGACAGACAGACAGGCAGACAGACAGACAGACAGACAGGCAGACAGACAGGCAGACAGACAGACAGACAGACAGACAGACAGGCAGACAGACAGGCAGGCAGACAGACAGGCAGACAGACAGGCAGACAGACAGGCAGGCAGACAGACAGGCAGACAGACAGACAGACAGACAGGCAGGCAGACAGACAGGCAGGCAGACAGACAGGCAGACAGACAGACAGACAGGCAGGCAGACAGACAGACAGACAGACAGACAGGCAGACAGACAGACAGACAGGCAGGCAGACAGACAGACAGGCAGACAGACAGACAGACAGACAGACAGGCAGACCGACCGAATGGGACCCGGTCATACAATAGAAATCAGATTAAACGTCTGATGAATCAGAGGATTTGATTGACATCCAGAAGGACTCCAGCATTGATTTGCCCTCTGCGAGCGCTTCCAGGTTACGATGGCTGAGTCTTCCTCCGTGTCACCGCGGCTCGACCGACGAGTCGATCCCACCGGATCAATTTGATTCAGCTTACGTAACAACCACAGTTCTGTGGATGTTTCTGGGTCTCTCCCTCCAGAGTGACGCGCCCGTGTTTTCAGTGCAGAAAGAAGCTGTCGGTATCTGATAAACAATCGCGACGTGTCGGATGTCCTCGATCCCGGACTGTCCACGGCCAAAGGTCGAAGGTCACCGTTTCCACGCAAGACAAGTGCGTGACCATAATTGCAAGAATTCCGACGTTAATTATGACACGATTTCACAAAAGTGTGTAACAGGATGAAGTGGTCACGGTGATGACATTATTAAAGGTCAAAGGTCAGCTTCAGTGTAATATCAAAATGTTCTGCAAAAACAACTTTCCATGACTCAACACGATACCTTAGAAACAAGAGCAGGTCGTGACCACATTTCATATTTGGTTAAATTCTAAAACACGGATGCTTCACACATCTTCAGTCAGCTTTATTTACTGGTAGGTGAACATAATGAGGATTTCTTGCAACTGAGAGGTTAAAAATGAATGCGTGCCCGTCAGATCCGTGTTACCGTTCTTATCAGTTTTATTTCCATCAGCAGCTGCTTTGTTTTTAGTGAAAAGGTCCAAAGTTATCGGCCAGCGAGTCGACATAACGGAGCGCTTACCCTCTAAACACTCAAATATTTACATCCAAGTGGTCACAAACACAACAACAAATACACGTTACTGTTGCTGACGTCTCACAAAATCACAAGTTTACAGTTTTTAATCGGTTCCAGTGAAGGAAATGAATAAATCATTTGTAAGTCACTTCCGTGTCTTTGTTGTTTGCTGAATGTGCTGCTCTTTTCTGTTTTCGATGACAGAAGCAACCCGACCGTCATCCATTCTCATGCTCAAGGTCACACTCGTTCAGCTGCACGGTCTGAAACTCAGTGAAAAAAGCTGCTGTTAATCACAATTAAAGACTGATGAGAGGAAAGAAAGAAATGTCACAGTCTGAACATCGAGGCAACACAATGACTACTAATTAGTTAAAGTGTGATTAATTGTTCTTCTGCTGTGCAGCAGTGAGATGTGGGGCGTCCAGGTGGAGAGCTGGAGTAGCAGGAGAAGACCACACCCTGTCTGAAGACTGATATCTTTGGCAATAATTCAACTTTCCTGTCGAAGGTCCTGAATCACTTTCCTTGTTTCGGCGTGCAGCGGCAATGAGGCCTGACGGACCCGGGAGGAAGAATGAGGCTAAACGTTGGAGGAGGGGAGCGAAAGGCCCGAGAGCATCCGCACCACGTCCTCCTTTAACCTTGTTCTATATCTGTTCTGCCGCATTCCCCCGTTTTTCCACCACACCAACTGTACAACCCCTGGGATCAGCTGATAAGCTACACATCTCTCCACCCCTGGCCCACTGTCCTATTTCCTCAGGTCGTGTCCTTTCCCGCTCTGCACCATGTTTGCTTTGAACTGTCTGTGAGATATTTCGTGAGTCAGGAGGGACCGGACGCAGTGACAGAAATATGAAAATCGATGAGGCCGTTTGCTTTGATCTAACCTTTTCATCTTACTTGTACCGACTGTTCTCACTCTTCGCTTTTGAATTGCAAATGTCAACCCTTTTATTTTTTTTTCCCTCCTTGGCGGCATTTATCACACGAGGCGAGCCCGGTCATCTGTGCCCGATTAATGCCACTCTCCCGGCCTCTCGGCTTGTTGTCTCCGACCCACGGCGCTGCTTGACTCGCATTGTGTTTTGAAGCGCATGGGAGCGGTGCAACCAAGCTGAAAGATGTTGCAGACAGGCGAATGTTTTTCTGATACCCTGCTGAATTCTTTCTGAGATACACAAGCCGGCCAGTGGTCAAATTAGCATGAAACGTTTCCTTTTACCGCCCGTCAACAGCGGACAACAGAGGACCGCAGCATTCCTAAATTCCAAACCAAGAATCCTCATTGTTGCACGTTTGGCAAGACATCCTCTGATAATATGCTGTTTATGTAAATTCAATGTACTGTTTCATAAATCTATTTCTTTTGCATAAATGATCCCAAATTAATTCTAAAACATTAAATATGAGCAAGCATCTTTATGAGCTATAAGATCTACAACATATCTAATGATTATTAGAAAAGTCAGTCCTTAAATGAGAAAACAATTATAATGGATCTAAACAGAAAAAAAACAACTTTCTCCAGCTTTAGAGTTTGTTCCATGTTGTGTGTCCAGTGCACGTGGGCATCACTGTTTTGCGTGTTCCTTGTATTCTGGCTCGGCCCATAAACTCCACATTTAGAAGATGCATGCAAATAAATCTCTTGAAAACTCTCCGAGGTTCTGGGAACGGGAGTTCAAACTCTGCCCTTGTTTGCAGTCTCAGTTGTGTCTTTCATTGTGGTCCGTGTGGAAAATACTTTTTGTGCTGCAGGGGAGTTTTTTGTGGTAATACCACATGTGGCCACTGGGACGCATTAGCAGCAAGGCTGACCTATCATGTCGCGTGTGATACTGTTTTGTTCCATCCTCCGCTAACCTTCATAACCCGCCGGGAACGCTTCAGAAACAAAGCATTTTGTGTGACTAATGTTGGTGACTTTCTAATCTTCTCACTTATCTGTGTTTTGAGCTTAAACATTGTTATTTGGGATCTTTTTTTGTCCATTTTGTGTTCATATTTCCAACTTTTTATGCTGTAGCCAAAAGAGAACGTTTAATAAGGCTGTAAATAAAGTCATTTCTTCTCCTACTTTAAAAACCAGCAAATAGACGTTGATGTCGTGATACAATCAGGAGTTTGCGCACGTCTTTTATTTTGAAAAGTGAATGGATTCTCAGTGCCGTTGTTCTTCAGGGGTCAGCTCCAGTGGCCGGAGGCGGGATGTGATGCGGCTGCTTCAGGTGGAAACTTGTCCAGCGTGGCCAAGTTATCCAATCGTCTCAAAGTATTGGAAGTATCCATGGTGATGTCACTCAGGAGATTGTTGCTGCCTCTTCTGCCAAATAGAAATGAAGTGCCGGCAACTATTTATCGTGATGTGCTCAACTTTTTATTGTTCTATTTACATGATAGTAATGGATTTTCTGGAAATTCAGCTAAAATTTTTGCTTTATGCCGATTAGAAGCTTTCTAACATATGTGACCCAAGTAAGGGTGCCAAGGATTCCCAGGCCTGAGCAACAGCAATAGCGACGAAACCAACACTTTGCACATATTGATCCTCAGTTTGTTTTTCAGTTTCATTTGCAGCTTAAATCTCCATAAAGACTTTTTCACGTAGGATTCAAACGGTTCACAGGTTCGTCTCTGTCACCACCGACTGACTCTTTATTTACACGTTTCTGGATGCAGTCAGATGCTTCAGTCTGCCAGCATTCATCATGTCAACGCCATGACTCAGATCGCCCTCTGAGTCATTTCTACTGCTCTACTTAGCCTCAAATGACCTGAAACTCGAGACTCTAATTGGCACGCAAACTAAATTCTTATTAGCTGGTTTCTTTGTCTCACGTGTTTCTGTGGTTCAGTTAAGAATTATGGTTCCCAGTGCAGCCAATTAAAGTGCAGACAAATAAAGGAGGTCTTGCATGAATCAAAAGTTAATTGTTTAACCATAGACCACATTATTATAGTGAAACTTACTGAGACTCCTAGGTCGGCAGAGTACTGATGTCCAAACTTGTTTTTTTTACAAAAACTTACCAGTCATTCATTGCTTCCATCTAATTTCCATTTCCAAACTGCTTTCTTTGCTTTCATTTCAACTAAAAGGCTTGAAGGAAATATCTGCCATTTAGTGTTATCACTGTCATCACTCCCACTCATAACCAGTGTTTGAATTTGAGCCTTAGATATAAATACCTCCTACGTATTATATACCTGTGAAAAAGCACTTAAAAAGTGACGCTTCCCTAAAGAACAGAGGTGAGAGATTAAAAACCACTAATGTGATTTTCCAGTAGCTTTACAAAATGCATCAAGAAACTGTTGAACAGAGAAAATGGGGCTTTGTTGACAACATCCTCTGCAAACTCAATGCAAATGCTGTTTGGTGAAATGAAAACTAAATTTCTGGGCTCTCTGGGAACACAAGTCGTGCTTTTAAATTCCAATAAAATGAAAACTTTTCATCTTGGCAAGAAACATAATTCGCTCAGTCCAAACAAACACAAATTGGTCAATTATATGACAAAGAATACCAAGTTTTGACCACAATGTTACATTTATGGGAGATGGCAGTAAAAACAATATTGAATATCCCACTACAAACATGTCCTCTGGTAACAAAGCTGCACAGCAACCACGGCGAGATGAAAACATCTTGCTGTTCACGTCCTGAACAGGGAAAACTGCAAGTATAATTTTCTGCTGCATTCTGCTTGTTAGTCATGTCAGGAGCACGATTCTCCTGAAGGCAACCATCTGTCCGTCAACCACTTTGGTCCACATTGAAATATTTCAACAACTATCGAATGGAGTGAAATTCATGGAAAAGGTCATCCAGCTCCAGCAGCACAAAGATTTCCCTTTTCTTCTGAAATGTCTCATCCTGTTAGATTGGTGGGTGAAAAAAAGTGAGAACATTCGTGGTCCCCAGGTGATTTTAGTTCTAAAGACTTTGTTTGGACCCTGATGTTTTCCTTTAGAGCCACTGCGAGGCTGACATTTTTGGTTTGATTGAAATGTCTTGGATTCTGGAAGGATTGCTCTGAAATTTGGGAAACACGTTTCGTGGTCTGCAGAGATGTTCGGAGATCCCCGAATGTTTCGTCTAGCGGCAAGAATTTTAGACTAAACACAATATCTACAATCTGCAGAATTGGTTCAAAGACTTCAAAACCAATGAATTCAGCTCAAGACTTTGTAAACATCGCCCACCATGTTAGCATTCACGCTGTGAGCATGTGAGCTGAAAATATCGTTACGTTCAAACTCAGACCTGCCTGATGTTGTTCTTTCTCGTGCCAACATGAGCCCAGTATTTCCTCGGGCAACACGATCTGGTCCTGAAGGGATCAAGCCTCAGTTTTTGATGATGTAATCTTTTCTCTTGGACCATTTTCAGGTGAAAACTTTCCCTTCTGTATAAAAAAACAGTCTTGTGGGTTAACATGAACTATTACATTTTAAGGGCAAATACATCGATTATTATTAAGTCTTACTTTTCTTGACTTCATCGGGAGTTCAACACATGACTCACTTTATAATGTTTAATGGACTAAATGGAAGCTTCACCTAAATCCTTCCTTTACACTCACAACCTGTGGAAACCTTGAGTTTAGACCTACCAGCAGGAAAAACATCCATGATGCCCATGTGGCACGTGTGTGTGTGTGTGTGTGTGGGTGTGTGTGGGTGTGTGTGTGTGTGTGTGTGTGTGTGTGTGTGTGTGTGTGTGTGTGTGTGTGTGGGTGGGGTGAGGGAGGCTAGCTGTGCCGTCCCGTATACCATTAGGAGAACTCACCAGGTGTCTGGCGTTAAGAGAATGAGTGTAGATTCACTGATGGGTAGCGATGTATCCTTCCCCCCCCCGGCTCCGTTCTGGACCCCCAAAGCATCCAAACAATAGACGTAGTGTGCTCGGGACCGTCACTGTGAGACCCCGTCTGTGTTAGTCTGCTTTGTCCACGTGTGAAAATGACATCTGTATGCTCTTTTCTGTATGCATTCACGTTTGTTTGGCTGAGTGTGTGCAGACTTCACCATTTCTCAGAGAACTGAAGACGCATTCTTTGAGCGGTGGGCGGCCCTGAGGAAGCACAGGGGCTTTCAGATGGCATGACGAGGTCGCTGTTGAACTTGGAGAGCCTGAGTGTTATTTCTGTCTAACCTGTGGCGAGTTGGCAACACTCGAGCCTGGAGGACTGCTGGGAGGGAAAACAAGTGTAGGGCATGAATGGGAAGCGGGGCGGTGAGATAGAGACAGACAGTACGAGCAGGAGACCTCACACTCCAGGCAGTTTTAGAGTCTATCTGAAAAAAACAAATCAAGCAGCTCTTCTATGAACAACACAATCACTGTGTGTGTAAAGGTATTAATGAAAGTGTCGTAACTTCCTGTACAATAATGCCCTCGGCCAAGTTTATTTGTCATTATCAGCGTCGGAGAATATGGAGTACTGTTCCACATGACCTGCTATAACAGCCCATATGTGTGTTTTCTATTTCCATAAAATTCAGTACAGCATGCAAACACAAGTTAAAGTTAAAAAGGGCTTGAGGACCCAATGTTTTTCATTTTCCACCAATTTTTAAGAAATACATATTGACCTGGATGTGATTTAACACATGGGGCCCAATTTTGGGGTTTCAGAAGGAATTGGATGGATGCAAATGAGGTCAATTAAAATCCTCATATTTAATATTGTGGGATATCCTTTGCAGCCAATGCCTAAAGCCTACAGGCATCACAGGATGCCTTGTATCTTCCCCGGTGATGCTCCTGTGTATCTCTGGATTCATCCTGTTGCTTACGTTTGTCATTTATTCATGACTTCGGTGCAGTGTGCTCGTTCCAGTGGCAGCCACACATGTCCAAGCTACAAGCACTGCCATGTTTGACAGATGAGGTGGTACATTATTTGTCATGAACTGTCTTTTTTGCTCTGTGCTTTCCTCTTTCCATTATCACTTTTTTTTTTTAGGTTGACCTGAACCCTGGACTTTGTTTTTGAGGTGGACCGGGAGGTAGCATGTTGTGGTGAATCCTATGTAGTTCTGGTCCTGAAGTCTTCCTTCGATTGTTGACATGTTTTTCTGGTGGAACCTCTTAATGACTGAGCCAGTCAAGAAAGGTCTGCAGGATGGAGGTCAATGATATTTTTTGGCTCATCCACTAGACTTTCGCAAAATTGTGTTGGTTTCATGAGCAAAAACATCTAATTTATCTGGCTATGATTGAATTTTTATATTTCAGATGACGTGTGACTTTTTTTCATACTATAGCATTCTTATCATTTTTTAGACAACGAGCTATAATCTGACTTTTTGTTGTTGTTTTTGGACAACATGCGATATGACCTTTTTAATATTTTAAACAACATGCCCGTGTGGGAAGACTTTAACATCTTAGCTGATGTTACGTGTGTGTCTTCTGTGCGCTCTCTCTCTCTTTCCACACTCCCATGATCCTGCCTGCAGCGACCAGCTGAAACCCCTGATAGAAGGTGACTGTGGTCAATCTGCTGGTTGGTGCCCCATTGGATAAGAGGCTGGGGAAGCAGGGCAGACAAACCCTGTGGGCCAGCTGGCACTTAACATTTTGTGTGTGTAGGTGTTTAGATAGATAGATAGATAGATAGATAGATAGATAGATAGATAGATAGATAGATAGATAGATAGATAGATAGATAGATAGATAGATAGATAGATAGATAGATAGATAGATAGATAGATAGATAGATAGATAGATAGATAGATAGATAGATAGATAGATAGATAGATAGATAGATAGATAGATAGATAGATAGATAGATAGATAGATAGATAGATAGATAGATAGATAGATAGATAGATAGATAGATAGATAGATAGATAGATAGATAGATAGATAGATAGATAGATAGATAGATAGATAGATAGATAGATAGATAGATAGATAGATAGATAGATAGATAGACAGACAGACAGACAGACAGACAGACAGACAGACAGACAGACAGACAGACAGACAGACAGACAGACAGACAGACAGACAGACAGACAGACAGACAGACAGACAGACAGACAGACAGACAGACAGACAGACAGACAGACAGACAGACAGACAGACAGACAGACAGACAGACAGACAGACAGACAGACAGACAGACAGACAGACAGACAGACAGACAGACAGACAGACAGACAGACAGACAGACAGACAGACAGACAGACAGACAGACAGACAGACAGACAGACAGACAGACAGACAGACAGACAGACAGACAGACAGACACTCACTCACTCACTCACTCACTCACTCACTCACTCACTCACTCACTCACTCACTCACTCACTCACTCACTCACTCACTCACTCACTCACTCACTCACTCACTCACTTACTTTACTTTACTTTACTTTACTTTACTTTACTTTACTAATCTCCAAGTGGAAATTCTTTATTTCTTTAGTGTGCCAGTTCGTTGGTAGGTGACCATTTAGGTTGATTGTGTATTGTGGTAGATTGAACATTGCTGTAGTATTACTTTTCCCTTTTTGGGAAAGAAGTTTTAAGTTTGTGCCTCATGTGGTTGTTTGATTTGTTGGTAATGAATCCCTTTTGTTCATTCATTCATTGCCCATGATCCTTTTTTCCTAGTTTATTTACGTTGTTACTCCCCGTCGGATGGGGAACGCTGACAACTGCACCACTGTGCTGGCATACATTACATGAACAGAAGTCATACTATAGCATGTCGTCTAAAATATAATAATAAAGTCATACTATAGCATGTCGTCTAAAATATAATAATAAAGTCATACTATAGCATGTCGTCTAAAATATGATCAAAAAGTCATACTATAGCATGTCGTCTAAAATATGATCAAAAAGTCATACTATAGCATGTCGTCTAAAATATGATAAAAAAGTCATACTATAGCATGTCGTCTAAAATATGATCAAAAAGTCATTCTATAGCATGTCGTCTAAAATATGATCAAAAAGTCATACTATAGCATGTCGTCTAAAATATGATCAAAAAGTCATTCTATAGCATGTCGTCTAAAATATGATCAAAAAGTCATACTATAGCATGTCGTCTAAAATATAATAATAAAGTCATGCTATAGCATGTCGTCTAAAATATGATCAAAAAGTCATACTATAGCATGTCGTCTAAAATATGATCAAAAAGTCGTATTTTGCACGACATGCTATAAGTATGACTTCTGTTCAAGTGATTGAAGCCAGCATAGTGGTGCACCTGTCAGCTTTGTCATCTCTCAGTCTGAAGGTAGCTAGTTCAGTTCCTGCCTGGAACTTTGTCTGTGGAATTTTCACGTTTTTGCAAAAAAAATGTTTGTAAGTCATGACAAAAGGGGGGAATTGAACCCCAAACCTTCTTGCTGACAGGCAGCAGTGCTAACCACTGCACCACCAATCTTCCCAGGATTTAGGCAGCATTGTGACAAATCTTTGGCTCACTGCAACCAATAGCTCCACCGTCCACAATTATTCATTCAAATGCGACCAAAATTGCCGCAGACATTATTTGGTTAGTAGATATACGTGTTTTCAAGGAGGTCTGCAGTGATAGTAACTATCTTCTTGTAATGTGTTGGGAATGCAAAACTTTTTCAATTTCTCCAAACGTTTCAACTTCACTAAAAGTTGAATCACCATCAACAGGTGGAATCTGAACCATTAATATCAACCTTGGTGAAGTAGAATCTTTTATCTGTTGAGTTAACCAGACTGTCGGCTGAGTCTCTGGAAGCTCTGAGTGAAGTCCGTGGTACACTTTCTCCTGCCAAGACTCATTCTCCGGCGGCAAAGATAGTCCTGTGGTCTACGACGCCGACTCCCAGCTGGAAACGACCTCATGAAGACACGGGTTCGAGCCCCGCCGAGGTAACGCAACACACATGGTTCAACGTTCACCCGCCGAGGTAACACAACACACGATGTTCACGGTTTACCCGCCGAGGTAACACACGAGGTTCAGGGTTTACCCGCCGAGGTAACACAATAGACATGGTTCACGGTTTACCCGCCGAGGTAACGCAGGAGGTTCACGGTTTACCCGCCGAGGTAACACAGGAGGTTCACGGAGGGCGAGACCTCCTAAGGCAAGTCCCTGTAAGGGTAAGCCACAGCCACAAACAAAAGGTAAAAAAAAGTCCAAAACAGACTTTTTTTTTTTCATTGTGTTCTGGTTGAGTTGCCTCACAGTGAGAACTAATTTGAGGCATGTCAGTTCAGAAAAAGGTCATCCTCCAAAAAGTCATAAAAAAGTCATGCTATAACATGTCAAAAATATGGAGAAAAAAAGTAATACTATGGCATGTCGTAAGAAAAATTGTAAAAAAATTCAGTATAACGTGTAAAATATGACAAATCATACCGTCTAAAATATGATCAAAAAGTCATACTATAACATGTCGTCTAAAATATGATCAAAAAGTCATACTATAGCATGTCGTCTAAAATATGATCAAAAAGTCATACTATAACATGTCGTCTAAAATATGATCAAAAAGTCATACTATAGCATGTCGTCCAAAATATGACCAAAAAGTCATAATATAGTATGTCGGCCAAAATATGATCAAAAAGTCATACTATAGCATGTCGTCTAAAATATGATCAAAAAGTCATACTATAGCATGTCGTCCAAAATATGATCAAAAAGTCATACTATAGCATGTCGTCTAAAATATGATCAAAAAGTCATACTATAACATGTCGTCTAAAATATGATCAAAAAGTCATACTATAGCATGTCGTCCAAAATATGACCAAAAAGTCATACTATAGCATGTCTTCTAAAATATGATCAAAAAGTCATACTATAGCATGTCGTCTAAAATATGATCAAAAAGTCATACTATAGCATGTCGTCTAAAATATGATCAAAAAGTCATACTATAGCATGTCGTCTAAAATATGATCAAAAAGTCATACTATAGCATGTCGTCCAAAATATGACCAAAAAGTCATACTATAGCATGTCGTCTAAAATATGATCAAAAAGTCATACTATAGCATGTCGTCTAAAATATGATCAAAAAGTCATACTATAGCATGTCGTCTAAAATATGATCAAAAAGTCATACTATAGCATGTCGTCCAAAATATGACCAAAAAGTCATACTATAGCATGTCGTCTAAAATATGATCAAAAAGTCATACTATAGCATGTCGTCTAAAATATGATCAAAAAGTCATACTATAGCATGTCGTCCAAAATATGACCAAAAAGTCATACTATAGCATGTCGTCTAAAATATGATCAAAAAGTCATACTATAGCATGTCGTCCAAAATATGACCAAAAAGTCATACTATAGCATGTCGTCTAAAATATGATCAAAAAGTCATACTATAGCATGTCGTCTAAAATATGATCAAAAAGTCATACTATAACATGTCGTCTAAAATATGATCAAAAAGTCATACTATAGCATGTCGTCCAAAATATGACCAAAAAGTCATACTATAGCATGTCGTCTAAAATATGATCAAAAAGTCATACTATAGCATGTCGTCTAAAATATGATCAAAAAGTCATACTATAGCATGTCGTCTAAAATATGATCAAAAAGTCATACTATAACATGTCGTCTAAAATATGATCAAAAAGTCATACTATAGCATGTCGTCCAAAATATGATCAAAAAGTCATACTATAGCATGTCGTCTAAAATATGATAAAAAGTCATACTATAACATGTCGTCTAAAATATGATCAAAAAGTCATACTATAGCATGTCGTCCAAAATATGACCAAAAAGTCATACTATAGCATGTCGTCTAAAATATGATCAAAAAGTCATACTATAACATGTCGTCTAAAATATGATCAAAAAGTCATACTATAGCATGTCGTCTAAAATATGATAAAAAGTCATACTATAACATGTCGTCTAAAATATGATCAAAAAGTCATACTATAGCATGTCGTCCAAAATATGACCAAAAAGTCATACTATAGCATGTCGTCTAAAATATGATCAAAAAGTCATACTATAACATGTCGTCTAAAATATGATCAAAAAGTCATACTATAGCATGTCGTCCAAAATATGACCAAAAAGTCATAATATAGTATGTCGGCCAAAATATGATCAAAAAGTCATACTATAGCATGTCGTCCAAAATATGATCAAAAAGTCATACTATAGCATGTCGTCCAAAATATGATCAAAAAGTCATACTATAGCATGTCGTCTAAAATATGATAAAAAGTCATACTATAGCATGTCGTCTAAAATATGACCAAAAAGTCATACTATAGCATGTCGTCTAAAATATGATAAAAAGTCATACTATAGCATGTCGTCCAAAATATGATCAAAAAGTCATACTATAGTATGTCTTCTAAAATATGATCAAAAAGTCATACTATGGCATGTCGTCTAAAATATGATCAAAAAGTCATACTATAGCATGTCTTCTAAAATATGATCAAAAAGTCATACTATAGCATGTCGTCCAAAATATGACCAAAAAGTCATACTATAGCATGTCGTCCAAAATATGATCAAAAAGTCATACTATAGCAAGTCGTCCAAAATATGATCAAAAAGTCATACTATAGCATGTCTTCTAAAATATGATCAAAAAGTCATACTATAGCAAGTCGTCCAAAATATGACCAAAAAGTCATACTATAGCATGTCTTCTAAAATATGACCAAAAAGTCATACTATAGCAAGTCGTCCAAAATATGATCAAAAAGTCATACTATAGCATGTCGTCCAAAATATGATCAAAAAGTCATACTATAGCATGTCTTCTAAAATATGATCAAAAAGTCATACTATAGTATGTCTTCTAAAATATGATCAAAAAGTCATACTATGGCATGTCGTCTAAAATATGATCAAAAAGTCATACTATAGCATGTCTTCTAAAATATGATCAAAAAGTCATACTATAGCATGTCGTCCAAAATATGATCAAAAAGTCATACTATAGCATGTCTTCTAAAATATGATCAAAAAGTCATACTATAGCAAGTCGTCCAAAATATGACCAAAAAGTCATACTATAGCATGTCGTCCAAAATATGATCAAAAAGTCATACTATAGCAAGTCGTCCAAAATATGATCAAAAAGTCATACTATAGCATGTCTTCTAAAATATGATCAAAAAGTCATACTATAGCAAGTCGTCCAAAATATGATAAAAAAGTCATACTATAGTATGTCGTCCAAAATATGATCAAAAAGTCATACTATAGCATGTCTTCTAAAATATGATCAAAAAGTCATACTATAGTATGTCGTCCAAAATATGATCAAAAAGTCATACTATAGCATGTCGTCTGAAATATGATCAAAAAGTCATACTATAGTATGTCTTCTAAAATATGATCAAAAAGTCATACTATAGTATGTCGTCCAAAATATGATCAAAAAGTCATACTATAGCATGTCGTCTAAAATATGATCAAAAAGTCATACTATAGCATGTCGTCTGAAATATGATCAAAAAGTCATACTATAGCATGTCGTCTAAAATATGATAAAAAAGTCATACTATAGCATGTCGTCTAAAATATGATCAAAAAGTCATACTATAGCATGTCGTCTAAAATATGATAAAAAAGTCATACTATAGCATGTCGTCTAAAATATGATAAAAAAGTCATACTATAGCATGTCGTCCAAAATATGACCAAAAAGTCATACTATGGCATGTCGTCTAAAATATAATAATAAAGTCATAATATAGCATGTCGTCCAAAATATGATCAAAAAGTCATACTATAGCATGTCGTCCAAAATATGATCAAAAAGTCATAATATAGCATGTCGTCCAAAATATGATCAAAAAGTCATACTATAGCAAGTCGTCTAAAATATGATAAAAAAGTCATACTATAGCATGTCGTCTGAAATATGATCAAAAAGTCATACTATAGTATGTCGTCTAAAATATGATCAAAAAGTCATACTATGGCATGTCGTCCAAAATATGATCAAAAAGTCATACTATAGCATGTCGTCTAAAATATGATAAAAAAAGTCATACTATAGCATGTCGTCTAAAATATGATCAAAAAGTCATACTATAGCATGTCGTCTAAAATATGATAAAAAAGTCATACTATAGCATGTCGTCTAAAATATGATCAAAAAGTCATACTATAGCATGTCGTCTAAAATATGATAAAAAAGTCATACTATAGCATGTCGTCTAAAATATGATAAAAAAGTCATACTATAGCATGTCGTCCAAAATATGACCAAAAAGTCATACTATGGCATGTCGTCTAAAATATAATAATAAAGTCATAATATAGCATGTCGTCCAAAATATGATCAAAAAGTCATACTATAGCATGTCGTCCAAAATATGATCAAAAAGTCATAATATAGCATGTCGTCCAAAATATGATCAAAAAGTCATACTATAGCAAGTCGTCTAAAATATGATAAAAAAGTCATACTATAGCATGTCGTCTGAAATATGATCAAAAAGTCATACTATAGTATGTCGTCTAAAATATGATCAAAAAGTCATACTATGGCATGTCGTCCAAAATATGATCAAAAAGTCATACTATAGCATGTCTTCTAAAATATGATCAAAAAGTCATACTATAGCATGTCGTCCAAAATATGACCAAAAAGTCATACTATGGCTTGTCGTCTAAAATATGATAAAAAAGTCATACTATAGTATGTCGTCCAAAATATGATCAAAAAGTCATACTATAGTATGTCGTCCAAAATATGATCAAAAAGTCATACTATAGCATGTCGTCCAAAATATGACCAAAAAGTCATACTATGGCTTGTCGTCCAAAATATGATCAAAAAGTCATACTATAGTATGTCGTCCAAAATATGATCAAAAAGTCATACTATAGCATGTCGTCCAAAATATGATCAAAAAGTCATACTATAGCATGTCGTCTAAAATATGATCAAAAAGTCATACTATAGCATGTCGTCTAAAATATGATAAAAAAGTCATACTATAGCATGTCGTCTAAAATATGACCAAAAAGTCATACTATAGTATGTCGTCCAAAATATGATCAAAAAGTCATACTATAGCATGTCGTCTAAAATATGATAAAAAGTCATACTATAGCATGTCTTCTAAAATATGACCAAAAAGTCATACTATAGCATGTCGTCTAAAATATGACCAAAAAGTCATACTATAGCATGTCGTCCAAAATATGATCAAAAAGTCATACTATAGCATGTCTTCTAAAATATGACCAAAAAGTCATACTATAGCATGTCGTCTAAAATATGATCAAAAAGTCATACTATAGCATGTCTTCTAAAATATGACCAAAAAGTCATACTATAGCATGTCGTCTAAAATATGACCAAAAAGTCATACTATAGCATGTCGTCTAAAATATGATAAAAAGTCATACTATAGCATGTCTTCTAAAATATGACCAAAAAGTCATACTATAGCATGTCGTCTAAAATATGACCAAAAAGTCATACTATAGCATGTCGTCCAAAATATGACCAAAAAGTCATACTATAGCATGTCGTCTAAAATATGACCAAAAAGTCATACTATAGCATGTCGTCCAAAATATGACCAAAAAGTCATACTATAGCATGTCGTCTAAAATATGACCAAAAAGTCATACTATAGCATGTCGTCTAAAATATGACCAAAAAGTCATACTATAGCATGTCGTCCAAAATATGACCAAAAAGTCATACTATAGCATGTCGTCTAAAATATGACCAAAAAGTCATACTATAGCATGTCGTCTAAAATATGATCAAAAAGTCATACTATAGCATGTCTTCTAAAATATGACCAAAAAGTCATACTATAGCATGTCGTCTAAAATATGACCAAAAAGTCATACTATAGCATGTCGTCTAAAATATGATAAAAAGTCATACTATAGCATGTCTTCTAAAATATGACCAAAAAGTCATACTATAGCATGTCGTCTAAAATATGACCAAAAAGTCATACTATAGCATGTCTTCTAAAATATGACCAAAAAGTCATACTATAGCATGTCGTCTAAAATATGACCAAAAAGTCATACTATAGCATGTCGTCTAAAATATGACCAAAAAGTCATACTATAGCATGTCGTCTAAAATATGACCAAAAAGTCATACTATAGCATGTCGTCTAAAATATGATAAAAAGTCAAACTATAGCATGTCGTCTAAAATATGATCAAAAAGTCATACTATAGTATGTCGTCCAAAATATGATCAAAAAGTCATACTATAGCATGTCTTCTAAAATATGATCAAAAAGTCATACTATAGCATGTCGTCTAAAATATGATCAAAAAGTCATACTATAGCATGTCGTCTAAAATATGATAAAAAGTCAAACTATAGCATGTCGTCCAAAATATGATCAAAAAGTCATACTATAGTATGTCGTCCAAAATATGATCAAAAAGTCATACTATAGCATGTCTTCTAAAATATGATCAAAAAGTCATACTATAGCATGTCGTCTAAAATATGATCAAAAAGTCATACTATAGCATGTCGTCTAAAATATGATCAAAAAGTCATACTATAGTATGTCGTCTAAAATATGATAAAAAGTCATACTATAGCATGTCGTCCAAAATATGATCAAAAAGTCATACTATAGCATGTCGTCTAAAATATGATCAAAAAGTCATACTATAGCATGTCGTCTAAAATATGATCAAAAAGTCATACTATAGTATGTCGTCTAAAATATGATAAAAAGTCATACTATAGCATGTCGTCCAAAATATGATCAAAAAGTCATACTATAGCATGTCGTCTAAAATATGATAAAAAGTCAAACTATAGCATGTCGTCCAAAATATGATCAAAAAGTCATACTATAGCATGTCGTCTAAAATATGATCAAAAAGTCATACTATAGCATGTCGTCTAAAATATGATCAAAAAGTCATACTATAACATGTCGTCTAAAATATGATCAAAAAGTCATACTATAGCATGTCGTCTAAAATATGATCAAAAAGTCATACTATAGCATGTCGTCTAAAATATGATCAAAAAGTCATACTATAGCATGTCGTCTAAAATATGATCAAAAAGTCATACTATAACATGTCGTCTAAAATATGATCAAAAAGTCATACTATAGCATGTCGTCTAAAATATGATCAAAAAGTCATACTATAGCATGTCGTCTAAAATATGATCAAAAAGTCATACTATAACATGTCGTCTAAAATATGATCAAAAAGTCATACTATAGCATGTCGTCCAAAATATGACCAAAAAGTCATAATATAGTATGTCGGCCAAAATATGATCAAAAAGTCATACTATAGCATGTCGTCTAAAATATGATCAAAAAGTCATACTATAGCATGTCGTCCAAAATATGATCAAAAAGTCATACTATAGCATGTCGTCCAAAATATGACCAAAAAGTCATAATATAGTATGTCGGCCAAAATATGATCAAAAAGTCATACTATAGCATGTCGTCTAAAATATGATCAAAAAGTCATACTATAGCATGTCGTCCAAAATATGACCAAAAAGTCATAATATAACATGTCGTCTAAAATATGATCAAAAAGTCATACTATAGCATGTCGTCCAAAATATGATCAAAAAGTCATACTATAGCATGTCGTCTAAAATATGATCAAAAAGTCATACTATAGCATGTCGTCCAAAATATGACCAAAAAGTCATAATATAACATGTCGTCTAAAATATGATCAAAAAGTCATACTATAGCATGTCGTCCAAAATATGACCAAAAAGTCATACTATAGCATGTCGTCTAAAATATGATCAAAAAGTCATACTATAGCATGTCGTCTAAAATATGATCAAAAAGTCATACTATAGCATGTCGTCCAAAATATGACCAAAAAGTCATACTATAGCATGTCGTCTAAAATATGATCAAAAAGTCATACTATAGCATGTCTTCTAAAATATGACCAAAAAGTCATACTATAGCATGTCGTCTAAAATATGACCAAAAAGTCATACTATAGCATGTCTTCTAAAATATGACCAAAAAGTCATACTATAGCATGTCGTCTAAAATATGACCAAAAAGTCATACTATAGCATGTCGTCTAAAATATGATCAAAAAGTCATACTATAGCATGTCTTCTAAAATATGACCAAAAAGTCATACTATAGCATGTCGTCTAAAATATGACCAAAAAGTCATACTATAGCATGTCGTCTAAAATATGACCAAAAAGTCATACTATAGCATGTCGTCTAAAATATGATAAAAAGTCAAACTATAGCATGTCGTCTAAAATATGATCAAAAAGTCATACTATAGTATGTCGTCCAAAATATGATCAAAAAGTCATACTATAGCATGTCTTCCTAAAATATGATCAAAAAGTCATACTATAGCATGTCGTCTAAAATATGATCAAAAAGTCATACTATAGCATGTCGTCTAAAATATGATAAAAAGTCAAACTATAGCATGTCGTCCAAAATATGATCAAAAAGTCATACTATAGTATGTCGTCCAAAATATGATCAAAAAGTCATACTATAGCATGTCGTCCAAAATATGATCAAAAAGTCATACTATAGTATGTCGTCCAAAATATGATCAAAAAGTCATACTATAGCATGTCGTCTAAAATATGATAAAAAGTCAAACTATAGCATGTCGTCCAAAATATGATCAAAAAGTCATACTATAGTATGTCGTCCAAAATATGATCAAAAAGTCATACTATAGTATGTCGTCCAAAATATGATCAAAAAGTCATACTATAGCATGTCTTCTAAAATATGATCAAAAAGTCATACTATAGCATGTCGTCTAAAATATGATCAAAAAGTCATACTATAGCATGTCGTCTAAAATATGATCAAAAAGTCATACTATAGTATGTCGTCTAAAATATGATAAAAAGTCATACTATAGCATGTCGTCCAAAATATGATCAAAAAGTCATACTATAGCATGTCGTCTAAAATATGATCAAAAAGTCATACTATAGCATGTCGTCTAAAATATGATCAAAAAGTCATACTATAGTATGTCGTCTAAAATATGATAAAAAGTCATACTATAGCATGTCGTCCAAAATATGATCAAAAAGTCATACTATAGCATGTCGTCTAAAATATGATAAAAAGTCAAACTATAGCATGTCGTCCAAAATATGATCAAAAAGTCATACTATAGCATGTCGTCTAAAATATGATCAAAAAGTCATACTATAGCATGTCGTCTAAAATATGATCAAAAAGTCATACTATAACATGTCGTCTAAAATATGATCAAAAAGTCATACTATAGCATGTCGTCTAAAATATGATCAAAAAGTCATACTATAGCATGTCGTCTAAAATATGATCAAAAAGTCATACTATAGCATGTCGTCTAAAATATGATCAAAAAGTCATACTATAACATGTCGTCTAAAATATGATCAAAAAGTCATACTATAGCATGTCGTCTAAAATATGATCAAAAAGTCATACTATAGCATGTCGTCTAAAATATGATCAAAAAGTCATACTATAACATGTCGTCCAAAATATGACCAAAAAGTCATACTATAGCATGTCGTCTAAAATATGATCAAAAAGTCATACTATAGCATGTCGTCTAAAATATGATCAAAAAGTCATACTATAACATGTCGTCTAAAATATGATCAAAAAGTCATACTATAGCATGTCGTCCAAAATATGATCAAAAAGTCATACTATAGCATGTCGTCCAAAATATGACCAAAAAGTCATAATATAGTATGTCGGCCAAAATATGATCAAAAAGTCATACTATAGCATGTCGTCTAAAATATGATCAAAAAGTCATACTATAGCATGTCGTCCAAAATATGACCAAAAAGTCATAATATAACATGTCGTCTAAAATATGATCAAAAAGTCATACTATAGCATGTCGTCCAAAATATGATCAAAAAGTCATACTATAGCATGTCGTCTAAAATATGATCAAAAAGTCATACTATAGCATGTCGTCCAAAATATGACCAAAAAGTCATAATATAACATGTCGTCTAAAATATGATCAAAAAGTCATACTATAGCATGTCGTCCAAAATATGACCAAAAAGTCATACTATAGCATGTCGTCTAAAATATGATCAAAAAGTCATACTATAGCATGTCGTCTAAAATATGATCAAAAAGTCATACTATAGCATGTCGTCCAAAATATGACCAAAAAGTCATACTATAGCATGTCGTCTAAAATATGATAAAAAGTCATACTATAGCATGTCGTCTAAAATATGATCAAAAAGTCATACTATAGCATGTCGTCCAAAATATGACCAAAAAGTCATAATATAGTATGTCGGCCAAAATATGATCAAAAAGTCATACTATAGCATGTCGTCTAAAATATGATCAAAAAGTCATACTATAGCATGTCGTCCAAAATATGACCAAAAAGTCATAATATAGTATGTCGGCCAAAATATGATCAAAAAGTCATACTATAGCATGTCGTCTAAAATATGATCAAAAAGTCATACTATAGCATGTCTTCTAAAATATGACCAAAAAAGTCATACTATAGCATGTCGTCCAAAATATGACCAAAAAGTCATAATATAGTATGTCGGCCAAAATATGATCAAAAAAGTCATACTATAGCATGTCGTCTAAAATATGATCAAAAAGTCATACTATAGCATGTCGTCCAAAATATGACCAAAAAGTCATAATATAGTATGTCGGCCAAAATATGATCAAAAAGTCATACTATAGCATGTCGTCTAAAATATGATCAAAAAGTCATACTATAGCATGTCGTCCAAAATATGACCAAAAAGTCATACTATAGCATGTCGTCCAAAATATGATCAAAAAGTCATACTATAACATGTCGTCTAAAATATGATCAAAAAGTCATACTATAGCATGTCGTCCAAAATATGATCAAAAAGTCATACTATAACATGTCGTCTAAAATATGATCAAAAAGTCATACTATAGCATGTCGTCCAAAATATGACCAAAAAGTCATACTATAGCATGTCGTCTAAAATATGATCAAAAAGTCATACTATAGCATGTCGTCTAAAATATGATCAAAAAGTCATACTATAACATGTCGTCTAAAATATGATCAAAAAGTCATACTATAGCATGTCGTCCAAAATATGACCAAAAAGTCATAATATAGTATGTCGGCCAAAATATGATCAAAAAGTCATACTATAGCATGTCGTCTAAAATATGATCAAAAAGTCATACTATAGCATGTCGTCCAAAATATGACCAAAAAGTCATAATATAGTATGTCGTCCAAAATATGATCGAAAAAGTCATACTATAGCATGTCGTCCAAAATATGATCAAAAAGTCATACTATAGCATGTCGTCCAAAATATGATCAAAAAGTCATACTATAGCATGTCGTCTAAAATATGATAAAAAGTCATACTATAGCATGTCTTCTAAAATATGACCAAAAAGTCATACTATAGCATGTCGTCTAAAATATGATAAAAAGTCATACTATAGCATGTCGTCCAAAATATGATCAAAAAGTCATACTATAGCATGTCGTCTAAAATATGACCAAAAAGTCATACTATAGCATGTCGTCTAAAATATGATAAAAAGTCATACTATAGCATGTCGTCCAAAATATGATCAAAAAGTCATACTATAGCATGGTCGTCTAAAATATGATAAAAAGTCATACTATAGCATGTCGTCCAAAATATGATCAAAAAGTCATACTATAGTATGTCTTCTAAAATATGATCAAAAAGTCATACTATGGCATGTCGTCTAAAATATGATCAAAAAGTCATACTATAGTATGTCGTCCAAAATATGATCAAAAAGTCATACTATAGCATGTCTTCTAAAATATGATCAAAAAAGTCATACTATAGCATGTCTTCTATAATATGATCAAAAAGTCATACTATAGCATGTCTTCTAAAATATGATCAAAAAGTCATACTATAGCATGTCGTCTATAATATGATCAAAAAGTCATACTATAGCATGTCTTCTAAAATATGATCAAAAAGTCATACTATAGCAAGTCGTCCAAAATATGACCAAAAAGTCATACTATAGCATGTCGTCCAAAATATGATCAAAAAGTCATACTATAGCATGTCTTCTAAAATATGATCAAAAAGTCATACTATAGTATGTCGTCCAAAATATGATCAAAAAGTCATACTATAGCATGTCTTCCAAAATATGATCAAAAAGTCATACTATAGCATGTCTTCTAAAATATGATCAAAAAGTCATACTATGGCATGTCGTCTAAAATATGATCAAAAAGTCATACTATAGCATGTCTTCTAAAATATGATCAAAAAGTCATACTATAGCATGTCTTCTAAAATATGATCAAAAAGTCATACTATGGCATGTCGTCTAAAATATGATCAAAAAGTCATACTATAGTATGTCGTCCAAAATATGATCAAAAAGTCATACTATAGCATGTCTTCTAAAATATGATCAAAAAGTCATACTATAGTATGTCGTCCAAAATATGATCAAAAAGTCATACTATAGCATGTCTTCTAAAATATGATCAAAAAGTCATACTATAGCATGTCGTCTATAATATGATCAAAAAGTCATACTATAGCATGTCTTCTAAAATATGATCAAAAAGTCATACTATAGCAAGTCGTCCAAAATATGACCAAAAAGTCATACTATAGCATGTCGTCCAAAATATGATCAAAAAGTCATACTATAGCATGTCTTCTAAAATATGATCAAAAAGTCATAACTATAGTATGTCGTCCAAAATATGATCAAAAAGTCATACTATAGCATGTCTTCCAAAATATGATCAAAAAGTCATACTATAGCATGTCTTCTAAAATATGACCAAAAAGTCATACTATAGCAAGTCGTCCAAAATATGATCAAAAAGTCATACTATAGCATGTCTTCTAAAATATGATCAAAAAGTCATACTATAGCAAGTCGTCCAAAATATGATCAAAAAGTCATACTATAGCATGTCTTCTAAAATATGATCAAAAAGTCATACTATAGTATGTCGTCCAAAATATGATCAAAAAGTCATACTATAGCATGTCTTCTAAAATATGATCAAAAAGTCATACTATAGCAAGTCGTCCAAAATATGATCAAAAAGTCATACTATAGCATGTCTTCTAAAATATGATCAAAAAGTCATACTATAGTATGTCGTCCAAAATATGATCAAAAAGTCATACTATAGCATGTCGTCCAAAATATGATCAAAAAGTCATACTATAGCATGTCTTCCAAAATATGATCAAAAAGTCATACTATAGCATGTCTTCTAAAATATGACCAAAAAGTCATACTATAGCAAGTCGTCCAAAATATGATCAAAAAGTCATACTATAGCATGTCTTCTAAAATATGATCAAAAAGTCATACTATAGCAAGTCGTCCAAAATATGATCAAAAAGTCATACTATAGCATGTCTTCTAAAATATGATCAAAAAGTCATACTATAGTATGTCGTCCAAAATATGATCAAAAAAGTCATACTATAGCATGTCTTCTAAAATATGATCAAAAAGTCATACTATAGCAAGTCGTCCAAAATATGACCAAAAAGTCATACTATAGCATGTCGTCCAAAATATGATCAAAAAGTCATACTATAGCAAGTCGTCCAAAATATGATCAAAAAGTCATACTATAGCATGTCTTCTAAAATATGATCAAAAAGTCATACTATAGTATGTCGTCCAAAATATGATCAAAAAGTCATACTATAGCATGTCGTCCAAAATATGATCAAAAAGTCATACTATAGCATGTCGTCTATAATATGATCAAAAAGTCATACTATAGCATGTCTTCTAAAATATGATCAAAAAGTCATACTATAGCAAGTCGTCCAAAATATGACCAAAAAGTCATACTATAGCATGTCGTCCAAAATATGATCAAAAAGTCATACTATAGCAAGTCGTCCAAAATATGATCAAAAAGTCATACTATAGCATGTCTTCTAAAATATGATCAAAAAGTCATACTATAGTATGTCGTCCAAAATATGATCAAAAAGTCATACTATAGCATGTCTTCCAAAATATGATCAAAAAGTCATACTATAGCATGTCTTCTAAAATATGACCAAAAAGTCATACTATAGCAAGTCGTCCAAAATATGATCAAAAAGTCATACTATAGCATGTCTTCTAAAATATGATCAAAAAGTCATACTATAGTATGTCGTCCAAAATATGATCAAAAAGTCATACTATAGCATGTCTTCCAAAATATGATCAAAAAGTCATACTATAGCATGTCGTCTGAAATATGATCAAAAAGTCATACTATAGTATGTCTTCTAAAATATGATAAAAAAGTCATACTATAGCATGTCGTCTAAAATATGATCAAAAAGTCATACTATAGCATGTCGTCTAAAATATGATCAAAAAGTCATACTATAGCATGTCGTCTAAAATATGATAAAAAAGTCATACTATAGCATGTCGTCTGAAATATGATCAAAAAGTCATACTATAGCATGTCGTCTAAAATATGATCAAAAAGTCATACTATAGCATGTCGTCTAAAATATGATAAAAAAGTCATACTATAGCATGTCGTCTAAAATATGATCAAAAAGTCATACTATAGCATGTCGTCTAAAATATGATAAAAAAGTCATACTATAGCATGTCGTCTAAAATATGATAAAAAAGTCATACTATAGTATGTCGTCCAAAATATGACCAAAAAGTCATACTATAGCATGTCGTCCAAAATATGACCAAAAAGTCATACTATGGCATGTCGTCTAAAATATGATAAAAAAGTCATACTATAGTATGTCGTCCAAAATATGATCAAAAAGTCATACTATAGCATGTCGTCTAAAATATGATAAAAAAAGTCATACTATAGCATGTCGTCCAAAATATGATCAAAAAGTCATACTATAGTATGTCGTCTAAAATATGATCAAAAAGTCATACTATAGCATGTCTTCTAAAATATGACCAAAAAGTCATACTATAGCATGTCGTCTAAAATATGACCAAAAAGTCATACTATAGCATGTCGTCTAAAATATGATAAAAAGTCAAACTATAGCATGTCGTCCAAAATATGATCAAAAAGTCATACTATAGTATGTCGTCCAAAATATGATCAAAAAGTCATACTATAGCATGTCTTCTAAAATATGATCAAAAAGTCATACTATAGCATGTCTTCTAAAATATGATCAAAAAGTCATACTATAACATGTCTTCTAAAATATGATCAAAAAGTCATACTATAGTATGTCGTCCAAAATATGATCAAAAAGTCATACTATAGCATGTCGTCCAAAATATGATAAAAAAGTCATACTATAGCATGTCGTCTAAAATATGATCAAAAAGTCATACTATAGCATGTCGTCTAAAATATGATCAAAAAGTCATACTATAGTATGTCGTCTAAAATATGATAAAAAGTCATACTATAGCATGTCGTCCAAAATATGATCAAAAAGTCATACTATAGCATGTCGTCTAAAATATGATCAAAAAAGTCATACTATAGCATGTCGTCTAAAATATGATCAAAAAGTCATACTATAGTATGTCGTCTAAAATATGATAAAAAGTCATACTATAGCATGTCGTCTAAAATATGATAAAAAGTCAAACTATAGCATGTCGTCCAAAATATGATCAAAAAGTCATACTATAGCATGTCGTCTAAAATATGATCAAAAAGTCATACTATAGCATGTCTTCTAAAATATGATCAAAAAGTCATACTATAGCATGTCTTCTAAAATATGATCAAAAAGTCATACTATAGCATGTCGTCTAAAATATGATAAAAAGTCATACTATAGCATGTCTTCTAAAATATGATCAAAAAGTCATACTATAGCATGTCTGCTAAAATATGATCAAAAAGTCATACTATAGCATGTCTTCTAAAATATGATCAAAAAGTCATACTATAGCATGTCTTCTAAAATATGATCAAAAAGTCATACTATAGCAAGTCGTCCAAAATATGACCAAAAAGTCATACTATAGCATGTCGTCCAAAATATGATCAAAAAAGTCATACTATAGCAAGTCGTCCAAAATATGATCAAAAAGTCATACTATAGCATGTCTTCTAAAAATATGATCAAAAAGTCATACTATAGCATGTCTTCTAAAATATGATCAAAAAGTCATACTATAGCATGTCTTCTAAAATATGATCAAAAAGTCATACTATAGCAAGTCGTCCAAAATATGACCAAAAAGTCATACTATAGCATGTCGTCCAAAATATGATCAAAAAGTCATACTATAGCAAGTCGTCCAAAATATGATCAAAAAGTCATACTATAGTATGTCGTCTAAAATATGATCAAAAAGTCATACTATAGTATGTCGTCCAAAATATGATCAAAAAGTCATACTATAGCATGTCTTCTAAAATATGATCAAAAAGTCATACTATAGTATGTCGTCCAAAATATGATCAAAAAGTCATACTATAGCATGTCGTCTGAAATATGATCAAAAAGTCATACTATAGTATGTCTTCTAAAATATGATAAAAAAGTCATACTATAGCATGTCGTCTAAAATATGATCAAAAAGTCATACTATAGCATGTCGTCTAAAATATGATCAAAAAGTCATACTATAGCATGTCGTCTAAAATATGATAAAAAAGTCATACTATAGCATGTCGTCTGAAATATGATCAAAAAGTCATACTATAGCATGTCGTCTAAAATATGATCAAAAAGTCATACTATAGCATGTCGTCTAAAATATGATAAAAAAGTCATACTATAGCATGTCGTCTAAAATATGATCAAAAAGTCATACTATAGCATGTCGTCTAAAATATGATAAAAAAGTCATACTATAGCATGTCGTCCAAAATATGATCAAAAAGTCATACTATAGTATGTCGTCTAAAATATGATCAAAAAGTCATACTATAGCATGTCGTCTAAAATATGATAAAAAAGTCATACTATAGTATGTCGTCCAAAATATGACCAAAAAGTCATACTATAGCATGTCGTCCAAAATATGACCAAAAAGTCATACTATGGCATGTCGTCTAAAATATGATAAAAAAGTCATACTATAGTATGTCGTCCAAAATATGATCAAAAAGTCATACTATAGCATGTCGTCTAAAATATGATAAAAAAGTCATACTATAGCATGTCGTCCAAAATATGATCAAAAAGTCATACTATAGTATGTCGTCTAAAATATGATCAAAAAGTCATACTATAGCATGTCTTCTAAAATATGACCAAAAAGTCATACTATAGCATGTCGTCTAAAATATGACCAAAAAGTCATACTATAGCATGTCGTCTAAAATATGATAAAAAGTCAAACTATAGCATGTCGTCCAAAATATGATCAAAAAGTCATACTATAGTATGTCGTCCAAAATATGATCAAAAAGTCATACTATAGCATGTCTTCTAAAATATGATCAAAAAGTCATACTATAGCATGTCTTCTAAAATATGATCAAAAAGTCATACTATAACATGTCTTCTAAAATATGATCAAAAAGTCATACTATAGTATGTCGTCCAAAATATGATCAAAAAGTCATACTATAGCATGTCGTCCAAAATATGATAAAAAAGTCAAACTATAGCATGTCGTCCAAAATATGATCAAAAAGTCATACTATAGTATGTCGTCCAAAATATGACCAAAAAGTCATACTATAGCATGTCGTCTAAAATATGATAAAAAGTCAAACTATAGCATGTCGTCCAAAATATGATCAAAAAGTCATACTATAGTATGTCGTCCAAAATATGATCAAAAAGTCATACTATAGCATGTCTTCTAAAATATGATCAAAAAGTCATACTATAACATGTCTTCTAAAATATGATCAAAAAGTCATACTATAGTATGTCTTCTAAAATATGATCAAAAAGTCATACTATAGCATGTCGTCTAAAATATGATCAAAAAGTCATACTATAGCATGTCGTCTAAAATATGATCAAAAAGTCATACTATAGCATGTCGTCTAAAATATGATCAAAAAGTCATACTATAGCATGTCGTCCAAAATATGATCAAAAAGTCCATACTATAGTATGTCGTCCAAAATATGATCAAAAAGTCAAACTATAGCATGTCGTCCAAAATATGATCAAAAAGTCATACTATAGTATGTCGTCCAAAATATGATCAAAAAGTCATACTATAGCATGTCTTCTAAAATATGATCAAAAAGTCATACTATAGCATGTCTTCTAAAATATGATCAAAAAGTCATACTATAGCATGTCTTCTAAAATATGATCAAAAAGTCATACTATAACATGTCTTCTAAAATATGATCAAAAAGTCATACTATAGTATGTCTTCTAAAATATGATCAAAAAGTCATACTATAGCATGTCGTCTAAAATATGATCAAAAAGTCATACTATAGCATGTCGTCTAAAATATGATCAAAAAGTCATACTATAGCATGTCGTCTAAAATATGATCAAAAAGTCATACTATAGAATGTCGTCTAAAATATGATCAAAAAGTCATACTATAGTATGTCGTCTAAAATATGATAAAAAGTCATACTATAGCATGTCGTCCAAAATATGATCAAAAAGTCATACTATAGCATGTCGTCTAAAATATGATCAAAAAGTCATACTATAGCATGTCGTCTAAAATATGATCAAAAAGTCATACTATAGCATGTCGTCTAAAATATGATAAAAAGTCAAACTATAGCATGTCGTCCAAAATATGATCAAAAAGTCATACTATAGCATGTCGTCTAAAATATGATCAAAAAGTCATACTATAGCATGTCTTCTAAAATATGATCAAAAAGTCATACTATAGCATGTCTTCTAAAATATGATCAAAAAGTCATACTATAGCATGTCGTCTAAAATATGATAAAAAGTCATACTATAGCATGTCTTCTAAAATATGATCAAAAAGTCATACTATAGCATGTCTGCTAAAATATGATCAAAAAGTCATACTATAGCATGTCTTCTAAAATATGATCAAAAAGTCATACTATAGCATGTCTTCTTAAAATATGATCAAAAAGTCATACTATAGCATGTCTTCTAAAATATGATCAAAAAGTCATACTATAGCATGTCGTCCAAAATATGATCAAAAAGTCATACTATAGCATGTCTTCTAAAATATGATCAAAAAGTCATACTATAGCATGTCGTCCAAAATATGATCAAAAAGTCATACTATAGCATGTCTGCTAAAATATGATCAAAAAGTCATACTATAGCATGTCTTCTAAAATATGATCAAAAAGTCATACTATAGCATGTCGTCTAAAATATGATCAAAAAGTCATACTATAGCATGTCGTCTAAAATATGATCAAAAAGTCATACTATAGCATGTCGTCTAAAATATGATCAAAAAGTCATACTATAGCATGTCGTCTAAAATATGATCAAAAAGTCATACTATAGCATGTCCGTCTAAAATATGATCAAAAAGTCATACTATAGCATGTCGTCTAAAATATGATCAAAAAGTCATACTATAGCATGTCGTCTAAAATATGATCAAAAAGTCATACTATAGCATGTCGTCTAAAATATGATCAAAAAGTCATACTATAGCATGTCGTCTAAAATATGATCAAAAAGTCATACTATAGCATGTCGTCTAAAATATGATCAAAAAGTCATACTATAGCATGTCGTCTAAAATATGATCAAAAAGTCATACTATAGTATGTCGTCTAAAATATGATAAAAAGTCATACTATAGCATGTCGTCCAAAATATGATCAAAAAGTCATACTATAGCATGTCGTCTAAAATATGATCAAAAAGTCATACTATAGCATGTCGTCTAAAATATGATCAAAAAGTCATACTATAGTATGTCGTCTAAAAATATGATAAAAAGTCATACTATAGCATGTCGTCCAAAATATGATCAAAAAGTCATACTATAGCATGTCGTCTAAAATATGATAAAAAGTCAAACTATAGCATGTCGTCCCAAAATATGATCAAAAAGTCATACTATAGCATGTCGTCTAAAATATGATAAAAAAGTCATACTATAGCATGTCGTCCAAAATATGACCAAAAAGTCATACTATGGCATGTCGTCTAAAATATAATAATAAAGTCATAATATAGCATGTCGTCCAAAATATGATCAAAAAGTCATAATATAGCATGTCGTCCAAAATATGATCAAAAAGTCATACTATAGCAAGTCGTCTAAAATATGATAAAAAAGTCATACTATAGCATGTCGTCTGAAATATGATCAAAAAGTCATACTATAGTATGTCGTCTAAAATATGATCAAAAAGTCATACTATAGCATGTCGTCTAAAATATGATAAAAAAGTCATACTATAGCATGTCGTCTAAAATATGACCAAAAAGTCATACTATAGTATGTCGTCCAAAATATGATCAAAAAGTCATACTATAGTATGTCGTCTAAAATATGATCAAAAAGTCATACTATAGCATGTCGTCTAAAATATGATAAAAAGTCAAACTATAGCATGTCGTCCAAAATATGATCAAAAAGTCATACTATAGTATGTCGTCCAAAATATGATCAAAAAGTCATACTATAGCATGTCTTCTAAAATATGATCAAAAAGTCATACTATAGCATGTCTTCTAAAATATGATCAAAAAGTCATACTATAACATGTCTTCTAAAATATGATCAAAAAGTCATACTATAGTATGTCGTCCAAAATATGATCAAAAAGTCATACTATAGCATGTCGTCCAAAATATGATCAAAAAGTCATACTATAGCATGTCTTCTAAAATATGATCAAAAAGTCATACTATAGCATGTCTTCTAAAATATGATCAAAAAGTCATACTATAACATGTCTTCTAAAATATGATCAAAAAGTCATACTATAGTATGTCGTCCAAAATATGATCAAAAAGTCATACTATAGTATGTCGTCCAAAATATGATCAAAAAGTCATAATATAGCATGTTTTCTAAAATATGATCAAAAAGTCATACTATAACATGTCTTCTAAAATATGATCAAAAAGTCATACTATAACATGTCTTCTAAAATATGATCAAAAAGTCATACTATAGTATGTCGTCCAAAATATGATCAAAAAGTCATACTATAGCATGTCTTCTAAAATATGATCAAAAAGTCATACTATAGCATGTCTTCTAAAATATGATCAAAAAGTCATACTATAACATGTCTTCTAAAATATGATCAAAAAGTCATACTATAGCATGTCGTCTAAAATATGATCAAAAAGTCATACTATAGCATGTCGTCTAAAATATGATCAAAAAGTCATACTATAGCATGTCGTCCAAAATATGATCAAAAAGTCATACTATAGCATGTCGTCTAAAATATGATCAAAAAGTCATACTATAGCATGTCGTCTAAAATATGATCAAAAAGTCATACTATAGTATGTCGTCTAAAATATGATAAAAAGTCATACTATAGCATGTCGTCCAAAATATGATCAAAAAGTCATACTATAGCATGTCGTCTAAAATATGATCAAAAAGTCATACTATAGTATGTCGTCTAAAATATGATAAAAAGTCATACTATAGCATGTCGTCCAAAATATGATCAAAAAGTCATACTATAGCATGTTGTCTAAAATATGATCAAAAAGTCATACTATAGCATGTCGTCTAAAATATGATCAAAAAGTCATACTATAGCATGTCGTCCAAAATATGATCAAAAAGTCATACTATAGCATGTCGTCCAAAATATGACCAAAAAGTCATACTATAGCATGTCGTCTAAAATATGATCAAAAAGTCATACTATAGCATGTCGTCTAAAATATGATAAAAAGTCATACTATAGCATGTCGTCCAAAATATGATCAAAAAGTCATACTATAGCATGTCGTCTAAAATATGATCAAAAAGTCATACTATAGCATGTCGTCTAAAATATGATCAAAAAGTCATACTATAGCATGTCGTCTAAAATATGATAAAAAGTCATACTATAGCATGTCGTCCAAAATATGATCAAAAAGTCATACTATAGCATGTCGTCTAAAATATGATCAAAAAGTCATACTATAGCATGTCTTCTAAAATATGATCAAAAAGTCATACTATAGCATGTCTTCTAAAATATGATCAAAAAGTCATACTATAGCATGTCTTCTAAAATATGATCAAAAAGTCATACTATAGCATGTCTGCTAAAATATGATCAAAAAGTCATACTATAGCATGTCTTCTAAAATATGATCAAAAAGTCATACTATAGCATGTCTTCTAAAATATGATCAAAAAGTCATACTATAGCATGTCGTCTAAAATATGATAAAAAAGTCATACTATAGCATGTCTGCTAAAATATGATCAAAAAGTCATACTATAGCATGTCGTCTAAAATATGATAAAAAGTCATACTATAGCATGTCGTCCAAAATATGATCAAAAAGTCATACTATAGCATGTCGTCTAAAATATGATCAAAAAGTCATACTATAGCATGTCTTCTAAAATATGATCAAAAAGTCATACTATAGCATGTCTTCTAAAATATGATCAAAAAGTCATACTATAGCATGTCTTCTAAAATATGATCAAAAAGTCATACTATAGCATGTCTGCTAAAATATGATCAAAAAGTCATACTATAGCATGTCTTCTAAAATATGATCAAAAAGTCATACTATAGCATGTCTTCTAAAATATGATCAAAAAGTCATACTATAGCATGTCGTCTAAAATATGATCAAAAAGTCATACTATAGCATGTCGTCTAAAATATGATCAAAAAGTCATACTATAGCATGTCGTCTAAAATATGATCAAAAAGTCATACTATAGCATGTCGTCTAAAATATGATCAAAAAGTCATACTATAGCATGTCGTCTAAAATATGATCAAAAAGTCATACTATAGCATGTCGTCTAAAATATGATCAAAAAGTCATACTATAGTATGTCGTCTAAAATATGATAAAAAGTCATACTATAGCATGTCGTCCAAAATATGATCAAAAAGTCATACTATAGCATGTCGTCTAAAATATGATCAAAAAGTCATACTATAGCATGTCGTCTAAAATATGATCAAAAAGTCATACTATAGTATGTCGTCTAAAATATGATAAAAAGTCATACTATAGCATGTCGTCCAAAATATGATCAAAAAGTCATACTATAGCATGTCGTCTAAAATATGATAAAAAGTCAAACTATAGCATGTCGTCCAAAATATGATCAAAAAGTCATACTATAGCATGTCGTCTAAAATATGATCAAAAAGTCATACTATAGCATGTCGTCTAAAATATGATAAAAAAGTCATACTATAGCATGTCGTCCAAAATATGACCAAAAAGTCATACTATGGCATGTCGTCTAAAATATAATAATAAAGTCATAATATAGCATGTCGTCCAAAATATGATCAAAAAGTCATACTATAGCATGTCGTCCAAAATATGATCAAAAAGTCATAATATAGCATGTCGTCCAAAATATGATCAAAAAGTCATACTATAGCAAGTCGTCTAAAATATGATAAAAAAGTCATACTATAGCATGTCGTCTGAAATATGATCAAAAAGTCATACTATAGTATGTCGTCTAAAATATGATCAAAAAGTCATACTATAGCATGTCGTCTAAAATATGATAAAAAAGTCATACTATAGCATGTCGTCTAAAATATGACCAAAAAGTCATACTATAGTATGTCGTCCAAAATATGATCAAAAAGTCATACTATAGTATGTCGTCTAAAATATGATCAAAAAGTCATACTATAGCATGTCGTCTAAAATATGATAAAAAGTCAAACTATAGCATGTCGTCCAAAATATGATCAAAAAGTCATACTATAGTATGTCGTCCAAAATATGATCAAAAAGTCATACTATAGCATGTCTTCTAAAATATGATCAAAAAGTCATACTATAGCATGTCTTCTAAAATATGATCAAAAAGTCATACTATAACATGTCTTCTAAAATATGATCAAAAAGTCATACTATAGTATGTCGTCCAAAATATGATCAAAAAGTCATACTATAGCATGTCGTCCAAAATATGATCAAAAAGTCATACTATAGCATGTCTTCTAAAATATGATCAAAAAGTCATACTATAGCATGTCTTCTAAAATATGATCAAAAAGTCATACTATAACATGTCTTCTAAAATATGATCAAAAAGTCATACTATAGTATGTCGTCCAAAATATGATCAAAAAGTCATACTATAGTATGTCGTCCAAAATATGATCAAAAAGTCATAATATAGCATGTCTTCTAAAATATGATCAAAAAGTCATACTATAACATGTCTTCTAAAATATGATCAAAAAGTCATACTATAACATGTCTTCTAAAATATGATCAAAAAGTCATACTATAGTATGTCGTCCAAAATATGATCAAAAAGTCATACTATAGCATGTCTTCTAAAATATGATCAAAAAGTCATACTATAGCATGTCTTCTAAAATATGATCAAAAAGTCATACTATAACATGTCTTCTAAAATATGATCAAAAAGTCATACTATAGCATGTCGTCTAAAATATGATCAAAAAGTCATACTATAGCATGTCGTCTAAAATATGATCAAAAAGTCATACTATAGCATGTCGTCTAAAATATGATCAAAAAGTCATACTATAGCATGTCGTCTAAAATATGATCAAAAAGTCATACTATAGTATGTCGTCTAAAATATGATAAAAAGTCATACTATAGCATGTCGTCCAAAATATGATCAAAAAGTCATACTATAGCATGTCGTCTAAAATATGATCAAAAAGTCATACTATAGTATGTCGTCTAAAATATGATAAAAAGTCATACTATAGCATGTCGTCCAAAATATGATCAAAAAGTCATACTATAGCATGTTGTCTAAAATATGATCAAAAAGTCATACTATAGCATGTCGTCTAAAATATGATCAAAAAGTCATACTATAGCATGTCGTCTAAAATATGATCAAAAAGTCATACTATAGCATGTCGTCTAAAATATGATCAAAAAGTCATACTATAGCATGTCGTCCAAAATATGATCAAAAAGTCATACTATAGCATGTCGTCTAAAATATGATCAAAAAGTCATACTATAGCATGTCGTCTAAAATATGATCAAAAAGTCATACTATAGTATGTCGTCTAAAATATGATAAAAAGTCATACTATAGCATGTCGTCCAAAATATGATCAAAAAGTCATACTATAGCATGTCGTCTAAAATATGATCAAAAAGTCATACTATAGCATGTCGTCTAAAATATGATCAAAAAGTCATACTATAGCATGTCGTCTAAAATATGATAAAAAGTCATACTATAGCATGTCGTCCAAAATATGATCAAAAAGTCATACTATAGCATGTCGTCTAAAATATGATCAAAAAGTCATACTATAGCATGTCTTCTAAAATATGATCAAAAAGTCATACTATAGCATGTCTTCTAAAATATGATCAAAAAGTCATACTATAGCATGTCTTCTAAAATATGATCAAAAAGTCATACTATAGCATGTCTGCTAAAATATGATCAAAAAGTCATACTATAGCATGTCTTCTAAAATATGATCAAAAAGTCATACTATAGCATGTCTTCTAAAATATGATCAAAAAGTCATACTATAGCATGTCGTCTAAAATATGATAAAAAAGTCATACTATAGCATGTCTGCTAAAATATGATCAAAAAGTCATACTATAGCATGTCGTCTAAAATATGATAAAAAGTCATACTATAGCATGTCGTCCAAAATATGATCAAAAAGTCATACTATAGCATGTCGTCTAAAATATGATCAAAAAGTCATACTATAGCATGTCTTCTAAAATATGATCAAAAAGTCATACTATAGCATGTCTTCTAAAATATGATCAAAAAGTCATACTATAGCATGTCTTCTAAAATATGATCAAAAAGTCATACTATAGCATGTCTGCTAAAATATGATCAAAAAGTCATACTATAGCATGTCTGCTAAAATATGATCAAAAAGTCATACTATAGCATGTCTTCTAAAATATGATCAAAAAGTCATACTATAGCATGTCTTCTAAAATATGATCAAAAAGTCATACTATAGCATGTCGTCTAAAATATGATCAAAAAGTCATACTATAGCATGTCTGCTAAAATATGATCAAAAAGTCATACTATAGCATGTCGTCTAAAATATGATCAAAAAGTCATACTATAGCATGTCGTCTAAAATATGATCAAAAAGTCATACTATAGCATGTCGTCTAAAATATGATCAAAAAGTCATACTATAGCATGTCGTCTAAAATATGATCAAAAAGTCATACTATAGCATGTCGTCTAAAATATGATCAAAAAGTCATACTATAGCATGTCGTCTAAAATATGATCAAAAAGTCATACTATAGCATGTCTTCTAAAATATGATCAAAAAGTCATACTATAGCATGTCGTCTAAAATATGATAAAAAAGTCATACTATAGCATGTCTGCTAAAATATGATCAAAAAGTCATACTATAGCATGTCGTCTAAAATATGATCAAAAAGTCATACTATAGTATGTCGTCTAAAATATGATAAAAAGTCATACTATAGCATGTCATCCAAAATATGATCAAAAAGTCATACTATAGCATGTCGTCTAAAATATGATAAAAAGTCAAACTATAGCATGTCGTCCAAAATATGATCAAAAAGTCATACTATAGCATGTCGTCTAAAATATGATCAAAAAGTCATACTATAGCATGTCTTCTAAAATATGATCAAAAAGTCATACTATAGCATGTCTGCTAAAATATGATCAAAAAGTCATACTATAGCATGTCTTCTAAAATATGATCAAAAAGTCATACTATAGCATGTCTGCTAAAATATGATCAAAAAGTCATACTATAGCATGTCTTCTAAAATATGATCAAAAAGTCATACTATAGCATGTCTTCTAAAATATGATCAAAAAGTCATACTATAGCATGTCGTCCAAAATATGATCAAAAAGTCATACTATAGCATGTCTGCTAAAATATGATCAAAAAGTCATACTATAGCATGTCTTCTAAAATATGATCAAAAAGTCATACTATAGCATGTCTTCTAAAATATGATCAAAAAGTCATACTATAGCAAGTCGTCCAAAATATGATCAAAAAGTCATACTATAGCATGTCGTACAAAATATGACCAAAAAGTCATATTATAGCAAGTCGTCCAAAATATGATCAAAAAGTCATACTATAGCATGTCGTCTAAAATATGATCAAAAAGTCATACTATAGCATGTCTTCTAAAATATGATCAAAAAGTCATACTATAGCAAGTCGTCCAAAATATGACCAAAAAGTCATACTATAGCATGTCGTCTAAAATATGATCAAAAAGTCATACTATAGCATGTCGTCTAAAATATGACCAAAAAGTCATACTATAGCATGTCTTCTAAAATATGATCAAAAAGTCATACTATAGCAAGTCGTCCAAAATATGATCAAAAAGTCATACTATAGCATATCGTCCAAAATATGATCAAAAAGTCATACTATAGCATGTCGTCTAAAATATGACCAAAAAGTCATACTATAGCATGTCTTCTAAAATATGATCAAAAAGTCATACTATAGCATGTCGTCCAAAATATGATAAAAAAGTCATACTATAGTATGTCGTCCAAAATATGATCAAAAAGTCATACTATAGCATGTCGTCTAAAATATGATAAAAAGTCAAACTATAGCATGTCGTCCAAAATATGATAAAAAGTCAAACTATAGCATGTCGTCCAAAATATGATCAAAAAGTCATACTATAGCATGTCGTCTAAAATATGATCAAAAAGTCATACTATAGCATGTCTTCTAAAATATGATCAAAAAGTCATACTATAGCATGTCTTCTAAAATATGATCAAAAAGTCATACTATAGCATGTCTGCTAAAATATGATCAAAAAGTCATACTATAGCATGTCTTCTAAAATATGATCAAAAAGTCATACTATAGCATGTCTTCTAAAATATGATCAAAAAGTCATACTATAGCATGTCGTCCAAAATATGATCAAAAAGTCATACTATAGCATGTCTGCTAAAATATGATCAAAAAGTCATACTATAGCATGTCGTCTAAAATATGATCAAAAAGTCATACTATAGCATGTCGTCTAAAATATGATCAAAAAGTCATACTATAGCATGTCGTCTAAAATATGATCAAAAAGTCATACTATAGCATGTCGTCTAAAATATGATCAAAAAGTCATACTATAGCATGTCGTCTAAAATATGATCAAAAAGTCATACTATAGCATGTCGTCTAAAATATGATCAAAAAGTCATACTATAGTATGTCGTCTAAAATATGATCAAGAAGTCATACTATAGCATGTCGTCTAAAATATGATCAAAAAGTCATACTATAGCATGTCGTCTAAAATATGATCAAAAAGTCATACTATAGCATGTCGTCTAAAATATGATCAAAAAGTCATACTATAGTATGTCGTCTAAAATATGATAAAAAGTCATACTATAGCATGTCGTCTAAAATATGATCAAAAAGTCATACTATAGCATGTCTTCTAAAATATGATCAAAAAGTCATACTATAGCATGTCTTCTAAAATATGATCAAAAAGTCATACTATAGCATGTCTGCTAAAATATGATCAAAAAGTCATACTATAGCATGTCTTCTAAAATATGATCAAAAAGTCATACTATAGCATGTCTTCTAAAATATGATCAAAAAGTCATACTATAGCATGTCTTCTAAAATATGATCAAAAAGTCATACTATAGCAAGTCGTCCAAAATATGATCAAAAAAGTCATACTATAGCATGTCGTACAAAATATGACCAAAAAGTCATACTATAGTATGTCGTCCAAAATATGACCAAAAAGTCATACTATAGCATGTCGTCCAAAATATGACCAAAAAGTCATACTATGGCATGTCGTCTAAAATATGATAAAAAAGTCATACTATAGTATGTCGTCCAAAATATGACCAAAAAGTCATACTATGGCATGTCGTCTAAAATATGATCAAAAAGTCATACTATAGCATGTCGTCTAAAATATGACCAAAAAGTCATACTATAGCATGTCGTCCAAAATATGACCAAAAAAGTCATACTATGGCATGTCGTCTAAAATATGATAAAAAAGTCATACTATAGCATGTCGTCCAAAATATGACCAAAAAGTCATACTATGGCATGTCGTCTAAAATATAATAATAAAGTCATAATATAGCATGTCGTCCAAAATATGATCAAAAAGTCATACTATAGCATGTCGTCCAAAATATGATCAAAAAGTCTAATATAGCATGTCGTCCAAAATATGATCAAAAAGTCATACTATAGCATGTCGTCTAAAATATAATAATAAAGTCATAATATAGCATGTCGTCCAAAATATGATCAAAAAGTCATACTATAGCAAGTCGTCTAAAATATGATAAAAAAGTCATACTATAGCATGTCGTCTGAAATATGATCAAAAAGTCATACTATAGTATGTCGTCTAAAATATGATCAAAAAGTCATACTATAGCATGTCGTCTAAAATATGATAAAAAAGTCATACTATAGCATGTCGTCTAAAAATATGACCAAAAAGTCATACTATAGTATGTCGTCTAAAATATAATAATAAAGTCATAATATAGCATGTCGTCCAAAATATGATCAAAAAGTCATACTATAGCATGTCGTCTAAAATATAATAATAAAGTCATAATATAGTATGTCGTCTAAAATATAATAATAAAGTCATAATATAGCATGTCGTCCAAAATATGATCAAAAAGTCATACTATAGCATGTCGTCTAAAATATAATAATAAAGTCATAATATAGCATGTCGTCCAAAATATGATCAAAAAGTCATACTATGGCATGTCGTCTAAAATATAATAATAAAGTCATAATATAGCATGTCGTCCAAAATATGATCAAAAAGTCATACTATGGCATGTCGTCTAAAATATGATAAAAAAGTCCATACTATGGCATGTCGTCTAAAATATGATAAAAAAGTCATACTATAGCATGTCGTCTAAAATATGATAAAAAAGTCATACTATAGCATGTCGTCCAAAATATGACCAAAAAGTCATACTATGGCATGTCGTCTAAAATATGATAAAAAAGTCATACTATAGCATGTCGTCCAAAATATGACCAAAAAGTCATACTATGGCATGTCGTCTAAAATATAATAATAAAGTCATAATATAGCATGTCGTCCAAAATATGATCAAAAAGTCATACTATAGCATGTCGTCCAAAATATGATCAAAAAGTCATAATATAGCATGTCGTCCAAAATATGATCAAAAAGTCATACTATAGCAAGTCGTCTAAAATATGATAAAAAAGTCATACTATAGCATGTCGTCTGAAATATGATCAAAAAGTCATACTATAGTATGTCGTCTAAAATATGATCAAAAAGTCATACTATAGCATGTCGTCTAAAATATGATAAAAAAGTCATACTATAGCATGTCGTCTAAAATATGACCAAAAAGTCATACTATAGTATGTCGTCCAAAATATGATCAAAAAGTCATACTATAGTATGTCGTCTAAAATATGATCAAAAAGTCATACTATAGCATGTCGTCCTAAAATATGATAAAAAGTCAAACTATAGCATGTCGTCCAAAATATGATCAAAAAAGTCATACTATAGTATGTCGTCCAAAATATGATCAAAAAGTCATACTATAGCATGTCTTCTAAAATATGATCAAAAAGTCATACTATAGCATGTCTTCTAAAATATGATCAAAAAGTCATACTATAACATGTCTTCTAAAATATGATCAAAAAGTCATACTATAGTATGTCGTCCAAAATATGATCAAAAAGTCATACTATAGCATGTCGTCCAAAATATGATCAAAAAGTCATACTATAGCATGTCCGTCTAAAATATGATCAAAAAGTCATACTATAGCATGTCGTCTAAAATATGATCAAAAAGTCATACTATAGTATGTCGTCTAAAATATGATAAAAAGTCATACTATAGCATGTCGTCCAAAATATGATCAAAAAGTCATACTATAGCATGTCGTCTAAAATATGATCAAAAAAGTCATACTATAGCATGTCGTCTAAAATATGATCAAAAAGTCATACTATAGCATGTCGTCTAAAAATATGATCAAAAGTCATACTATAGTATGTCGTCTAAAATATGATCAAAAAGTCATACTATAGCATGTCGTCCTAAAATATGATAAAAAGTCATACTATAGCATGTCGTCCAAAATATGATCAAAAAGTCATACTATAGCATGTCGTCTAAAATATGATCAAAAAGTCATACTATAGCATGTCGTCTAAAATATGATCAAAAAGTCATACTATAGCATGTCGTCTAAAATATGATCAAAAAGTCATACTATAGCATGTCGTCTAAAATATGATCAAAAAGTCATACTATAGCATGTCGTCTAAAATATGATCAAAAAGTCATACTATAGCATGTCGTCTAAAATATGATCAAAAAGTCATACTATAGTATGTCGTCTAAAATATGATAAAAAGTCATACTATAGCATGTCGTCTAAAATATGATCAAAAAGTCATACTATAGCATGTCGTCTAAAATATGATCAAAAAGTCATACTATAGTATGTCGTCTAAAATATGATAAAAAGTCATACTATAGCATGTCGTCCAAAATATGATCAAAAAGTCATACTATAGCATGTCGTCTAAAATATGATCAAAAAGTCATACTATAGCATGTCGTCTAAAATATGATCAAAAAGTCATACTATAGTATGTCGTCTAAAATATGATAAAAAGTCATACTATAGCATGTCGTCTAAAATATGATAAAAAGTCAAACTATAGCATGTCGTCCAAAATATGATCAAAAAGTCATACTATAGCATGTCGTCTAAAATATGATCAAAAAGTCATACTATAGCATGTCTTCTAAAATATGATCAAAAAGTCATTACTATAGCATGTCTTCTAAAATATGATCAAAAAGTCATACTATAGCATGTCTTCTAAAATATGATCAAAAAGTCATACTATAGCATGTCTGCTAAAATATGATCAAAAAGTCATACTATAGCATGTCTTCTAAAATATGATCAAAAAGTCATACTATAGCATGTCTTCTAAAATATGATCAAAAAGTCATACTATAGCATGTCGTCCAAAATATGATCAAAAAGTCATACTATAGCATGTCTGCTAAAATATGATCAAAAAGTCATACTATAGCATGTCGTCTAAAATATGATCAAAAAGTCATACTATAGCATGTCGTCTAAAATATGATCAAAAAGTCATACTATAGCAATGTCGTCTAAAATATGATCAAAAAGTCATACTATAGCATGTCGTCTAAAATATGATCAAAAAGTCATACTATAGCATGTCGTCTAAAATATGATCAAAAAGTCATACTATAGCATGTCGTCTAAAATATGATCAAAAAGTCATACTATAGCATGTCGTCTAAAATATGATCAAAAAGTCATACTATAGCAATGTCGTCTAAAATATGATCAAAAAGTCATACTATAGCATGTCGTCTAAAATATGATCAAAAAGTCATACTATAGTATGTCGTCTAAAATATGATAAAAAGTCATACTATAGCATGTCGTCCAAAATATGATCAAAAAGTCATACTATAGCATGTCGTCCAAAATATGATCAAAAAGTCATACTATAGCATGTCGTCTAAAATATGATCAAAAAGTCATACTATAGCATGTCGTCTAAAAATATGATCAAAAAGTCATACTATAGTATGTCGTCTAAAATATGATAAAAAGTCATACTATAGCATGTCGTCCAAAATATGATCAAAAAGTCATACTATAGCATGTCGTCTAAAATATGATCAAAAAAGTCATACTATAGCATGTCTTCTAAAATATGATCAAAAAGTCATACTATAGCATGTCGTCTAAAATATGATAAAAAGTCAAACTATAGCATGTCGTCCAAAATATGATCAAAAAGTCATACTATAGCATGTCGTCTAAAATATGATCAAAAAGTCATACTATAGCATGTCTTCTAAAATATGATCAAAAAGTCATACTATAGCATGTCTTCTAAAATATGATCAAAAAGTCATACTATAGCATGTCTTCTAAAATATGATCAAAAAGTCATACTATAGCATGTCTGCTAAAATATGATCAAAAAGTCATACTATAGCATGTCCTTCTAAAATATGATCAAAAAGTCATACTATAGCATGTCTTCTAAAATATGATCAAAAAGTCATACTATAGCATGTCTTCTAAAATATGATCAAAAAGTCATACTATAGCATGTCTGCTAAAATATGATCAAAAAGTCATACTATAGCATGTCCTTCTAAAATATGATCAAAAAGTCATACTATAGCATGTCTTCTAAAATATGATCAAAAAGTCATACTATAGCAAGTCGTCCAAAATATGATCAAAAAGTCATACTATAGCATGTCGTACAAAATATGACCAAAAAGTCATACTATAGCAAGTCGTCCAAAATATGATCAAAAAGTCATACTATAGCATGTCGTCTAAAATATGATCAAAAAGTCATACTATAGCATGTCTTCTAAAATATGATCAAAAAGTCATACTATAGCAAGTCGTCCAAAATATGACCAAAAAGTCATACTATAGCAAGTCGTCCAAAATATGATCAAAAAGTCATACTATAGCATGTCGTCTAAAATATGACCAAAAAGTCATACTATAGCATGTCTTCTAAAATATGATCAAAAAGTCATACTATAGCAAGTCGTCCAAAATATGATCAAAAAGTCATACTATAGCATATCGTCCAAAATATGATCAAAAAGTCATACTATAGCATGTCGTCTAAAATATGATCAAAAAGTCATACTATAGCATGTCGTCTAAAATATGACCAAAAAGTCATACTATAGTATGTCGTTCAAAATATGATCAAAAAGTCATACTATAGCATGTCGTCTAAAATATGACCAAAAAGTCATACTATAGTATGTCGTCTATAATATGATCAAAAAGTCATACTATAGCAAGTCGTCCAAAATATGATCAAAAAGTCATACTATAGCATGTCGTCTAAAATATGACCAAAAAGTCATACTATAGCATGTCTTCTAAAATATGATCAAAAAGTCATACTATAGCATGTCGTCCAAAATATGATAAAAAAGTCATACTATAGTATGTCGTCCAAAATATGATCAAAAAGTCATACTATAGCATGTCGTCTAAAATATGACCAAAAAGTCATTCTATAGCATGTCGTCTAAAATATGATAAAAAGTCATACTATAGTATGTCGTCTATAATATGATCAAAAAGTCATACTATAGCATGTCGTCTATAATATGACCAAAAAAGTCATACTATAGTATGTCGTCTATAATATGATCAAAAAGTCATACTATAGCATGTCGTCTAAAATATGATAAAAAGTCATACTATAGTATGTCGTCTATAATATGATCAAAAAGTCATACTATAGTATGTCGTCTATAATATGACCAAAAAGTCATACTATAGTATGTCGTCTATAATATGATCAAAAAGTCATACTATAGCATGTCGTCTAAAATATGACCAAAAAGTCATACTATAGCATGTCGTCTAAAATATGATAAAAAGTCATACTATAGCATGTCGTCTAAAATATGACCAAAAAGTCATACTATAGTATGTCGTCTAAAATATGACCAAAAAGTCATACTATAGTATGTCGTCTATAATATGATCAAAAAGTCATACTATAGTATGTCGTCCAAAATATGATCAAAAAGTCATACTATAGTATGTCGTCTAAAATATGACCAAAAAGTCATACTATAGCATGTCGTCTAAAATATGATAAAAAGTCATACTATAGTATGTCGTCTAAAATATGACCAAAAAGTCATACTATAGTATGTCGTCTAAAATATGACCAAAAAGTCATACTATAGCATGTCGTCTAAAATATGATAAAAAGTCATACTATAGTATGTCGTCCAAAATATGATCAAAAAGTCATACTATAGTATGTCGTCTAAAATATGACCAAAAAGTCATACTATAGCATGTCGTCCAAAATATGATCAAAAAGTCATACTATAGTATGTCGTCTAAAATATGACCAAAAAGTCATACTATAGTATGTCGTCTAAAATATGACCAAAAAGTCATACTATAGCATGTCGTCTAAAATATGATAAAAAGTCATACTATAGTATGTCGTCTATAATATGATCAAAAAGTCATACTATAGCATGTCGTCTATAATATGACCAAAAAGTCATGCTATAGTATGTCCGTCTATAATATGATCAAAAAGTCATACTATAGCATGTCGTCTAAAATATGATAAAAAGTCATACTATAGTATGTCGTCTATAATATGATCAAAAAGTCATACTATAGTATGTCGTCTATAATATGACCAAAAAGTCATACTATAGTATGTCGTCTATAATATGATCAAAAAGTCATACTATAGCATGTCGTCTAAAATATGACCAAAAAGTCATACTATAGCATGTCGTCTAAAATATGATAAAAAGTCATACTATAGCATGTCGTCTAAAATATGACCAAAAAGTCATACTATAGTATGTCGTCTAAAATATGACCAAAAAAGTCATACTACAGTATGTCGTCTATAATATGATAAAAAAGTCATACTATAGTATGTCGTCTAAAATATGACCAAAAAGTCATACTATAGCATGTCGTCTAAAATATGACCAAAAAGTCATACTATAGTATGTCGTCTATAATATGATCAAAAAGTCATACTATAGCAAGTCGTCCAAAATATGATCAAAAAGTCATACTATAGCATGTCGTCCAAAATATGATCAAAAAGTCATACTATAGCATGTCGTCTAAAATATGATAAAAAGTCATACTATAGCATGTCTTCTAAAATATGATCAAAAAGTCATACTATAGTATGTCGTCCAAAATATGATCAAAAAGTCATACTATATAGTATGTCTTCTAAAATATGATCAAAAAGTCATACTATAGTATGTCGTCCAAAATATGATCAAAAAGTCATACTATAGCATGTCTTCTAAAATATGATCAAAAAGTCATACTATAGTATGTCGTCCAAAATATGATCAAAAAGTCATACTATAGCATGTCGTCTAAAATATGATCAAAAAGTCATACTATAGTATGTCGTCCAAAATATGACCAAAAAGTCATACTATAGCATGTCGTCCAAAATATGACCAAAAAGTCATACTATGGCATGTCGTCTAAAATATGATAAAAAAGTCATACTATAGTATGTCGTCCAAAATATGATCAAAAAGTCATACTATAGCATGTCGTCTAAAATATGATAAAAAAGTCATACTATAGCATGTCGTCTAAAATATGACCAAAAAGTCATACTATAGCATGTCGTCTAAAATATGATAAAAAGTCAAACTATAGCATGTCGTCCAAAATATGATCAAAAAGTCATACTATAGTATGTCGTCCAAAATATGATCAAAAAGTCATACTATAGCATGTCTTCTAAAATATGATAAAAAAGTCATACTATAGTATGTCGTCCAAAATATGATCAAAAAGTCATACTATAGCATGTCGTCTAAAATATGATAAAAAAGTCATACTATAGCATGTCGTCCAAAATATGATCAAAAAGTCATACTATAGTATGTCGTCTAAAATATGATCAAAAAGTCATACTATAGCATGTCTTCTAAAATATGACCAAAAAGTCATACTATAGCATGTCGTCTAAAATATGATAAAAAGTCAAACTATAGCATGTCGTCCAAAATATGATCAAAAAGTCATACTATAGTATGTCGTCTAAAATATGATCAAAAAGTCATACTATAGCATGTCGTCTAAAATATGACCAAAAAAGTCATACTATAGCATGTCTTCTAAAATATGATCAAAAAGTCATACTATAGCATGTCTTCTAAAATATGATCAAAAAGTCATACTATAGCATGTCGTCCAAAATATGATCAAAAAGTCATACTATAGCATGTCTGCTAAAATATGATCAAAAAGTCATACTATAGCATGTCGTCTAAAATATGATCAAAAAGTCATACTATAGCATGTCTTCTAAAATATGACCAAAAAGTCATACTATAGCATGTCGTCCAAAATATGATCAAAAAGTCATACTATAGCATGTCGTCTAAAATATGATAAAAAGTCAAACTATAGCATGTCGTCCAAAATATGATCAAAAAGTCATACTATAGCATGTCGTCTAAAATATGATCAAAAAGTCATACTATAGCATGTCTTCTAAAATATGATCAAAAAGTCCATACTATAGCATGTCTTCTAAAATATGATCAAAAAGTCATACTATAGCATGTCGTCCTAAAATATGATCAAAAAGTCATACTATAGCATGTCGTCTAAAATATGATCAAAAAGTCATACTATAGCATGTCGTCTAAAATATGATCAAAAAGTCATACTATAGTATGTCGTCTAAAATATGATAAAAAGTCATACTATAGCATGTCGTCCAAAATATGATCAAAAAGTCATACTATAGCATGTCGTCTAAAATATGATCAAAAAGTCATACTATAGCATGTCGTCTAAAATATGATCAAAAAGTCATACTATAGCATGTCGTCTAAAATATGATCAAAAAGTCATACTATAGCATGTCTTCTAAAATATGATCAAAAAGTCATACTATAGCATGTCTTCTAAAATATGATAAAAAGTCAAACT
>NW_027185407.1:1825959-1950429 GCF_022577435.1 Embiotoca jacksoni
ATACTATAGCATGTCGTCTAAAATATGACCAAAAAGTCATACTATAGCATGTCGTCTGAAATATGAAAAAAAGTAAAACTATAGCATGTCGTCTAAAATATGAAAAAAAGTCACGCTATAGCATGTCTTCTGAAATATGAAAAAAAGTCATACTATAGCATGTCGTCTGAAATATGAAAAAAAGTAAAACTATAGCATGTCGTCTAAAATATGATAAAAAATTAAAACTATAGCATGTCGTCTGAAATATGAAAAAAAGTCATACTATAGCATGTTGTCTATAATATGATAAAAAAGTCATACTATAGCATGTCGTCTATAATATGATAAAAAAGTAAAACTATAGCATGTCGTCTATAATATGATAAAAAAGTCATACTATAACATGTCGTCTATAATATGATAAAAAAGTCATACTATAGCATGTCGTCTATGATATGATAAAAAAGTAAAACTATAGCATGTCGTCTAAAATATGATAAAAAAGTAAAACTATAGCATGTCATCTGAAATATGATCAAAAAGTCATACTATAGCATGTCGTCTAAAATATGATCAAAAAGTCATACTATAGCATGTCGTCTGAAATATGATCAAAAAGTCATACTATAGTATGTCATCTAAAATATGATCAAAAAGTCATGCTATAGCATGTCGTCTAAAATATGATCAAAAAGTCATACTATAGCATGTCGTCTAAAATATGATCAAAAAGTCATACTATGGCATGTCGTCTAAAATATGATCAAAAAGTCATACTATAGCATGTCGTCTGAAATATGAAAAAAAGTAAAACTATAGCATGTCGTCTAAAATATGAAAAAAAGTCACGCTATAGCATGTCTTCTGAAATATGAAAAAAAGTCATACTATAGCATGTCGTCTGAAATATGAAAAAAAGTCATACTATAGCATGTTGTCTATAATATGATAAAAAAGTCATACTATAGCATGTCGTCTAAAATATGATCAAAAAGTAAAACTATAGCATGTCGTCTATAATATGATCAAAAAGTCATACTATAGCATGTCGTCTAAAATATGACCAAAAAGTCATACTATAGCATGTCGTCTGAAATATGAAAAAAAGTAAAACTATAGCATGTCGTCTAAAATATGAAAAAAAGTCACGCTATAGCATGTCTTCTGAAATATGAAAAAAAGTCATACTATAGCATGTTGTCTATAATATGATAAAAAAAAGTCATACTATAGCATGTCGTCTGAAATATGAAAAAAAGTCATACTATAGCATGTTGTCTATAATATGATAAAAAAGTCATACTATAGCATGTCGTCTATAATATGATAAAAAAAGTCATACTATAGCATTTCGTCTATAATATGATAAAAAAGTAAAACTATAGCATGTCGTCTATAATATGATAAAAAAGTCATACTATAGCATGTCGTCTGAAATATGAAAAAAAGTCATACTATAGCATGTCGTCTAAAATATGATCAAAAAGTAAAACTATAGCATGTCGTCTATAATATGATAAAAAAGTCATACTATAGCATTTCGTCTATAATATGATAAAAAAGTAAAACTATAGCATGTCGTCTATAATATGATAAAAAAGTCATACTATAGCATGTCGTCTATAATATGATAAAAAAGTCATACTATAGCATGTCGTCTAAAATATGATAAAAAAGTCATACTATAGCATGTCGTCTATAATATGATAAAAAAGTCATACTACAGCATGTCGTCTGAAATATGAAAAAAAGTCATACTATAGCATGTCGTCTAAAATATGATAAAAAAGTAAAACTATAGCATGTCGTCTAAAATATGATAAAAAAGTAAAACTATAGCATGTCTTCTAAAATATGATAAAAAAGTCATACTATAGCATGTCGTCTATAATATGATAAAAAAGTAAAACTATAGCATGTTGTCTAAAATATGATCAAAAAGTCATACTATAGCATGTCATCTAAAATATGAAAAAAAGTCATACTATAGCATGTCGTCTATAATATGATAAAAAAAAGTCATACTATAGCATGTCGTCTGAAATATGAAAAAAAGTCATACTATAGCATGTTGTCTATAATATGATAAAAAAGTCATACTATAGCATGTTCTCTATAATATGATAAAAAAGTCATACTATAGCATGTCGTCTATAATATGATAAAAAAGTCATACTATAGCATGTCGTCTAAAATATGATAAAAAAGTAAAACTATAGCATGTCATCTGAAATATGAAAAAAAGTCATACTATAGCATGTTGTCTATAATATAATAAAAAAAGTCATACTATAGCATGTCGTCTATAATATGATAAAAAAGTAAAACTATAGCATGTCGTCTATAATATGATAAAAAAGTAAAACTATAGCATGTCGTCTATAATATGATAAAAAAAAAGTCATACTATAGCATGTCGTCTATAATATGATAAAAAAAGTAAAACTATAGCATGTCGTCTAAAATATGATAAAAAAGTAAAACTATAGCATGTCGTCTGAAATATGAAAAAAAGTCATACTATAGCATGTTGTCTATAATATGATAAAAAAGTCATACTATAGCATGTCGTCTATAATATGATAAAAAAAAGTCATACTATAGCATGTCGTCTATAATATGATAAAAAAGTAAAACTATAGCATGTCGTCTAAAATATGATAAAAAATTAAAACTATAGCATGTCGTCTGAAATATGAAAAAAAGTCATACTATAGCATGTTGTCTATAATATGATAAAAAAAGTCATACTATAGCATGTCGTCTATAATATGATAAAAAAGTAAAACTATAGCATGTCGTCTATAATATGATAAAAAAGTAAAACTATAGCATGTCGTCTATAATATGATAAAAAAGTAAAACTATAGCATGTCGTCTATAATATGATAAAAAAGTCATACTATAACATGTCGTCTATAATATGATAAAAAAGTCATACTATAGCATGTCGTCTAAAATATGATAAAAAAGTAAAACTATAGCATGTCATCTGAAATATGATCAAAAAGTCATACTATAGCATGTCGTCTAAAATATGATCAAAAAGTCATACTATAGCATGTCGTCTGAAATATGATCAAAAAGTCATACTATAGTATGTCATCTAAAATATGATCAAAAAGTCATGCTATAGCATGTCGTCTGAAATATGATCAAAAAGTCATACTATAGCATGTCGTCTAAAATATGATCAAAAAGTCATACTATGGCATGTCGTCTAAAATATGATCAAAAAGTCATACTATAGCATGTCGTCTGAAATATGAAAAAAAGTAAAACTATAGCATGTCGTCTAAAATATGAAAAAAAAGTCACGCTATAGCATGTCTTCTGAAATATGAAAAAAAGTCATACTATAGCATGTCGTCTGAAATATGAAAAAAAGTCATACTATAGCATGTTGTCTATAATATGATAAAAAAGTCATACTATAACATGTCGTCTAAAATATGATCAAAAAGTAAAACTATAGCATGTCGTCTATAATATGATCAAAAAGTCATACTATAGCATGTCGTCTAAAATATGACCAAAAAGTCATACTATAGCATGTCGTCTGAAATATGAAAAAAAGTAAAACTATAGCATGTCGTCTAAAATATGAAAAAAAGTCACGCTATAGCATTTCGTCTATAATATGATAAAAAAGTAAAACTATAGCATGTCGTCTATAATATGATAAAAAAGTCATACTATAGCATGTCGTCTGAAATATGAAAAAAAGTCATACTATAGCATGTCGTCTAAAATATGATCAAAAAGTAAAACTATAGCATGTCGTCTATAATATGATAAAAAAGTCATACTATAGCATTTCGTCTATAATATGATAAAAAAGTAAAACTATAGCATGTCGTCTATAATATGATAAAAAAGTCATACTATAGCATGTCGTCAATAATATGATAAAAAAGTCATTCTATAGCATGTCGTCTAAACTATGATAAAAAAGTCATACTATAGCATGTCGTCTATAATATGATAAAAAAGTCATACTATAGCATGTCGTCTATAATATGATCAAAAAGTCATACTATAGCATGTCGTCTATAATATGATAAAAAAGTCATACTACAGCATGTCGTCTGAAATATGAAAAAAAGTCATACTATAGCATGTCGTCTAAAATATGATAAAAAAGTAAAACTATAGCATGTCGTCTAAAATATGATAAAAAAGTAAAACTATAGCATGTCTTCTAAAATATGATAAAAAAGTCATACTATAGCATGTCGTCTGAAATATGATAAAAAAGTAAAACTATAGCATGTCGTCTAAAATATGATCAAAAAGTCATACTATAGCATGTCTTCTAAAATATGACCAAAAAGTCATACTATAGCATGTCGTCTAAAATATGATCAAAAAGTCATACTATAGCATGTCGTCTAAAATATGACCAAAAAGTCATACTATAGCATGTCTTCCAAAATATGACCAAAAAGTCATACTATAGCATGTCTTCTAAAATATGACCAAAAAGTCATACTATAGCATGTCTTCCAAAATATGACCAAAAAGTCATACTATAGCATGTCTTCCAAAATATGACCAAAAAGTCATACTATAGCATGTCTTCTAAAATATGACCAAAAAGTCATACTATAGCATGTCGTATAAAATATGATAAAAAAGTCATACTATAGCATGTTGTCTAAAATATGATAAAAAAGTCATACTATAGCATGTCGTCTAAAATATGACCAAAAAGTCATACTATAGCATGTCGTCTAAAATATGACCAAAAAGTCATACTATAGCATGTCTTCTAAAATATGACCAAAAAGTCATACTATAGCATGTCTTCCAAAATATGACCAAAAAGTCATACTATAGCATGTCTTCTAAAATATGACCAAAAAGTCATACTGTAGCATGTCGTATAAAATATGATAAAAAAAGTCATACTATAGCATGTTGTCTAAAATATGATAAAAAAGTCATACTATAGCATGTCGTCTAAAATATGACCAAAAAGTCATACTATAGCATGTCTTCTAAAATATGACCAAAAAGTCATACTATAGCATGTCTTCCAAAATATGACCAAAAAGTCATACTATAGCATGTCTTCTAAAATATGATAAAAAAGTCATACTATAGCATGTCGTATAAAATATGATAAAAAAGTCATACTATAACATGTCGTCTATCATATGATAAAAAAGTAAAACTATAGCATGTCGTCTAAAATATGATCAAAAAGTCATACTATAGCATGTCGTCTAAAATATGATCAAAAAGTCATACTATAGCATGTCGTCTGAAATATGATCAAAAAGTCATACTATAGCATGTCGTATAAAATATGATAAAAAAAGTCACACTATAACATGTCGTCTATCATATGATAAAAAAGTAAAACTATAGCATGTCGTCTAAAATATGAAAAAAAGTCATACTATAGCATGTCGTCTATAATATGATAAAAAAAAGTCATACTATAGCATGTCGTCTGAAATATGAAAAAAAGTCATACTATAGCATGTCGTCTATAATATGATAAAAAAAAGTCATACTATAACATGTCGTCTATCATATGATAAAAAAGTAAAACTATAGCATGTTGTCTATAATATGATAAAAAAGTCATACTATAGCATGTTATCTATAATATGATAAAAAAGTCATACTATAGCATGTCGTCTATAATATGATAAAAAAGTCATACTATAGCATGTCGTCTAAAATATGATAAAAAAGTAAAACTATAGCATGTCATCTGAAATATGAAAAAAAGTCATACTATAGCATGTTGTCTATAATATAATAAAAAAAGTCATACTATAGCATGTCGTCTATAATATGATAAAAAAGTAAAACTATAGCATGTCGTCTATAATATGATAAAAAAGTAAAACTATAGCATGTCGTCTATAATATGATAAAAAAAGTCATACTATAGCATGTCGTCTATAATATGATAAAAAAAGTAAAACTATAGCATGTCGTCTAAAATATGATAAAAAAGTAAAACTATAGCATGTCGTCTGAAATATGAAAAAAAGTCATACTATAGCATGTTGTCTATAATATGATAAAAAAGTCATACTATAGCATGTTGTCTATAATATGATAAAAAAGTCATACTATAGCATGTCGTCTATAATATGATAAAAAAAGTAAAACTATAGCATGTCGTCTAAAATATGATAAAAAATTAAAACTATAGCATGTCGTCTGAAATATGAAAAAAAGTCATACTATAGCATGTTGTCTATAATATGATAAAAAAAGTCATACTATAGCATGTCGTCTATAATATTATAAAAAAGTAAAACTATAGCATGTCGTCTATAATATGATAAAAAAGTAAAACTATAACATGTCGTCTATAATATGATAAAAAAGTCATACTATAGCATGTCGTCTATGATATGATAAAAAAGTAAAACTATAGCATGTCGTCTAAAATATGATAAAAAAGTAAAACTATAGCATGTCATCTGAAATATGATCAAAAAGTCATACTATAGCATGTCGTCTAAAATATGATCAAAAAGTCATACTATAGCATGTCGTCTGAAATATGATCAAAAAGTCATACTATAGTATGTCATCTAAAATATGATCAAAAAGTCATGCTATAGCATGTCGTCTAAAATATGATCAAAAAGTCATACTATAGCATGTCGTCTAAAATATGATCAAAAAGTCATACTATGGCATGTCGTCTAAAATATGATCAAAAAGTCATACTATAGCATGTCGTCTGAAATATGAAAAAAAGTAAAACTATAGCATGTCGTCTAAAATATGAAAAAAAGTCACGCTATAGCATGTCTTCTGAAATATGAAAAAAAGTCATACTATAGCATGTCGTCTGAAATATGAAAAAAAGTCATACTATAGCATGTTGTCTATAATATGATAAAAAAGTCATACTATAGCATGTCGTCTAAAATATGATCAAAAAGTAAAACTATAGCATGTCGTCTATAATATGATCAAAAAGTCATACTATAGCATGTCGTCTAAAATATGACCAAAAAGTCACACTATAGCATGTCTTCTGAAATATGAAAAAAAGTCATACTATAGCATGTCGTCTAAAATATGACCAAAAAGTCACACTATAGCATGTCTTCTGAAATATGATAAAAAAAGTCATACTATAGCATGTCGTCTAAAATATGACCAAAAAGTCACACTATAGCATGTCTTCTGAAATATGATAAAAAAGTCATACTATAGCATGTCGTCTGAAATATGAAAAAAAGTAAAACTATAGCATGTCGTCTAAAATATGAAAAAAAGTCACGCTATAGCATGTCTTCTGAAATATGAAAAAAAGTCATACTATAGCATGTTGTCTATAATATGATAAAAAAGTCATACTATAGCATGTCGTCTATAATATGATAAAAAAAGTCATACTATAGCATTTCGTCTATAATATGATAAAAAAGGTAAAACTATAGCATGTCGTCTATAATATGATAAAAAAGTCATACTATAGCATGTCGTCTGAAATATGAAAAAAAGTCATACTATAGCATGTCTTCTGAAATATGATAAAAAAGTCATACTATAGCATGTCGTCTGAAATATGAAAAAAAGTAAAACTATAGCATGTCGTCTAAAATATGAAAAAAAGTCACGCTATAGCATGTCTTCTGAAATATGAAAAAAAGTCATACTATAGCATGTTGTCTATAATATGATAAAAAAGTCATACTATAGCATGTCGTCTATAATATGATAAAAAAAGTCATACTATAGCATTTCGTCTATAATATGATAAAAAAGTAAAACTATAGCATGTCGTCTATAATATGATAAAAAAGTCATACTATAGCATGTCGTCTGAAATATGAAAAAAAGTCATACTATAGCATTTCGTCTATAATATGATAAAAAAGTAAAACTATAGCATGTCGTCTATAATATGATAAAAAAGTCATACTATAGCATGTCGTCTATAATATGATAAAAAAGTCATACTATAGCATGTCGTCTAAAATATGATAAAAAAGTCATACTATAGCATGTCGTCTATAATATGATAAAAAAAGTCATACTATAGCATGTCGTCTATAATATGATAAAAAAGTCATACTATAGCATGTCGTCTATAATATGATAAAAAAGTCATACTATAGCATGTCGTCTATAATATGATCAAAAAGTAAAACTATAGCATGTCGTCTATAATATGATAAAAAAGTCATACTATAGCATGTCGTCTAAAATATGATCAAAAAGTAAAACTATAGCATGTCGTCTATAATATGATAAAAAAGTCATACTATAGCATTTCGTCTATAATATGATAAAAAAGTAAAACTATAGCATGTCGTCTATAATATGATAAAAAAGTCATACTATAGCATGTCGTCTATAATATGATAAAAAAGTCATACTATAGCATGTCGTCTAAAATATGATAAAAAAGTCATACTATAGCATGTCGTCTATAATATGATAAAAAAGTCATACTATAGCATGTCGTCTATAATATGATAAAAAAGTCATACTATAGCATGTCGTCTATAATATGATAAAAAAGTCATACTATAGCATGTCGTCTATAATATGATCAAAAAGTCATACTATAGCATGTCGTCTATAATATGATAAAAAAGTCATACTACAGCATGTCGTCTGAAATATGAAAAAAAGTCATACTATAGCATGTCGTCTAAAATATGATAAAAAAGTAAAACTATAGCATGTCGTCTAAAATATGATAAAAAAGTAAAACTATAGCATGTCTTCTAAAATATGATAAAAAAGTCATACTATAGCATGTCGTCTGAAATATGATAAAAAAGTCATACTATAGCATGTCTTCTAAAATATGACCAAAAAGTCATACTATAGCATGTCGTCTAAAATATGATCAAAAAGTCATACTATAGCATGTCGTCTAAAATATGACCAAAAAGTCATACTATAGCATGTCTTCCAAAATATGACCAAAAAGTCATACTATAGCATGTCTTCCAAAATATGACCAAAAAGTCATACTATAGCATGTCTTCTAAAATATGACCAAAAAGTCATACTATAGCATGTCTTCTAAAATATGACCAAAAAGTCATACTATAGCATGTCGTATAAAATATGATAAAAAAGTCATACTATAGCATGTTGTCTAAAATATGATAAAAAAGTCATACTATAGCATGTCGTCTAAAATATGACCAAAAAGTCATACTATAGCATGTCTTCCAAAATATGACCAAAAAGTCATACTATAGCATGTCTTCTAAAATATGACCAAAAAGTCATACTGTAGCATGTCGTATAAAATATGATAAAAAAGTCATACTATAGCATGTTGTCTAAAATATGATAAAAAAGTCATACTATAGCATGTCGTCTAAAATATGACCAAAAAGTCATACTATAGCATGTCTTCTAAAATATGACCAAAAAGTCATACTATAGCATGTCTTCCAAAATATGACCAAAAAGTCATACTATAGCATGTCTTCTAAAATATGACCAAAAAGTCATACTATAGCATGTCGTATAAAATATGATAAAAAAGTCATACTATAGCATGTTGTCTAAAATATGATAAAAAAGTCATACTATAGCATGTCGTCTAAAATATGACCAAAAAGTCATACTATAGCATGTCTTCTAAAATATGACCAAAAAGTCATACTATAGCATGTCTTCCAAAATATGACCAAAAAGTCATACTATAGCATGTCTTCTAAAATATGATAAAAAAGTCATACTATAGCATGTCGTATAAAATATGATAAAAAAGTCATACTATAACATGTCGTCTATCATATGATAAAAAAGTAAAACTATAGCATGTCGTCTAAAATATGATCAAAAAGTCATACTATAGTATGTCGTCTGAAATATGATCAAAAAGTCATACTATAGCATGTCGTATAAAATATGATAAAAAAAGTCATACTATAACATGTCGTCTATCATATGATAAAAAAGTAAAACTATAGCATGTCGTCTAAAATATGAAAAAACAACAAAGCCACAACAAAGGTGGGAGACGCATGCCACGGTTTTCTTCAACAAACTAAAGTTTATTGAAGAAATTCACAAAAGTAAATTTAAAGATGAGGCGTGGTAATGAGTGTCAGTGATGCACGTAGGTGCATGAATTTTAATGGTAAATGTGCTGTGCATGTTGTATGTGCAAAAACAACAAAATAGGCTACCAAATAAATATTTTGTAATTAAGTGTCCAATTACTTTTGAACTGCTGCAATTGGGGCACTTTGTGGGTAAAAGGTTATCTGTTAATATTGGCATAAGCCTACAAATTAAAGCTGAAATTTGGCACTTTTATTATTACAAATTGAATGGTCTAAAAAAGCGAGCCAGAGGGACCAAAAATCTTCAAGTGTCCAAAAACCCCCACAACCTAACCATTTAGGGTTGTTCTTTTGATTCCTGTTACATCAGGAGAAAAACATTAGAGAAATTTCTAGCCAGAAAAAAATCAACACCTAAACAGCACTTACAAATCTATGTCTGTGTTTTTCAATCTTGCCTCAGAGATTGATTACAGCTACAATTTGTTTTGCACTCGTGCAATCCTTTTGTCATAAATAATCCACGTTTGATTTCCAGTATGTGTTCATCTACGTGTGCGTTTGTGTCTTATTTGTTTTCGGACTCACAAAACAAGCTGAGCATTGTCCAGTGTCTGGCCTCCAGCCAGTGGGCTTCCTTCACTCGCCAGGTTTTTATTCTTTGTCAGACTCTATCTGCGCAGCGGGAGGATGTTGTCTGTTTCTTGATTCTCTTACCACCCCGCACACACACACACACACACACACACACACACACACACACACACACACACACACACACACACACAAACACACACCATTCACGTGGGAAAGAATGGGCCCAGTCTGGATTAGGCTATTCCCCTGCGTAACACTAGACAAGGCATTCAGTATCTCCAGCCTTCTCTGTCCAAACAGTGACTTGGCACCGGCCGAGTGGAGGGCTGGAAAATCCCAGAGCTGCTGTAGAGTTTTTGGTGTGACCCAATCTTTTATTATAACGACTTTATAAATGCTTACAGACTTTCGACTTGGCTGGTAATGACCAGGGATTTCAAGACAACGCTGTTGCGCAGTCTCACTGACATTACGTACACATGACACATCATGGTAAGTGCACGTACACACAAATGAATCCCTGTTTAAGAATATACAACAAAGTTAACACAAACTGTGGTCACCGTGGTCACTTCTCTTATTGGGAGTCAAGCAGGGGCAGCTGGGAAAGAGACAGCTGGGACTCCTTAGTGTTGCTCCTCTGCCTCCACACACACACACACACACACACACACACACACACACACACACACACAAGGGATTGAAAAATGAGAGCCGCTCTAAGGAATCACATGACACACACACAAACATCATTTCTCATGCGCACTGGAAAGCCAACGATCAGTGATGTGGGAGGGAGATGTGAGAAGAGGGGAGAGGTGGAGGAGACAGAAAGCAGTTCAGTGAGTTTATAGAGTCATCAAGCTCGACACGCTTTTATCTTTTCTATTGTTTCTATAAGGGCCTTGAGGCTAATAGAGGCCATCAAAGCATTCACCTCGCTGTGGCGTTTTATGGCACTTAACTCGCTCTTTGAGCAGCCTTGTAAAGGAAAAAAAAGAGGTGTAAAAAATAAACGTCAGGAATTTTGCCCCTTCCTTTTCCTTCCCCCCCCCCTTCCTCTTACATCTGGAAAATCATAATCTGGCATCTCACAGTGGAAGCCAGTTAGATACTGTCTGACTTTTCCCTCCCCTCTCCTTCTCAGCTTTTTCCTCTTTCAGCACCTCTGGATTCCTCCTGCATCTTTTTCCACTCTCACTTCGGCGGTTTCACATCTTTACTTGCCTGCTTTGTTCTCCTCACAAGTTTTTCTTGGACGACTTTGTTGGCAAAGCTGTAAAAGTGTGTTTTTATCACCTTTTCTTCTTGCCTTCTAATGTCCTCATCCATTTTAAGAAAGTCCTCAAAATTACAGCTCTGAAGTCGGCTTCTGTCTTTAGTGTTTTCACGCGTCAGATTTTTTTCTGTAAAGCATCAGTCAAATGTTTGGAAACACCTACACATTGGGTTTTTTCCCCCAATTTTTTATGTCAAAACTTTAAAATTTATGAGATAATGTAGAAGACAAAAAAACTAAATATTCGGAATATTACATTCTGCAATTCAAATTGTCACCTTTTGCCGCCTTGATAACAGTTTCACAGTTTCTCTTGATTCTCTCAAACAGCTTCATGAGGTTGTCACCTGGACTATAGTTCACACATGCTGAGCACTTGTTGGCTGCTGTTGCTTCACCCTGTGGTCCAACTCATCCCTGACCACCTCAGTTAGGTTAAGGTCTGGTGATCGTGGAGGCCGGGTCATCCGATCCGGCGCTTCATCTCCCTTCTTCAGAGCCTGGAGGTGTGTTTAGGGACCAGTGACGATCGTAATAAGCCCAAAGTAGACAGGATGTCACGTTGCTGCCGAATGTCACTCCCACGCCAACATATCATCGTAGCAGACGACGGTTTTTGTGACTGCACTTGAAGAAACTTTCACTTTGATTTCATCTCTTAAAGTAATTATAGTAATTATAGTAATTGTATGTCAACAATAATGATGGGTTCAAAAGCATTATGAAGGTATGGCGCCACAGCATGTAATACACTCATCAGTCCACCAGAGGACAGAGTGTCAATGTCATGGTCTTAAAACATGTTTTCTTGCAGATTTGAACTCGGGTCTGGGGGTAAAGTCATCTGTCACATGACCTTTGTCACATGATGCGTGTCTCCTTTTCAAACCTCCCACCGACACGCTGCCCTCTAAAGGGCCGACAGGTGGATTACATGCTTTGGTATAATAGCTGGTTATAATAGCTGGTTCCGAAGTTTTCAAGTCTTCAGTTCTGTTCTACAAACAAAGTAGAAAATAGTAAAAATATAGATAAAAAACCTTGAATGAGTGTGTGTCCATACTAAATACTAAAAGTTCCAATAGATTACCGTGCAGGGTTGTGCACTTCAGTCAGTCATGGTTCAGGTGGGCCGACCAACAGGTTTGCTCCATGAAAGTTTTGCAGATTAACCTGCAAATATCCTGAAACAACAACTGATAGTTGATATAAGTAAAAAAAAAATAAAAAAAAATACATCTAGGAAAATCTGGATGACATCTTTGAAATCCTGAGGCAGTGATTAGTTGGAAGTTTGACAAAACGCACAGCTAGACAATGTACATTTTGTTTTATGTCTTCTTTGGTCCAAACAATTTCTCCATAGTGTAATATTATGGGTTGGAAGTATAACAACTCATTGTGTCCCTGAAACCAAAAACTATGCTTGAATTCGCCCAGAACTTCGTGTGTTTTACGAGATGCAAGTCTGGTTACAGAAGATTAACTCCAAACAAACTGCTGTTGCTTCACTTTTCTGTGCAGGAGAGGATTTTTTTTTTCTGGATATGACCAAACTAACAGCTGCATACAGCAAATATGTTTCTGAAGGGACATGTTGACGATGGGAGTTCTTAACCTTTCTTGTCACAAACTACACTTCAGTGAGGAGGCGTACGGAGACACTCTTCCAATAATGCCTCCAAAATAATCTCCAGAAAGATTATTTCCTCTTCAACTCAATAACTTCTTAACAAGAGCATAAATACTGAAATTCACCCATTTTCTTTTTCTCCTTTAAAGGCCCTTGCTTATAATCATTATTCATCATAATAACTCATCTCCTTCTCTCCAGCCAATGCGTCTCTCTCAGCTCCCTCTGCTTTTGTTTGATTTGGCCAATGACTGTGCTGTGAAAGCGATCCTCCCCAGTAAATCCATTCATGGTTGACCACTTTGACTCCCCTAACTAGAGCAAAGCAAAGCAGAGCAGCCACATCTGGCAAGCGGTTCTCGCATCTGGTTTGTGTATCAGCTCCTCGCACGGCCGTCTACCGCAAAGTCTGATAGCACGCCTCGGAGACGTGAGATGAGAGGAGCTACGGGCTCTCTGGGGAAGAGGTGCTCGAGGGAGGTTGAACAAGTTTGGGGTCAGAGGTCAAATACACAGCGAGAGGAAATGTCACTCACCGTCAAGGTACCAGACGGTCAAACACCTACATGCTGCAACAACTTTATAGTATTCTTTGCATTTGCTGCCGTGGGATCTCAAAAGAGAGAAGCGAGTTGGACTGAAGTACACTTCGTCTTTATAGGTTTCAACCTTCCACAAGAAAAAAAGAAAGACATCCGTTTCACAATAAAAATAATTGAGACCAGACCAGCGGCGTTACAATTAAATGAGACACGTAAAACTTGCTCAGCTAAAGATTCACAACAGTATACATAGCTATAAAATTTATCATGCAGAAAGACCAATAGCAAAAGTCTACAAATGAAGATTTGTCCTCATCAAATAAACCTTTTTTTTCTTTTATTAATCTTGAAGGAAATGATCCTGCATCCAGGAGGTTAGTAAGTACAAACGAATACTAAACAACAATGAGCAGTAATGCAAAACGTAAGGGAGAATAATAACCAATATCAAGCAGACAAAAAGGCTAATAGAGGTAATTAAGGCAGCATATGAGACATAATAACATAACCACTGTCAAAACTGAATGGGGCCTGTCTGAATGTGCAAATGTGGAGCTACTGGATCACATGTGGGATTCAGAATGTATTTGAATAGTTACATATAATGAAATGCTGCCCTCTTGTGTCCAACCTGTATTTAGCACAGTAACTAGCGACTGGTATCTGATTTTGATGGAATAATATTTCTGTTTGAGTTTTTGTCTGACTTTGGCACGATCTAATAAAAATCCTGGTTCTCAAAATGAAGAAGACTGCGTTGATGTGCACATGTTCAAATCTTCATATTTCGCCACACGCTAAATTGTGCATTCTCCAATAACACAATACAGTTCAATGCCGTTCATTTTCTCTCATCATTTCTTGTTGCTTTCTTACACAGTTCGACTGTGTATCTTCTAGTTAACCAGTGATGCGAGGCGCTGTGTGAATCCTCGCATGCGACATATTTGTTCCATCCACCAAAACCACTGAAACACAAATGTTTGCCGAGACAACAAATGTTTCCTCAGCTGCCACTTCTCAAAAACATTTACACCACAAAAGGTGGACCGTGATGCTTCCATTCACTACTTTCAGCCGGATAAGGCATCGTGTCACAAAGTAAAACTAACAGTCAGAATTCAAAACAGCAGCAACACAGTCATGGCGTACCTACGGATAGGCCCACCTCGGCCCACTCACGGCTACGTCTATGAGGTGAACAGAAAACCCTGACACAGGCTTTTTACTTAGGTTTTGTAAATCCAATTTTAATCCAAATAATCAAATCCCAGTAATTCAAGAAAAACAGACATACAGACTCAGTGGACTAATGACACACTTCCTTCTGTTCTGTGATGTTAACTTCCTAAATACTTACAGTAGTAGTCTAAAATTAGTCTTGTGCACAACACAGCAGATCTCCAGCATGAGATTAGGATGTTAAATGTCAATGTCAGTTTTATTGATTCCCATCAGACATGCTACGTACACTCATGGTCTCCAGAAGATGTATCCTGATGACTTTGTTGACCCCCTCTGACTTTTCCTCCACGACTCCCATGAGATTGTGGTTTTACGTGAAATGTCCAAACTACTGAAATCCATGAAATGAACTTTGGCAGATATTTGTGGTGCCCAGAAGATGCTTCATACTGATATGGAAAAGTGAAATTAGTCAACAGCTATTGGATGGATTGGCATTAAATTTGGTTCAGACATTAATGTTTTCTGCAGGATGAATTGCAATCACTTTGGTAAGAACCTGACTTTTTATTTAGCGCCATCATCTGGTCAACATTTCAATTCCAATACTTGAATTAGTTGCAAAACTATTTATATCCCCACTAACCTCTTCTATACGTTGTAATTAGTGCTAGTTAGGTCATATTTGCATGTTAATATGCTACACTGATAGTTAACATCATACTATTAGACCTGCCATGGCAGCGTACACAACACGAGACAATAAGGCTAATAATTTCACATTTTTTATTTCAAGGAAAATCATTTCAATAGTCATATTAGCAATAAACTTCATAAAATGTTTTGTTCTTTTTCTTAAAAGAATTGGCAACATAATAAGACTTGTGAAATAATTTCATCTCTAAATAACTTTCCAAATGCACTCAAACATTCAGCGATTCTTACAACTTTCTGAACCCACTGTTGACCTCAAATTAATCACAAACTAAAGGGCAACGTACGTTTTGTTCTACAAGAGACACGACATTGAAATACACCATGCGTTCCTGTGTCAGCAAAAAGCAGAGATCGTGATCATATTCGAGTTCTCTGGTAAATCTTCTTCTCATTTAAGTGAAAACTACATTATTTATTTGGTATCATAGCAAAATGTATTTTGACCTGGATAACAGCCCAGTACGTTACGCTTCCATCGTGTTCCCCTCATTATTTGGGTAAACTTAATAATTTGAGGCAGTTTTCCAAACAATACATTTGAGGAAAACGCTTTTTGAACAACTTTGGTTGATAACACATTTTTAAAGCGTTTTGGGTATTCAGTAATATTGTTATTGTTTCTGTTTGCTTTGAGTCGGTGGCTTTTTATGTATTCCTGAAATTGTTTCGTTGGTGAGTTTTAATTGTCACCTTCTGGTCTGTTGTAGTTTCAATAGCGGTTATTACCACATAATTTAAAGGCTCTCTGCTGGTTTAAACAAAGTAAACTTAATTGTACTACAAAAAAGGAGAAATTCGAGCGCCATGAAAAAGATTAAATTATGACGGTAAAGGCAAAGTCCGCTCAAAACTGAAAAAGTTTTGACAAGACTTTCAAGGAAAATTTTTTGTTTGTTCCCTAGCTTTAGAGGGGTCAGAGGTCATGTGGCTCTGGAGCTGATAGGGATTTAGTGAGTTGGTCAAGAATACTTCAAGGTAAAGGACTCTTAATTTGACTGGCAGGTAAGTGTTTCCTTATTTTTTTTCCGTGTTACACTTGAAGCAGGTAAAGCAGGCGTTTGAAGGAGTCCGTGTGGTTCACAGGATTCACTGGCTGTTCGCTGGGTTTATTTAAATGACATCAAAGCCTGTACATGATTACCATTGAACAAAATATAGCAGGGGGGGCCCCCGTAGAAGAGAGGCAAATTAAGTGAATATAATATATAAATATTCAATCTGGCGTCATGTTGCGCAGTAGGCCAGAATGAGATCAGCTCAACTTTCTTTTTCCAGCTTTAAAATACATTAAAAAAAAAAGAAAGGCTACCGTGATTGTGTTTAAGACCAATGTGGTACACTTAGAAAATACAATTATGTAAGAATATATCTTTGTACCTCATAGCAACTCTTCCATCATGGGGAATACCACTGATGTACAGCACCATTCTCAAACATGTTCAAAGCTTGAACAGGCGAGAGGTTGGGAGGAAATGGAAACGAGAAAAAAAACAAAAACAAAATCAGGACACGGCACATTTGAGCATGTGTGTGTGTGTGTGTGTGTGTGTGTGTGTGTGTGTGTGTGTGTGTGTGTGTGTGTGTGTGTGTGTGTGTGTGTGTGTGTGTGTGTGAAGGTAGGTCTCTTAGGCAGTCTTCTTGCAGACGTGGATGAAGTAGCATGGAGCCTGGCTCTGACCCTCGACGTACGTCTTGAAGTCTCCGTAGACACTGTGCTGCATTTTGCCGCTGAAGGCCTCGGTCAGCAGCCCTTTAAAGCTCTTCAGGCAGTGAGGGTAGTACGACAGACGGAATTTACTGGAGAAGACAAGTAGAGCGCACAGGGATGTGGTTTAGTTTTTGAATAGCCATTATTGTGTCTAACGTATCTGCGGATGGAGTCCCTCGACCTTGACGATAAGGAATTCACACGGAGTGAAAAAAACCAACAACAACCCAGACTGAGAGACAAACGTTATGAAGCGCAAAAATGTGCACTGAACTCTGAAGAAAACGCCTCCAAGGAACTAATGCTATGGTTTATGTAGCAACAACATTCAAAACCTTTAAAAATCACATCTGAAGTGTTATAGAAACCTTCTCAGGCCTTTTTTTTTGTTGAAAACCTAACACATGCCTGGATGTACTGATGTACTGATCAGTAATGTAACTGACAATCAATACATCAAAAGACAGAAAATTACATGAACCATAATAAGTAATAATTTGCAGAGGAGCTGCGCCTACCTGACTTCAGGGAGATCGTGTAGGGTGGCCTGCGGGACGCCAATAGTGTAGTCCAGAGTGATCATATGTGGCTTATTGTTGACCCACAGCACCGAGGTGGAGATGTCCTGAGTTAGGTCGCTCTGAAACACACACACACACATTTATCCATCTCTTCAGTAACATCCAAACGAAGCCTGATAAGTAGTGACTGAACAGAACAAGGAAGTTGCTCTCGTGTCGGGGGGACACAGTTGGACCAGGAAAACAGACTCTGGGATTACAGAGGTATCAGAAATGGATTTTCTCTGACACGCGACTGTTGACTCTGTACTTATATTGAGGCCTTCCAGCTGGAGACTTCTTACTTTGGTTGGATTGAAGAATATGGAAGTTTTTTTTAAAGGAAAATAATATGGATCACTGCAGTTGGCACCTGCTGTTGTGTATTCATTATATTTCATATATGAGCTTTTTTCAGGCTTCATAACAAAATGCAAGAATGATGATGTCTGAGCGCAAAGTTTAATTAAACAGACAAACAAAGGTAAGAAAGAGAAGACAAGAAAAAGAAAATGTCTAATTTATACCCACTATTTCCTGTCATTGTCATTTATTCCATTTTCCCAAAGTGGTTTCTACTTCGTATTTCTGACTTCATCCATTTTTCTCCCTATTTGCCAAGATAGCTTGAAAAAAGAACAATTTCATGCACATTTCCGTCTGTTTTTCCGGTGCCAGTTTCAGTGAAAATCTCACAATATCCTGCAGGCTCTGCAGAGAGATTTAGGTCTTAAACTCAGCTGCTGCTAGGGATGGGGGTAAATAAACCGTTCACAAACAAAACTGTCTGTCCTCCAACTTTTCACAAAAGCACTGAAGTACCACACTGTGCAGAAAGTTAAGATTAAAAAGAGGCTTCTCTTTTTTTTTGTTCCACTCACGCTGATGTCTTTGAATCGTCTATTACAAGCATACAAAGTGTTTTTCTTTCCAAACTGTACAAAATGTACAATTTCACAGGCTGCAAAACATCCTAAATAAATAATGACAACCACATATTGAAAATGGTCGAAAGAAAAAAACGACTACTTTTGGTAACACTGCACCAATAGATTCCTGCCATTTCCCACAGACTGTAAAAGTAGAGACAAAACATTACAAATTCAAAATTCAGTATGTAGCTCAGGTTTGGGATTTTAGCAGCAAAGGCAACAAAGGACATGTATGAAATAACATGCATGTTATTTAATTAAGGCATGAAATTCTGTCAATACAAAAATAAAGACCAAACAAAAAATATGACTAATGTCAGCGATTCTCCAGGCATCATAAGATGCTTACCTGTTTACACTCAAGTAACAAATAAATAAAAATAAAATAGACCAATAAAACAAGTAGCCCGTCGTTCAGTTTCAGCTTTATGGCTGCACAACAAGACTCTCTCACTTTTCTTCTCACCTTTAAGGACACAGACATCTTGTCTCAATAACCTTTACTGGAATAATCTCCGGACAGAAAAAGCAGCGGCGGTCGGTGAGTACGAGCTGCATGTGGTGGTCGGCTGATTGAGGGTGAACTAAAACGTGCATGCCGGTACATGCTGTAGTATAAATGATATGAAGTCCACAACTGCCGACAGTAATGTGTCTGTAACTGGAACCACGATGATGATGAAGAAGTTTCTGTTTACATCTAAAAACAACAACATACAAATAAACGAGCGAGCAGACGGGTCACAACAGTCAGCTCCCATTACACCGACTGTCATCTTCATTGTTGCATGCTGTTCATGATAAATCAGAATCCTGGAAACATGAAATGGAGCTCGATGGCTTATGAAATGAACATCTGGACAAAAAGATGGAACTCCTGAAAAAACAACCTGTTACCAACGGATTTAAATACGTTGTAGACGTACGCTGATGCCAAACGAGGACTGAGGTGATTTCAAATAAAATGTACCTTGTAGTAGATGTTCTTGCCTTGTGGCGCCCGGCCGGTTTCCAGGATGTAGTCGTAGTTACGGTGGTCAATGATGAGGATCCCACCTGGTCTGACCATACTGGCGATGTTCTGAAGGGCCAACTTTTGGTCACTCTGGTCCCCTGAGAACAACGGCAGGATTGTGTGCATTTAACAGAGCGGTCATCAGGGGAATTTTGTCAGCTCAACACTGGATTTAAAAATATAGTTAGTATCAATGTAAGGACAGATTCTCTTTGGCTTGAGATACTGCAGCACCAGTCCCGTACGTGGGGCAAAACGCGCCTGTTGTGCATGAAGAGTGAACGGTGCCTTGATGTGCACGGAGCAGGAGGAAGCTGTAACATTCACAAGTATGATCAACAGCAGCACCCGAATCACACGCTTTTCTGCCCCCTGATCGCGGCACATCCGCGGTTTCACCGTGGATCTGAAACTTGAGCACACATCAAAGTTTGCGTCAAATTTTTGGGAAACAGAAAAACGTGTCAGTAAGTTCTGTCCTATTGAAACACAAATGCCCCCCAAACACCTCTCCGAGCCCATTGCTTCATGGCCAGAGGCTACCAGAAGCTTTTCAAGGATCTCAGTTGTTGATTTCCAGAGTTCGACACAATGTTTGCTGCAGATTCACCGTTTATGTCCACGGAGAAGTTACAGATACGCCTGAACCAGTGGTCACAAAAACGTGTGTAACACAGGTGCTGATGTTGACCTGGAATATTTCCACACTCCGGTCGTAGCTTCCCTCTGCTGCGCTGCGCTGCGCTGCGCTTGCATGCAACAGGAGCAGTCGCTGAACGTTTGGATTGCATGTCACATAAACATCATATAATACTTCGGACTAGTGACATTTGTAATTCTGAACATAAAAACACAACATATCGATAACAACTTTCTAGACCTCTTTAAATTATATAATTATATAAATACAATATAATTCAAAACATTTCAAATATTATCAGAGATATTACAGATACGAGTCAGAAATGCACTGCAGATAAGTGTCATGTAAATCCTGTTAGATCCTGGAAAGACTCGACACCCAGCTCCTCGCCCTGCTGCAGCGACTCCAGGGTGAGTCAGTACGCTGTGACATCATCGCTGGGTGTGATCAGAGGTGCTGTCCCCAGACCGGGAAGTGAAACCAAGCTTTTCTGGCTGAGTACTAAGTAACTCTGGAACTTTTAAACTTGTCAAGTCCAGACAAAATGTTCATCTTTAGATAGATATTACCATAAAAAAAGAAAAGAAAAAAAGAGTGAAAACAATGATGACGCTCGCTGCCTTCCTCCTTCACGTACCTTTAAAGTCTGGTAAATGGGCGAATGAGTTGCCGAGGCAGATAACGGCATCGAAGCCGGCTCCTGGTTTCTGAATGTCTTCTTGTAATGTCAGCCAGTTGGCCTCTTCAATCACTGAGGATGAGGAAGAAAAGAACAACATGAAGAGGTGACCTGAAGATACACTGAGCATACGCACCAAAGCACAGAGTTAGAAACGCACCCCATTGGTCAAAAGCTGGTTCTTTTCTTCTCTCCCATCTCGACTTCAGTGCATACTTGAGCATTTTGTCGCTGGCGTCCACGCTCATCATATTAAAGCCCTCCTCCACCAGCATGATGGAGTCCACTCTACAAAACAAAAAACATGTGCTCTGTGAATACATAAAACATCAGCTCACCTCACAATTCTGCTGGTAACTCTATTTTGTTTTACGAGGGAAACAAGCATTTCTCAATGTAGACCAGAGGTGACTACCACTTTGTTTTCTTTACTTTAAAATATATGAACAAGGATCGTTCCCTTTGTTGAGCGTTTATTCTGTCACCACCCTTCCAGATCAAACCAGTTCGACCACGTATGAGTAAGACTGTATTCACAGGAGTCATTATTAGTGGCTAATTCACACTGTCATGACATGATTTATTTATGATAGCCAGAAGCTCCTCGCAGGATAAACACTAACAGAAGACAAACCGCAGTCAGAACTGACGCTGAGGAGTTTTCTTTGGACTCTTCTTTAAGTGTCAAAATGACAATGAAAAAAAAGAAAGAAATGCTTTCCAACCTAGTTATGGGTTTATTGATAAGCAAAATTGAAGCGCAGCAGATTCAGATGGCAATCACAGCACCAACACAACACAGAAGCAGGATTTAATGGAGAATGACCTGAAAAACGTAGCACACTGCAATCATTAACAACAACATGTTCTGGTTCACCTGCAAAGCAAAAAATAAATCATCCATCTAGAGATCACCCGGAGGTGATTCATCCGCCATTCATGGAACTGACAAACACGGCATGCAGCTTCTTGCATATGACGCCAGGAACTCTGATGACAGAGCAGCGGAAAAACACGCAAACACATTTGGACTGTCAGAAATAGCGTGGGGCCGTTTGTAACCTCATTCCAGGACGAGCATGCTTACGTCGCCCCAGACAGCCGTGACACTACTAAGGAACGAGGTCAGCGCGCTGGTTCACTCCTGATTGCACGGAGACATCGACACCAGCCTGCGCTCTGAGATACGGAGCTTCACGATGTTTACCTCAGAGATGTGAATGACTGCAGCGTTGACCTAATGACTATTAAGATCTGTGAGATTTATCAGCCAAAAGGAAACGGCTGATTTTAGGTGAATAAAGAAATACCATGATCATTAAGTAATGAAATAAATAGCTATATTGCATCTGATGAGTAATTTCTCCAAGACAAAAAAACGGGAACTGAGGGGCGAGGCAACAGCTTTGGGTATGTTAAGTTCAGCCAGTGGCCTTGCTGCTGTCCCAGAGCACAGACTGACTACCGGAGGGGGTAAACAGACTGCAGGGAACCGGTCAGAACTCCCTGCAACCCAACACCGGCTCATCAACCTCTGAACCCTTTAGTCTCACATCCCACACAGGTGATATTCAGCAGCTCTTCAAACAGGCACCTCTCCTGCTCAGTGGCCCTCTGCTGATTGGAAAGTGCACACGGAGCTTTTGTTTTCAGCTGCATGAGACCTTCTTAGTTGTAACACGAAATCACGTTAAATCAGCATTTGCAAACCCACTATGCCCCCCTCCCCCCTTTATTCCCCCAGATCAGACCAGTGCTGGAGACAGGAAGTGGCACAGTAGCAGGTGCAACTCTGCACTTTCATTCATTATTCTGTGGCCTAATCCGGATTTTGTCCAGAGTTAAAAGGGTCAGCGAGTTGAAATTCCACAAAAGTCAAACTGATTAATGTGTGAAGATAATCTAACTTATTAAGGAACAAAACAGGCATTTAAAAAAAAAAAAAAAAGAGTTTACATAATGAATGATCTGAACAAAGTGATCACATTTATGAACTTTTAAATCCTTTTGTCTTAAAGCTTTATCAAAACACAGAGATTAAAATATGACAAAGCACAAGCCTGTAATTGATTTCTTTGAAAATAAGACTGCAGTAACATGATTTTGTTCTTACACACTGATCACACCTGTTTATAAAACCTGGAAGGTAATTATGAGGCCAACATTTATCAGCACATTTCATAACTCGATTAAACGACTGCACACCTGATAGTGTATAATTGGAAGTATAGTTCAGTTTGTCATACACTCAGTAAAGAGCTCTTCACATTATCCGTTCTCATTCAACAGATTTTCTGCTTAACCAAATCATGCTGTAGATGAAAGACGTGGACAAAGCTAAAGCAGCATTTTCTAAAACGACGTGTTCTCTGATATTTAATAAAGCCGAATTAAAAACGTTGTCGCGGAAACATTAAACATGAATGAGAATTTGGCTTAGGCACGTAATGTTTGCTGACATTCGCGGGAATGCTTTAAATTGCAAAATTTTGTAATGGAGTTTGGCGAGCCAGAACTGCAGCGGCTCTCAACCGTGTCGGTATGAAACCGCTGAGGCGGCTTGACGTTACCCTGTTCCGCAGGCTACGTCCAGGACTCTCCGCACCCCGTGCTCTTTCAGCAAAGACAACAACCAGCTTTTGTACTCCTGCGTCCTACTCTGCGTGTCTCCGATGTACAGCTGCCACACTTTCGCCGCTTTGCCGTCGGCGTACTGGTCGGGAAGACCCTCGGCGGCCACGCCGAGAGACCGGGTCCTGAACACACTGTCGACCGACATGCTGCCGCTTGTACCTGCCGGAGCGTCTTCTCTGAGCTTACAGCGAACCAACACGGTGCTCGGTTCGGGCACTGCTTTAAATGTGCGTGACAACGAGCTGCTCCTCCGACAGGTATTCTCTCCACATGCGAGCCCAGATTTCGGATGTTATTATTTATATGAGCAGCCCAGGGGGGAGAAACTTTAACCCAATGACACGCCGCTGCGGACTGACGCCTACTTTCTGATTGGACGAAGTGACGTGAGCCCGCCCCCTTTCCGTGATTACGTTTGCAGACGTCACGTTTAAAACTAGTGTTTTTTTTTACCCTAACATTGCCTCCCGGGATAAGTATCACACACACGTTTCACACATAGATATTAAACAAATTCCTACACTAATATCTATAAATCAGACAACACGTGTTTCGTTTACTGTTAGGTTTGAAGTTTTAGGGCATATTTTACTCAGCGGAAGACGGCAGCGTCGCCCGTGAGTCTGTACTCAGGGCATATTAAAACCGTGCTGCAGTGGCCTCACATCCTCACACGTTTCATCATCTACCGTTTCATCATCCAGTTGGATATGCTGCTGACGAAACACAAGATTTATTTAACAGGTTTTAAAACTTAAGAAAATGTTTTGTTCCAATTTTATACAACAAAGATAAAATAAATAAATAATAATAATAAAAAAAATCCCTATTGCACAGCACTTCTCTCAATGGAAGGGATATTAATCTTGTAGTTGCAGACAGAACCTATAACATCTGAGACCAAATGGTTTAATTATAAATACATTAAACAACATTTTTTCAGAAGTTTGCCACACATGCAAGGCAACCAAACAAGTGAACTCCTCCTGCTGTGATTGGCTGATTACAAAGGCCTGTAGAGTAGTATCTACTGGCAGAGGTGAGGTTATGTCAGCTACAACCGGTGCTAGCCAGGTTAGGTTTGTACCACCCAGTCTTATCAGCCGAATGCACTCTCCTAGTCACACACATTTAATTTCAAAAGCACATCAACAAAGATCACATCAGTCTATAATAGGTTGCAGGGCCAAGCTTAACTCGGTACACAGGCTTGTTGTGCATAACTACCTGCATGAGACATACATGTGATTGAGAAATTGAGTTTGAGTAGTTTTTGGCAAACAAAACCTGCAATAAACCAAAATAAGTGATGGAAAAAAAGATTTGTCTCTTCCTCTTGTTTGCATTGTGGCTCCGGAAAGTCTCTTTTGTTCTCTCTCTTATTTGCAAGTGCATCCTTTTTGTTTTACTTTCCGCATCTAATTGACGACTCCCCCGTGTCTTTATCTTGTGACCTACAACCAACTCAGTATTACCATACAAAAGCAGGTACAAAGGGAATGGGGGTGAAGGTCAACTGTTTGTCAACTGTATAAAGCTGCCCTACGGAGGAGTGATGTGGAGCACTGCTGGGGGGAGCACTGCTGGACACCTCTCTTTGAGGGTGCATGTATTTGCTCCTTCTTGCAAGAATAAATGTCCGATATGTTTGATTTTGAACCGAGCCTCTGAGTAATTTTTCTAACAATAAGAGAGCTGGAGAAACAGAACAGGTCTGGTCCTGGTTTTTTGCAGGAATTTGATCATTAATCATCCGACCTGAATCCAAATCGACCCACATCGGATGTGCTGAAATTCAGGACAAACCCACCCAAGGCAGCAGCTTTGGTTGCTGCACTACACATTTAAGTTTACTGTTCAGTATATTTTGGTTCTCGGCTGCAAATACATTCAGCACAACAATTGATGTGAAGTAAAATTTTGTTTTTCTAAAGCAAACCCACCGATCTTTCATCCACATGTTTTGTGGAGTTTGTTCCTTCACAGACTTGGTGATCAATCACTGATTAAAGTATTCCAGTTTAACAACAGTCTTATCTCGTTTGTCTCTTTTCTGTTAGAAAATAGACATATACTGTATTTCTGTGGGTTTAAGTGGGATTGTATGGGTCATTTTACAAGTCGACAACTTGGTTATAAGCATGAAGGGGTTATCTTTTCCTCAAGCACATGTGGTTTGTTGACGTCATCCAGTGGTTTGTTTTGAGCTGCTCTTTCTTTCATTTTTAACTTTATTGCCTAAACATTGAATAAAAAAAAAATATATATATATATTCTGGTGAGAAGAGATTTGACTGTCTACAAAAACAACATGTTGAATCTGTGAATGAAAGAAAGAAAAGTTCACAGTTTAGTCAGATGGTGGAACAGACCAAAGAAAATGGTCCTCGTTAACATGTTATCTTCAGTAGAACTCAATAATAATTAATACCACGAGATAACCAGACCAAAGCTTTGCTGGAAATAATAACGTGCTCCAATCTTCTTAGGATTTGGTGTTGGACCGTGCAGTATTTAAAGGATTTTATTCCTTCCAGAAGGGTAGCTGAAAGTAGTTTGTCAGCAATAATTAGGAACATTTATCAAAACTTTTGGATTTAAAGCGTTTTTAGGACTCTAATTATGGACAAGAAGAAGTCACATTGTCGAAAATATGTTTAAACAATGTATTTTAAGTAGGAACAGATAAATGAATAGAATGAATAACTTTTTATAGAGATTTTTTTCAATAGAAAACAACTAATATCTAATTTTAGTATTTTTTGAACACCGCCTGGTGAAATGGACATTTTAAAGCCGAAACTGAAGGCAGATAATAATATTTAACAATGCAAAAATTAAAAAGGTGTTTTTGTAGTTGGAAAATCACGTTTTACCAAATACATCAATCACACAATCACAATTGTAAATAATTGACTATATCTTTTATAAAAAAAAAAAAGTATTGTCTGGAAACATGGTTGTTGTTGTTTTTGGGGAGGGAGGGGGGTATTTTTATTTTATTTTTATTTTTTATTTTTTTTTACCAAAGATCTCTCAGAACTGGAATGAACTATTATTCATCATAAAATAAGCATTCACGACGAAATAGGAAGCAAACATATATAACAGTATTTTACGGATTTGTTAAGAGGTCAGGGAGCCACGTGGGACTGTTGTGTAACTGCTTACTCCCAGCTTTTCTGCAGTTTTTTCAGAAGGACAGTAGATGGCGCTCTAAGAGAAAGAATAATGGCAACAACAGCGTGCAGATGTTAAAGACTGAATTCAGATTTGAATTTTGACACAATAAAATAAACCCCAAAATGGCACACGAAATCCCTGGTGTGTGGTTTCCCAAAACAAAAACAAACATCAGTCATATCTTTAAGGTTCATATTTCACAAACAGTTCACAAATATTAATGTTTATTCTATAAAAAAAAACAAAAAACAATACACGTACTTAATGTTGCATAAATTCATATTTAAAGGAGCAGGAAGTTGAGGAATCAAAGTTTTGTGATGACTCAGCTTTATTTAAAAAGGTATACTGTTTTAACAGTAACAGTATTTAAGAGTGCACATTTTCATAATAATTGCTTTTCAGATTATTATTTTAGTTATGAAATATAATGTCAGCTAATAAAATGAGAACCGCCAACCAACAAGCTGAATATGAAAAAAAGATGAAAAATCTTTATCTAGACTGCAATTATGAACAAACACAATCTATGTAAAGTAATAACACACACATTATTGAATTGTTCTTATCCATAATGAATACATCATTCCAAGAGTGCAAAAAATATGTGAACCCTGAGGTTCAACGAAACTTTACTGGAGTCAGGAGTTTGTAAACCTGGACGCCAATCAGTGAAACGACTGGGACTAAAAGCATTCAAACATGATGTGAACCTCACCTCATAAAACAGATCTTAGAAGGTTTGTCATCAAGAAGTGTGTCACGGCCTACAAAACCATCATCATAAGAACATAACTGCACAACTGAAGTTCGCCAAACAGCACCATCACACACCGCTGCAATAAAAAGGTTGATTTGTTTGGGAATAACCCGCAGCACTACGTACAATAGCGTAAAAACAAGAAACATGAAAGCATCATCCTAAAGCAGTGGAGGCATCTTCGTCCTCATCGAGGAGGAAACGAATTCCTCCGTCTAGCTTATCAATGCATCTCACAGGATGAAGTCCGGGTGTGTCAGCAGGAGTTAATAAGGCCACAATAATGCTGCTTGGATTTATTTCCAGATACTTTTATCCAAATTAATTCAATTTTGTATTGAAGTCGTCTCTTCACTGATGCCTCTAATTTTGCACAGAAGAAAACTAAGAGGCTACTTCACTCCCTCTGGAAACACATCACCTACACTCAATAATTACAGAATACACAATCCTCCCAAAGCCTAAACAGCCACAGGTCAGCACTTTCTGGACATTTAACATTCAATATTGTCCACACGAGCAGGAACAGTCGACTGTTGGTTACAGTTTTGTTCTCTTTGCCTCTGACGCTTAACGACATAAAGCCTGATTACAAATACAGAAACAATCACAGCCACAGCAAGCACGATCCAAACCCAGACAAAACCGCCCGCCCCCCCAAGGGAACTCTTCTTAGTATTGTTTACGGCTGGTGTAATCATTCCGACGAGGACGGGAGTCGTGACCCTCAAACCTTCACCGTCCTCCGCTTTGATGCATTTCACCTGATCCTTCAGTACGAATCCAGCTCGACAGAAACACACGAAACTCCCAAAAGTGTTGCGACACTCCTGATCACATCCGTCCATCCGACACTCATTTATGTCCACACAGACCCCATCATTTTCCAGGAAGCCGTCGGGACAGAAGCAGGCGCTGTTAGTGTGTGTCTCGCATATCGCAGGGCACTTCTGCTCAGCACAGTGCAGTTTGCACCGTTTGAGGTCTTTGCTGTCTGGAATATATCCACTGAAACAGGAGCATGTGTAACCCTCCTTTACATCTTTGCATGTATGCTCACAAGGACCAGTCGAGCAGCCTTTAGCGCTTTTGAAAACCATTGGGTCTGATAATGCTTGAGCCCTGCATGCATCTTTGTGCTTCGTTTTGCACAGGAAACCATCAGTTTTGTCTGAGCAAAGACTCTCTGTCCACTTTTGATCGTTTGAAAGTGATGCACAGTGTGGAGAGCAGAGTTTAACGCTGTCTTTCCAGGTGCTGAACAAAGGAACAAAGCTCCTGTCCATGTCAGCAGATGTCCACTCATATCCTCTGAGTGGAGCTGAGAGGTTGCTGCAGGCGCCGGCTGGTAAACGCAGTCCGATCCAGAAGTTTCCAAACAACTCTTCACTCAAAATGTCAAACAAACTCTGATTAGTGTCAGGCTGAAATGTCAGAAGTTCTCCGTTTCTGTCACGGCACGCTTCCTGAGCTGCTTTAAAATCCACTCTGTCCCGGTTAACCGTCACGCAGTCACCTCCAGAACAAACGGGCCTGCAGGTGCCAGGCTGCTTCACGGATACTCCTGTCCTCATCAGCAATAAAAGCATTATTGACATCAAAATCGTTGTCCTCATAACCTTCACTGGCACAAACACTGTTAGCAGCAAGCAGGCCATGTTGCTGTGCAGCAGACTTTAAAGGCTGGTTGTCTTAAATTATGGAGAATTTGTAGCCTTTGGCATCTCCGGGAGAGTCGAGTCCCACAGGACAATGAGTGGGAAGGAAACCAGACAAAGAAGCTCGACGACTGGTTTTTTTCCAGAGGAAAAACATACACGCACACACATGCCTGCACACACGCACACACACACGCACACACACACGCACACGCACACGCACACACACACGCGCACGCACGCACACACACACGCGCACACACACACACACACAATTATATTGATATTGATTTAATGCATCAATGCACAGTATACACATATACAACTGCACAATCAGAGGACCAAAGTCCACTCAGCTAGTAACTACGTGACAGTGGGGGGAACAAAGAACATTTACTAAAGTTCTGAACTTCAGTAAAACTGTGAGGCACGTCCTTGCATATTTCAAATTTATGGTAATAATATTTGACAAATTTTCAGATGCAGAAAGTTTACTTTTTGACTCCACTACTCTTATTTAACAGCTATAGTTACTGGTTGCATAACAAATTAAGTTCTACCTCAACCAGTTACAACAAAAAAATACTACTTACATGTTAATGCATCAGTGATGATTAAAGGTCTAATCATATAATAACAGTAAAAACTGACTGGTGCCATTCTTAACAAGTTTTTGCTACTTAAAGTATATTTTATTGCCAATATTAAAGTATTTCTAATTGCCTTTTACTTGTACTGGAGTATCTTAGAGAGTGCAGGTACTGCTGCTTTTACTTCAGTTGTGGTATTGAAAGACAAAAATAACTCAGGAAATCTCAGCTTTACACATTTTGTTTCAACATGTCTGTTGTTGCAACAGCAGAAAATATTAAATATTTTCTGCTGTTGCAACACACATTATAAAAGAAGCTGGCTGATCTTAACGTTACATGCCAACTTTTAGCATCGTTACATCCTGCAGCTTTCTCTCTGTTAAAAACATACTTACATGATCTTGGATTATTAAACATGTCAGTAAAATAACCGGCACCACCCAGTTCAAACAATCGGACCTCCACCCGGAGGCCCTCACATCCTCTTCCTGACAGGATTTTTTACATCGCCTGCACCAGCATATATTTGCACTTACAGTTTGTTCTCATTATGTTCTACTCTGGATGTGTATTGTCTGATTTGATATGTAATTATTTGATAACAGCATAAATCCTGACAAAAAGAAGTTGCATGAATATAAATTACATAAATAAACGTTAATGATCCACTGCCACTATAAGGTCATAGGTCATCAGTCAGGATTGACTCGTACAGTTTCTCTAAACGTGGATCCAGACCAGAGGACACCCAGCAGTAGCCGTCCGTGGTGGTGTTCTTCTTCGCTTCTTTTTTGGAGCGACTGCATCGAAAGATTGCGATGAACAGCGTCACGGCGACCAACACGAGCAGCGGGACGACCGAACCCAGGACGCAGATTATCACCCTGGAGTTGGCCGTCTTGGCAACATTCAAGGACATGTTGCTGTGGTGATCGCCGTGCGTGCCGTTCACCAGATCTGGAGGCGGAGCGTCCGTGTGGGGCGACTGGTGCTGGAGTTCCACCGCGGTTCCTGTTTGAGACTCGGTGAGGTTCTCCTGCGTTTCCCCGGCGATCGGGTCGTCCGACGAGGCGTCCGACGTGACGGTCACGTGCGGAGCGTCGGTCGATCCGTCGAGGTGGACGGATCGACGGTCGGTGCACGTGAAGCTGCCCGCAGTGTTGACGCAGACCAACTCGGCGAAACAGAGATTACCGACACATTCATCGACGTCGACACATGTGAGCTCATCTCCGGATAAAGTGAAGCCCTCGTCGCAGGAGCAGGAGAAGGAGCCGATGCTGTTCAAGCAGTTTTGCTGGCATTTCGATTGTGCGCACTCGTCGACGTCGCTGCATTTACCGTCCACCATTTCGTAGCCGTCCTTACACGCACACGTGTAACTGCCGTGTGTATTTACGCACACGTGATCTTCACAGGCCTCTGATTGGCACTCATCAACGTCAGAGCAGTCGCGCTGGTTTTCACTTAGTTCGAGGCCCGTGGGACATTTGCAGGCGTAACCCGACTCCCTCATCACACACTCGTGCTCGCAGGTGTCGGGACCGCACACGTCTTTCATCCTGCAGGTGAGTCCGTCCTCCTCCAGGTCAGAACCTTCGTTGCAGGAGCATCGGATGTCATCTGTGTCCTGATGGCACGAATGTTCACATCCGCCGTTGTTGATTGCACATCTTGGCTTTCCTGTTTTGCAGAAGGGGCCCGGGTTATTCCAGCTGTACGTGCGGTCCGAACCCATGCAGACAGAGTAGGCAGGCTCCTGGGTAGCACATGGAATAATGACATATGTCCCGATGGGGAATAATTTCAGTTCACTTTTCTGTGGCTTTTGTGAGAAGGGTACTATGTATTTGTGTCCAGGACCCAGCAGAGCCAAAGGTTTGCACATCCCCTTAAAAGAAAACCTACATGCATAAAAAGCCTTGTTTTTACAAGATTCGGCCGTCCATTTCAGCTGATTCGGACCTGAAAAGGTGTGATCGACCTGCACACATCTCTCTGTGCATGTGGGGATGGGCTGTTTTTTCCAGTTGGAGTAGTGAGAGTCTTCCTCCCCGGACACCCATTTAAACCCTTTGAGAGTCTTGTTAGAGATCACGCAGTCCTGTCTATGCAGTTTCAGTCCGATCCAAAACTTCAGGCCCCTGTCCTGACGCTGACTTCGGATCAGCGAGAAGAGCGAGAGCAGCGCTTCCTCCTCTCGTCCGTCCCTGAGCGTCATCAGATCACCTCCGTTGTGAACGCAGTTCTGTTGGGCCTTCTCAAAGCTCACCCTCTCCATGTTCAGGGTGAAGCAGGCCATCGAGGTGCACAGCGTTCCATGTTCAGCTCCCGATAGACGCTCGAAGCCGTTAATGAGCAGCAGCAGAAAAATCAACCACATAATTGCCGTAGAGATCAACGAATCAGCTGATATCCAGAGGGTCCCTGGGACTGTCGCAGTGAAACGAGACCGATGTGTGGTGGTCCATTCGTAGCCCAGGAGCAAGTGGCGTGGGTCTGAAACCGACGTTCATGCGCCGGTATCCTGTTTGGGATCCAAACTAAAGACGGAAATCGCGTTTAGCAGCAGTTATGGGCTCTTTCTTTCTCCCCCGCTGACCAGTTCCGGTTTGAAACAGAAAACAATGAAGGGCTCCGCCGTGTTTTGACTGCTTCTCCAGATGTCTCCGGCCCCAGTTGGCTCCGAGCAGTTAAAGCGGATTCCCTTAATTGTGGTGCCTTACAATGCAAGAGCATGCCAGGGTCAGAGTCTCCGGGACACTTACAAATCAGAGCTGTGGACAGACACACAATAGCTGCTGCAGGAAACGAACCTCTTACCTTTGCCACCCTGCTGCCACAGAGGTGAACTTCACTTCATTTAAATATGGATTTTGTAATCATTTGACCTCCTTTTATGTCATTCTGTCTGCAAACAAGCACAATTGTTTCATCATTGATTTGATTTATTGTGACTTTAACTGTTATCCTAAGTTTCTTGTGGGAATTGTGTGCTTATGTATGAAAACACCAAGTAAAAGGAGAAAAATGTGTATTTTTTTCACCCACATAAATTGTTTAAAACATGTTTAACACAACAGGTCATAGTATTACCTTATAAATACCTTTTTATGCCAGTGGCTATTTATTGTTGTGTTTTTTTTGTTTTTGTGGTTTTGTTGTTGTGTTTTGTATTACTATTTATTGGTCTTGATTAGCGAAGCCTTCCACTACTTCTTGTCATGTCCTGTTGTGTTTGAATATTGTCAGTATTGGTTTTAAATGTTTGTCTCTTTTTTACTGCAAAACAAATCTTCCTACGGGTACAAATGAAGTAACCTGAACCTGAGCCTGAACACATAACTGATAATGGTCCATAACATGACTTTGGACTTGTGAGGTTGACCCTTCATTCCTCTGTCTCACCACAATGAGCGTACGTGATTGCCACCGAGATACACGTATCTCAAGCCGAAAGAACAGTTTTGGATGGCAGATGCCAAGAACATTTATGTGAATCCAGACATGTCCTGTGTTTGTTTAATTGCAGGAAGTGCCCCAACGACAAACACAGGAAACACAGTCAAACTCTCCTCCACCCGCTGAGCTCACACAGGCAGTGAAATGATGTCTACTTCAAAGAAACAGGTTCTTCCATTTATATTAACATCACAATGCCATGAAGTTAATACCCACATGTTCACTGTGTCAGTTTTTTGAGGGATTTTTTTTTTTAGCCAACATCAAATAAAAGTCTACATGGAGCCAAAACATGCAGCAGTAATAAACATGATGGTCATCAGCCCGGTTATTAAAGAAGAACAGTCCACACTCACATGACAGCACTCACCTGTGCTCAACAACAGTTTCTATGTGACTTCAGCTGCTTCAGAAAGTATTCAGACAGATCAGTCGACATGTCATCACCCATTAGGACCAGTTACTACCATGTTTTTAGAAATCTTTGCAAATGGTCACAAACTGAAATCTCATGAACAAAACTATTCACACGTGTCCTGTTTGCTTTAATGATCCTCGACCAGAAGTGCTCGACTGCAATAAATCAAATTGATTACACAATGTTTATAAAAGTCCACACTGCGTGTAAAAAGACTCACAATTCACACTGCATGCAGACAAAAATCAAGCTATGAAGCGCAAGGAGCTCTCTGTTGCCCTCTGTGATAAAACTCTCGTAATCAGGACCAGCTCATGAAACCATTTCTAAAGCTCTGAATGTTCCCAGAAGCACAGAAACCTCAATTATATAGAAATGGAAGAAGGTTGGAACCACACACACCTTTATTCAAGGAGATGACCGAGAACCCAACGCTCACTCAACCAAAGCTTTAGAAGTCCTCTGATGGGAGAATCTGCTGGAAGGACGACCAGCTCAGCACTTCTTCAGTCAGGCCTTTATGTCCGAGCAGCTTCTAAACAGAAGACACTTTTGTTAAGATCCCTTTTTTAGGCAGAAGAAGGATAGAAGCAGTAAAAACATAGAGGAGAATAAATACATGCACTAAAGTCCGGTGGGCAAGGAATTGAACCAGGGACTCATCAGTGGCATTTGTGTCAATGCAGCCCAACCACTCAGCTATGAGGATGCCCAACAGAAGTATTGACTAAAAGATATATAAAAGCCTTCTTGGAGTTTCCCAAAGACCCATTTTAAAAACACTCTTGAAAGCACAAGGTAAAAGGCTCTCTGCTCTGACGAGATAAAAACTATTTGGGCAGAACTCCAAATGCAATGCTTGGTGAACTCCTATTGTCCATGTGAAGGTTAGAGATTTAATGAAACACTGTGTTATGAATAAGAAAAGCAAAATGGGGACCAGTCATTCAATAATTATGTTGGAAAACTTTTCAGAATGAGAGTTTAACTTCTAGATGAAATATAGAATATATATATATGTATTATTTTTTAACTATTCGATGCCATGTGAACATGATGTACTTTCCCACTCTGTTGGAACACCAACAATTAATGCAGGCAGGTTGAAGACATGTTGTTTTTTATTGTTTCATTAAATCTCTAACCTTCACACGGATCCCCACTGGAGGTATGTACGTACAGGTCTCTCGGATTGGTGCAGCATATCACACACCTCTTCCACTTCTTCAGAAACCTCGTACATGAACAAGCAGGCTCTGTTTTCAAATGCAATTCCTTTTAATGAAACCTATAATTTGTTATTCACTGACAGCTGCATAGAAACGCTGCCAGATAAAAGAATGTCATATGACCTGAGCCCAGTTTCATAAAGACACAAAGAAGAACTAATGGAGCCACCTCACTTCACTTCACTTCAGTCTATTGCGATAGGATTACTATTCAAGCCTCACACTGCAGAAGAGTCTCATGAGACGCTGGGACAGGATATCATAGATGTTTTATTTCTGTACAGTACAAAACAATGTAGCCAACAGAATACAGAATTTGTATGCAGTGCTTCAAAGGAAAAAAAATATACTTTTTACACCATTGTATGAAGCTTGTATGACAGCAGTAGGTTGTAGTTAATTTATAGATGATTATGAACATATGTGACATTTGGTCAGATATTAATTAGGAGACAGTAATTTCGGGTGTCCACCTTGAAACTGTGCTGGTTGTGTCGGTCAAAGATGTGTGTGAAGCACGTCTTACAATTCGTAGCTACTTTATATTACTTACTTAGTCCAATAAAATGTTCTTTAAAATTGTTTGTGACGAATCAAAATAGTCAAAACATCAAAATGACCAATTATCAAACTTTGCCTTTGCTATTATGGTTCATTCTGACACCTGTATGTGGAGGCCGTCTTCCAGTGTCTTCTTTTTACTTCAAATGTCCAATGAACTCAAAACACCCTCCTTCTTCTGAATTTATTAAAAACAAATGAATTGGCACTGCACACTTTGAATTCCTAAGAAGAGCTCTTGTTGTCACACTACTGACATCTTAAAACACTTCCTCATTCACATAACCACTAACTGTTTTCTGAAGTGTTTTGCACAATGAAATATTCGGGAGTAGCAGGATTGTTGAAGGATTTTTTTTCTCAAATGCAACCTAAAAAATGAAGTTGACTCTTGTCTATATGACGGTGTGGACGAGTACTCATCTTTGGTGCTTGTTGGTGAATATTACCTGGACACCAGTCGTCCCCGGTTCAGAGTTCAGAAGATCTTTTAAAGCCCGTCTCTCTTGTTGATCTGGTCATCTAACAATATCATACAGGTATATATTAGTTGGTGGTGGAGGAGGTATTAATATATTTTACTCCATAATTCCTTTACACAAGTAAAAGTAAAGAGGTATCGTCAGCAAAACGTAGTTAAAAGTAAAAGTATTGATTCCATAGAAAAATGGCAGCTCAGTAAACTTTTCCACCAAATTTTGGCAGTCTATCTAAATATAAGTGTAAAATATTCCATCTCTCCCTCTGCTCTGCACCTCCAACCCAGGATCAACTGCAGGCTCTGACAAGGCAGATGAGGTCAGAGCCCAAACACTAACTTGTGTTTGCCTGCTGTTGTCTGATACAATTTCAATATCATGGATGCATCAATCTCACAGTTCAACAGCAGATTTGTGGGTTTGACTGCAGAAAAACCTGTTTGTTCGCAAGTTCAGACAAGTGCTTGAGATGCACTGTGCCAGTAAGATTGCGTGTGATAGCTGCCATGGCAGAAATCATTCCAATCAATGTTTTCAAACGCATCATATCACACAGTTAGTACACATTCAGCTACCTGCACACAACAATAGAATTAGTTGAGTACATTTAAAATGCCGAGTCCGTCTCGGACTGCTGCTTGATTTTCAGCATCCACAATCATTCACTCATTTAATAGTTACAGTGACTGATAATGTTTGAATATTACGTAATAAAAAATATCTTCCTGAATATTCTTTATTGTTGATGTTTTGATCGAGATACATTAATACAAACCTGAACACACATCCTAAGAAGTAAACAAGACTTTGTGTGTTATAAAATAGCGATGACAACAATTCCAGGAATGACTGCAACACTTTCCACGGAAAGAGAACCTGCAGGTGGAGTTTGTTCAAACATCCAGGTAAGAAACATAATTCTTCCTCACCAATCTGCGAGGCCTGTGACATCAGCAGAGAATATATAAAGCCTCTCCACTGTCACCTGCTGATCCAACCTGCCTCCACTGAACTGCACACGTTCTCTCCTGAGCCAGTGAGGTAAGAAATTCCTCTCACACTTTGGAAATAGTTTATTCAAATTTAATTCAGGAACATGCTGCATATCAACAGAGTCAACATCCAGATATCATAGATCACAGAGACGGCTCGACAGGACGAAAGGTTGAGCACAAATCAGCAGAAAAATTAAACCACACAGAGAATCATTTTTAAATGAGAGAGATCATTTACTAACCTTTAAAAACCCATCCGGTTCTTCAAAAGTGTTGGACAAGAGGATTCACCTTTCTTTGATGTTGAGCTCCTCCAGTGTTGGACTTCGTTTCCCTCACAGATAACAAAACACCTGGAAACAAAATCCAACACTTGTAAGAACAAACAACCAATGTTGCAAATATCATTTTAGCAATCTGACTTCAACTTAAAAACACAGAAGGCTTGTTGGTAAGATTTATACACAAACCAAGCAGTTATTTGTAGAATCAGCAACCAAAATGTCTTTTTTCTTTTTTTTGAATCAGCTTACATTGTTGTATGCATAAGAGAAGGCAAAACTGAAGAAAAGGGGGCTTATTTGGGAGGCTCATCTAGAAGTACCCAGCAATGGAGGACTGCATGTCAATGATTGTACAAAAATGCTCCAAATTTAAAGTAAAATAGATGCAGTTTTATTTTCTCTGAATGATGTTAGTCATTTACGTTTGATTCCATAAAGGAGGAATATTTGTAACACCGTGTCAGTGGTTACAGATGGCACTCTCACGTCTTTACTGCTCAACAAATAGAAATTGTTATGAGGCGGGACTGGATCGTACCCACATGCAGACACAGAATCGAATTCAGGTCCAGAAAAGACTGTATTTGCCGGTGGAAGATGAGTCGTAGCAGGCTGGATAGAGTGTGTGGTTTCCCGGTCCGACGGGGCAGCAGGCTGGATAGAGGTAGTCCATGGCAAGACGACGGAACAGGACAGATGGCTGGCAGCATTGACGACAGGTTACGGGTTGGTGGACGTAGCAGATAGTATGGACCGACAACCCGGGACTGCAGGACCAGCGCTGATATACCGGCAGGTGGAAATCAACTGGATAGTCTGCAGCCTTACAGGCTGATCAGGGGTGTGGCCGTGGGAGGTGACTGGAGGCCGGCAGAGGAGGACAGAACAAAACACGAAGCACATGGCAAACAACAACAAACAGAGGAATGACAGAACACATCAGGAGAGGAGATCGGGGAACCAAAAGGTTAACACAGGTCAGACGGGGATCCTGACAGAAATACTGTCCCGTTGCCAGATCTTAGAGTTGCCCAATGTTCCAGTTCATTCTTGTTTTTAGGCTTCAAAATGCATCAGAATTTACAATTTATACATTTACACAATGTATACAGAAGTATATCTGTGCCATCACTTAAGTGATGCATTCACAATGCTGTAAGTGCGAGAAAGTCTTGTCCTACTTGACTTTTTAGGAGATCCTTACACTGACCTCAGCCCAAAACTTTTAACATTTTCAGATTCTTTCAATCGTTGTGAGCAGAGTACGAACAGAGCAGCCATGCCTCCTCCCGGTGTGTGTCAGGACATCATAGAGGCTCGTCAAAAGAAAGACGGTTACGGGAGCATCACCAACCCAAAGAGTGTCTTCAAGCAAGACTTCCAGAATCTGAAAAAGTCCTTTGTCATCAAAGGATTGAGATACATCGATGACAATTTTCCACCGGACAGCGGGTCCATCGGCGAGGGGATCCTGAGCCCGTCGGACCTGGCCCGCGTGGTGTGGCTGAGACCAGCAGTGAGTGTTTAAAAAAAGGATTAAACCACAGATGATATCTGGTGTAACATTGAATGTTAATGTGTCATCAAGCATTTGAAACTCACAGCATTGCTCTGCATTCAAACTTAAATTTCCCAACCTTTAATTAATTCCCCTTTTTCCAGAAAATTGCTTCTAATCCGTCCTTCATACTTGATGGGTTCTCCAGGTTTGACTTCGGTCAAGGACTACTTGGTAGGGTCATTTCTTCATTCACAGTATGTTACTGTTGTGCCTCTCAGTTTCAGCAATGACTCATTGAATATCTTTTTAAACAGGAAACTGCTGGTTTCTTGCGTCTATCGGAGCTCTGACGTTCCGGGATAACGTCTTCAAACAAGTCGTTCCCCTCGACCAAACGTTTGACAAGGACTACTGCGGACTGTTTCACTTCAGGGTAAATACTTATTTTTATTGCCATTTTTAACAAGTAGATGTTCATTCAAAAAAAAAAAAAATGGTTAAAAAACATTTTAAACATGCTCTGCTGAATGTTTGATGTAACGCAACACCATCATTATTCACATAATGACAAAGTGCATTTTACATGTGTTTTTACTGTGACACACTTCTGACTGTTTTGGCTCCAGTCTGGCAACTTCCATTAAATAGTATGAGCTGATAAAACAATCACATATTAAAGTCCATTTAGTGGCTGTTCTGGAGATGTTGGTCATATCACTTGGTCTCACTTATCCATGCAAAGTAGCTCTGCAAATACAGTTCAATTAAAGTTATTGTTTGAGAGTCAGCACCTCCAAGTCGGAGGCCATGGTCTTCTGACAGGAAATGGGTAATTGCTGCTATTTGGTGAAAACTGAATTTCAAGTGTGGTGGTGTCTTCAGGGGTGACAGTAAAATGGAGCACAAGATTTACCTGTGAATTACAGTGGGATCAAAACAATAGAAAAGGTGGCACTTTATAGAACTCTTACATTCACAAACTTTCTTCACTTCATATGAACACGTGAAAGCGGTTTCTGCTAACTCATAAATAACCGTTGTTCTACTTTCATTTGGCAATAATTGAAACTCATATCAAAATAAATTGTTTATGTTGCTTTTCGTTTTTAACCTTTCAGTTCTGGAGGTTTGGGAAGTGGATGGATGTCGTCATCGATGACAAGCTGCCGACAATTGACGGGAAACTAATCTTTGTTCACGCCAAAGATGAAAATGAGTTCTGGCCTGCTTTGCTGGAGAAGGCTTATGCCAAGTACGTAAAGAAAAATGCATTTGTTTCTCAAACATAAATTATGAATTAATTTTGTCTGGAGCATCGGTAGGATATAGCACTATATCCTCTTCATCTCAGGGTCTGTGGTTCCTACACCGACATGACTGCTGGGACTCCTTCAGAGGCGATGATGGACTTCACCGGCGGTGTGCACATGTGTGTCGACCTGTCCGAGCCTCCTCCGGACTTGTGGGAGTTGATGTGCAGAGCTGGTCAATCCAGCACGCTGATGGGGTGTGGTACATCTCAAGGGGTACGTAGAAATATACCAAACAAAAAGACGCACCGACCAGTTGTTCTTCATCAGCATGTAGACCGTTCAGAGATGCCGTAAGTTCAACGACTGCTGCAGCTAACTCGTCGCATCCTAACAGACCAAATGAACGTAGCGTCCTGAAATGTGCAGAAATGATGATGGGTTTCATTTCTTCCTGCCAAATCATGTTGAAATCATGTGACGGACATTACACCATCCCAAATTTTCCTTCACTTTTCCTTTAATTTGGGGAATTTTTTCTCGTGATAAACAGAATACAATCTTCAACTCTACCGTGCCCAAACTGATTTACCTCATAAATACTCTTGATGGGTTCAAAAGAACTCATTAAAGGACACTTCATTTGAGCATACTTATTATGTTTGATGTTGACATTATAAAACATAAAAACCAATGTGACCCTAGATTGTTTCCCCATGGACCAGCATTAAAAAGACGCCTTCATGTCGTTGGCTTGTAGGAAACATCTGCTAACACCGTGCTGCCGAATGGATTGGTCCAAGGCCACGCCTACACTGTGACAGGTGTCAAACAGGTGAAGAACTGCACTTAGTTACACTTAAAACTGAAAGTAAATCTCAATTTGGAATAAATAAAAGCCGGGCAAAAGATTCTGAAGCAGTTCGGTTTTCAGGCTTGTATTTAAAGGATGGGTTTTGTATTTTTCAAGTCTGTCTTGGCAGGTTCATGGTTTCCTCATACACGTTTGCACGGTCGCATTCAGACAGACTCGAAAAATCCTGAACGTATCCTTTCAGCATACTTTGTTAAATATTCAAATTTAGGAAACAATTTCTTGCGTTATACATTTGTGGTACATAATAACAGTTAATTGTCTGGTGATGATTGTTGGTCAGATTATGAGCCAAGAGACACCTGTACGCCTGGTGCGTCTGTGGAACCCGTGGGGCAAAGGAGAGTGGGAAGGAGCCTGGAGCGACCGGTGAGAGCAAGTCGCACTCTGGGACTGTCCCACAAAGATGTCGGTTTCAATTTCATGTTTTAACAATTTTTTGATTATTTTCCAATTTACAAAAAAACTAAATTTGTAAAACTAAATTTCTTGCGTTTCATTTTTATGTTGTTTTTTTTTTTTTTTACATACAGTCTTACATGAAAGCCAAAAGGTTGCTAAGGTGGCTCTTTTGCTGTTTCAAAGTATAACTGCTCCAGTGGTACAGTATGTTCTGTACTGCAGTAGCAAAGGAAAGGCTGAAGGTCTTTGGAGAAGGAAGTCAAGCAGGCTGTCAAACTGTCATCTGAAAACCTTTTTCTGCGTATGCTGAACTGGTTTTGCCAGTTACTGTAAAATATTCCACTGTGATGTCTGTCTGGAAGGCAGCTTAAACTATTGGCTTGTCATACACAAAAATTGAATTGCCATTTATGTCAGGAGACACAGATCTTCATTACATGTTACTTCCCCCTGGATGTTGAAAACTGATGTTATTTCTCTTATTTTCAAGGTCCTCTCTGTGGAAAACCGTGAGTTCTCAAGATCGTGAGATATGCCATTCAGTGGCTGATGATGGAGAGTTTTGGTAAGCAAATTTAATCGAATGTAAGACATTTTTCTTAGCATCTACATTTTTTCTGCCGTACTCACATCTAGGAGATACCAAAGTCGATGCTTTATACTGACAACGCACAGAAAACTACTACTTAGGGAGCAAATTACAAAATTTCCTTTTTTTCGTTCACATTTTTTGCTTAATGAAACATGTTCTGTACTTAACAAGCTCAGGGTTTTACATTTTCACATCACCTCCAACGGACATTTTTCTTTTTCAAAATGTACCTGATTTGAACAGGATGACTCTGGAGGATTTCTGTAAGTTCTACACAGATCTCGACATCTGCGGTTTGAGTCCAGACTTCCTTGATGGAAACTCCGTTTGTCAATGGAGGACCTCCATGACTGAAGGCCGATGGGTTGCAGGAACCACCGCTGGAGGCTGCATGAACAACAGAGGTAATCAGATCATTATATCACATCGTACTGTTTTTTTTGTAAACCCTGTTTTCAAAAAAGTTGGGACGCTGTGTAAAATGTGAATAAAAACGGAATAAAATGATTTGCAAAATCATGTAATCTGAAACGTGTTCAAATAAGCGAGGTGTTCCCTGAAAAAGACGTTGTCCGGATGGCAGCATATGGTTCACCAATAAAATGCATTTATCATTCAGCATTAATGATGCCTGTACTATATGCAAGCTGCCCATGCCATGCGCTCTAATGCACCCCTGTAACATCAGGGATGTTGGCTTTTGAACTGAACACTGATAACAAGCTGGAATTTTGAAACGTTTCTGCCGTCTAATTCAAAATGAGCATATATTTTTAATAAAATAATCATATTTTTCATTTTCACATTTTGATATGTTGTTTTTGTTCTATTTTCAATTTAATATGGGTTTACATCATTTGCAAATCATTATATTCTGTTTTTTACATTTTACAGTGTCCCAACATTTTTGGAAATGGGGTTGCACATTAGAAATGTGTAGACATTTGTTTTGATAAATTAAAGCCCTAGAAAATTGCACTTGTTATATCAGCGTCTGCAGTGACGTGGAAGCTGTACCGATCTGTCGCGGTGAAGAAGAAGCTGAGCTACAAAACGAAGCTCTGGATTTACAGTTGATGTATGTTCATGTCCTCACCTTGTGTCATAAGCTCTGGGGTGACAGAAAGAACAACATTGCAGATACAGACACCTCAAATTAGTTTCCTCCGTTCTTCTGGCTCCTTTTAAAGCAAAGAAGCCAGAAGACCAAATGGAGGAAACTAATTTGAGGTGTCTGTATCTGCAATGTTGTATTTCACACAATTCCAGATACGTCGCAGTAGGTAATGACATGACATGCAAGCACAATTATAACATGCAACTCCAGGTCATGCAACTATTTGACATTGTAAAATACAAAATAAGCAGTCATTTTTGATGCCGTCAATAAATCACAAGAATGTCTGGTTTTGACCAATCAAATCAGGTGAATGAACCTTGTTTCTCTCTTCGGCTTCCAGACAGTTTCTGGACTAATCCGCAGTATCGAATCCAGGTGTCTGGTGAACTTTCAGAATATAGTGGTCAGAAAAACCTGCTGGTGTCTCTCATGCAAAAACCTGACAAGAGGAACAGACGCCTGGTGCAAAGCCTCCACATCGGATTCTCTGTATTTGAGGTAAATATTACTCTTCATTGTTTATTATGGATATGTCATGCATACAGCAGCCATGGAAAGTAGCCGTAGTTGTCAGATTAAGTGAAAACAACAATTAAACCCTGCTGAAGACCTCAGATTGTCCTTCACGAACAATGAAAACTAAACTTCTTGTAATAATATTGAATGGCAGTTGCTGGGAAATCCAGATAATGATTTCAAAAACTTTAACCAAACAACGACAAAATAATTATTATTTGAAGTTCAGAGAACAGTTGGGTAGCAAGTCTCGGCCAGATTCAGTTTTTCATTTCGAGTTGGAGTATAAAATAAATAATAATGATAAATATTTGACACTTATTAATTTAATGAATGTCTTTTTGTCTCCGATATAAAAAATGTCCCCCTGATTTCCTTAAAGGTGACTGAACAGGTAAGAAACTATTTTCTTCCCGTCCTTGATAATAGACAAACACAAATTCCAGCTCCTCTTAAAAGAGATAAAAGAAACCTGAAATATCTGCGTATACTTTCAGTATAAGACACAGAGGGGGAAGTTCCCAGCCTCGTTCTTCAGCACAAACGCACCCGCCGCCCAAACCAAGATCTACGTGAATGCTCGTGAGGTGATCGAGTTCCTGACGCTGAAGCCGGCTGAATACCTGATCGTGCCGTCCACCTTCAAAGCCAACGAGACCGCCTCCTTCATCCTGACCATCCACTCCAGGGCAGAGACCATCTGCTAGTACGACCACACGTAGACACAGAGACGCCAAGTCATCAAAACATCATCTGCAGGAATATGTGACACATTACTGCTGTTTTATATAAAGAGAAAATGTAATGTATTTGTCTTTCTCCTCAGTGAGAATTCAAATAACCAAACACATGAGCCAGTTGAAAAGGTGAGTAATAAATAATACATTGTCATTATTTTTGATGTTTATCTTGCTATTTTTTTTTAAATATAATTGAATTTATTTAATTTCACTTTTAAATTGCAGGTCAAGCAGGACAAAAATGTAGAGGAGGACAAAAATAAGAAACAATTCTTCCGTCAACACTCCGATAAGGTAACGTTTCACTCGCATATGGTAAAATAACACCATAATAACAAGATACATTTATTCACAAACCTTTAGTTTGATTTGGACTTTGAAATGGACTCAAATGCACAACAAGAAACAGAAGTACAGAAGAAAACTCTTTCAATGATGTTGGTGCAAAAACAAAAGCTTCATGCATTAAGAGGAAAATCCACAAACTCGGTCAATAACAGTCCAGGGTGGAAAAAAAGAAGAAGCCAGGTAAGCAAAGAAAAGGCAAGAACAGAGTTCACAAGACAAACAAGGGTCAAAACACCAAAAACGTACTGATCACTAGTTGATAAATCGGATTGAGATGCCGGTGATGTGGTCAGGGGGAAACTGAACACATCTGGAAACTATCAGACACAGATGGGAAGATGAGAGGACAGGAAGTAAAGACAACAGAAGTGAGACGAGAAGGTGAGTCCTCAAAATAAAACAGGACGTGAACTTGAAAGACACACAGAGACAGAGAGGACCAGAAGATGAAGGAGAGACAGACTGCAACCAAACAACGAGAACAGACTCAAATAGAAACTTATAAGACAAAACTAACCAACGAGGATGAACCGTGACACCTGTAGTGAGTAGAGAGAGAAATATCAGATGACTCTGCAGCATCCTTCAGCTGCCTGGAAACATCTTAGAGAAGTTGTGGCTGCTGAGAGTGAGACGTTCCTGTATCACTCTCACTGCTCAGCACACTACCTTTAGTTAAAACAACAACAACAACAACAACAACACAATTGGCTCCCCCAGACTGCAGACCAACAGAAGCTACATACATACAGTTGAGCATTTAGCTGAAACTTATTTCTGTCGGGATTTGCTGAAGAAACAAAAAGAGCTAAACGATTTGATCATTTCCAGTATGAAGAAGTGGACGCTGAGCTGCTCCAGAGGCTCTTTAATGAAAAGATCCTGAAAGGTTTGTGTTGTGAAAGCTTTAACAAGCTCCATCAACATTTAAACACATTGTACTAATATGTTTTTTGGGGGATTCTGTGTAAAATTCACATCTGTCTGCATTTCTTTTAGGAGACTTGAAATCTGGAGGCTTCAGCACGGACGCCTGCCGCAGCATGGTCGCTCTCATGGACGTATCCCGTTTCTCAGTATAAGTCTCCCATCATTTGAAGCTGCTCATATGACTGTAGTTACATAAAACATATAAGAGTGTACATGGAAGCAAACCTTCTTTGTTGAGGACACGCATGACTTGGTTTAAAGTTCAGGAGCTTTGTTACCTTAATGTTCGGTTTAAAAGACGTCAATCACAGGCAAACTGAACAGCGAGGAATTTGTCCGTCTGTGGGACAAAGTGGTCAAATACAGGGTAAAGAGAAACAAGTCCAGCCGCAATAAAGCGTATTCATACATATTCATACAATATAAATATGTGTAGATCTGATTATTGTTGTTATATTTTTCCTATTGTTCCAGGATATCTTCTTCCTCATTGATGTCTCAAAAACAGGAACGCTTTCACTGAATGAGTTGAGGAACGCACTCTTAGCTTCAGGTAGGCCGGAAGATATATCAATCAGAAATGATATCTAATGCAAATTATACTTATTTCATTGAATTTTGGATAAAAACAAAAACAATCTATGCTGTTTACACAGCAATATGAAATGACAATAAAACTTTGAACCTTGTTCACACACCAAACATTCCCTTCATCTTAAGGATGAACTCATTACATTTTGAGGTAAAAGGTCACAATGGCCAAAATTCAACTTTATTTGCTAATTATGACAACATTTTGCACAAGTTTGTAATAAAACAAAATGATGACGTGTGGAGTAAATTTGTAGTAGTTGCTTTTTAACTCAGAAGGTTTCACCGAGTCATTACTGGAATAAAGTACATTTCCAAACTCCTCCTGAACTCTGTGTGTGTGTGTGTGTGTGTGTGTGTGTGTGTGTGTGTGTGTGTCAGGCATGAAGGTCAGTGATGACATGCTCAACCTGATGGCTCTGCGCTACGGCGCCTCCTCTGGCCACATGGCATTGGAGAACTTCATCAGTCTCGTCCTTCGCTTGGACTGCATGAACAGTGAGTGAAGTGACAAATGATGACCACAGATACATAATGTAGAATATCTTATCTCAAAGTGGGAAGATTAAACTTATTTTATTTAGAAGTCCACCATTTAAAAATAATTTTATAGTTTCTAACATTTAATCTCACTTTTGGGCTCAATGGGCCTCATTCACAAACATCTGGGATTCATCAATATTTTCTTTCCTGATTTTGCTCGTGCTCAGACCATGAGTATGAACAAATGATGACTGCCTGGCTGTCTTAGAAAATGTAAACATCCTCTTTTTATCATAATAAACCTGCAATCATTAAAAACATTTTTTATAAACGACAATATTGAAAACTGTTAGTTTACTAATGCGTTCACTGAATGTATTAAATAAGCTAACCATGAAAATAATGCCTTTTAATTCATATCAATTATTATCTTAATTAAAATATTCACATATAAATGCAAATACTATATTAATTGCAAATGAAATTAACTATTAATACTTTTTTCTAATCCTGAGGAAACACTTTTGAAAAGTCTTTTTTTTCTTCCACCTTGTTTTAATTTCCTCTGTTGTGGAATTTTTCTTTTAGATTTTGTGTCATCTTTGTCAACTTCTCTTCACTCTCTTTACTTCACTGCTTTCTTCATGACAGCTCCAGACAAACAGGTGTCCTTATATGGAGGAAAGGGGGCGTTACTTTATGCTAATTGCAGAAACCCGCCTGTAGATTTAGAATGATTCTGATTCACTAACACACACGAGGTGTGAGAACGAAATCGGCCGCTGTGCATGAAAAAAATGAATCCGTCGGTGATTTTGCGTTCGCACATTTCTACACACTGAACGAGACCCAATATGATTACATCATTTTTACAATCTGTGTGTTGCTCAACAGAAATCTTCAAAAAGTTGTCTGATGGAAAAGCTTTGACTCTGCAACAATCAGAGGTAAAAGTAACCTTCTTCATTGTTTTTATAACTTCTAACAAACCACAGCTGTTGATTCAGACGGAAGTAAAGAGGACAGAAAAACTCAAGTTCACATTTTACAGTGATAAAAACCTGCATTCATTTTTAATAGTTGCACTGCATTAATAAACTCTTCCTTTACTTCCAGTGGATGTACGTTTCGATGTACACTTAACCCAGCTGTGAAGATGGACGCACACATCTGGACATATGAGATCTGTGCTTCAGGAAATCAGACGTCGTACCCCAATTTCCGGTTTCATTGATGACGTTGGCTGATAACTCCAAACATAACATGAACCATTTTATACATTGTTGAATATAAGAAGAATAAAATCTCCTGTGACAATATGGATACTTGTCAAAGTCGCACAGGTCTTTAACCTTTTGTCTTTACTCCATCCAATACTACAAGAAGTGATCAGACCTGAACACGTGCCGTCCCTGCAAACATCAGTGTACATTTCTGTGATTTTACTGTTTGTTTATTATATAGTTCACTTTGTACACTTTGATTTTTCTCCATAAAGTTGGAGAATAGCATCATTTTTAAACTCTATCGTTCGTCTACATGTTCTACTCTGTTATTTCTACTGGGCTGTGTGGTGTTTTTATATCCAGCCCAGAAGTGAAAAAAAGACTTACCTGTTCAAGTAAAAGTTTAAATACTGTACCTTAATAACGTTGCATTACAAGTAAATGCCATTCATACACTATTTGTATTAAATGTTCTTCAGTAAAACTACTCAACATTAAAATTGTTTTATTCATTTGAATATTGTTGTTAATATCAAACAACATTTTATTGTTGAAGACATCTGCTGTTCCGGGGGCACAAGTAGGTGTGGCCAACTCGTTTGCACTGAACTGTAGTGCAGCTGGTGGTGGTGAAGTCGAAGGAATAGATCATTAGAAAGTGTGTCACAGCTGATTTCAATCATGACCAATCAGATGAGCTCCTCTCGTTCCCTTTAAACTGCCGTGGTGCAGATTATTGTCAGTTTCTAATGGCAGAAGGAGCAGACCGGCACCACCGGACAAACTTTACGCAGGAGGACACTGACATACTTGTCCGTGAGGTTCAGACTTGTAATCACTGAATTTATGGTAATATGAGCTTTGAGTGTGCAAAATGTACTTTCCAATCATTATTAAATGGCCTAAACTGCCGTGCTCCACTTCCCTGACCTTTCGGTGTCACACTCCGTGGCCTCGCACAGCTGGCTAAACTAAACCGGATGACTGGGTTTAGTAATATTCTTGATCCTTTATGTGCAATTCAATAGCAATGCATTTGTATTATTGACACCAAAGTTACATTACCTGAGCACAGTTTCACCTACAAAAGAATGTTGTTTGCACCTAAAGAAACTTTTTAAAATTCTTGATAATTTCAAGGACTAACTGACCTTCATATCTTCAAGTACTGATGAACTGTCTTTGCTTAGCTGAGTGGTTTTTGTTGGTCTCAAATGCACTAAGAAGGCAAGAAATTCTACCACTTAACTTGGACAAAGCTGACCTGTTAATTAAAAAGCATTCAAGGCTAATAGTGTGCCACGTTGTCATTGACACAAACAGAGGCTACTTTTAAAGATACTCAAATTAAAAACATATTGTACTTGTCTACATGTAGAATAAGATGCTTAAAAAACAAAAATGGTAAATCCCCAAGGCTTATGTAATGTATACCAAAGTTATAAGAACTATATATAAGCAGTACAGGGTTTTTCAGAAAATAATATAATAATATAGATGATAATAATAATAATAGAAAACTAACAAAATGTGAATAAAGGTCAAGAGGTTCCTCTGTTACAATTAAGATCAATAATAATTATAAGTGATTGAAATTAGAAGGAAACATGGTGAAAGAGAATGACATCTCAGAGGTTTATGAGAGTTATAAAAAGGAAAGTTTATGTCAACGGCTCATTTGCAGAAACGTAGAATCTTGTTTTAATTTTGCAATTCGACAAATAAAAAGAAAACATTATTTCAGAAGATCTTCTCCCGCATTTCTAGACTGAGTGTGAGTCCATCTTCTCTGCAGGCTTAAGTGTACATTGAAACGTACATCCACTGAAAATAAAGAGAGATTCAGTATATTAATGGGGTGCAACTATTAAAAACTAAAAGTTTGTCTCATTAAGATTTGTAATATTTATATATATATATATATATATATATATATATATATATATATATATATGCACAGTTTAAATTAACAGCTGTGGTTTGTGAAAAGTAATAAAAAGGAAGATAGAAAGTCCTTCATCACCTCTGTCATATGAAGTTTCATGGCTTTTCCATCAGACAACTGCTTGAAGATTTCTGTTGAACAACACAAACTTTATCACCTTGAGATAAAATGTGAGAAGCTTGAACATTTTTTTCAACAGGTTTCCCTCTAAATGAAAACCTTTTAATCTTCCCAGTGTGACATAATATATTTTCTGTTATTTACAAGGCAGGCTCAGCAAACGTAGACTCATAACTACAAATCTGTGGTCATCATTTGTCACTTCACTCACTGTTCATGCAGTCCAAGCGAAGGACGAGACTGATGAAGTTCTCCAGTGTCATGTGGCCAGAGGAGGCGCCGTAGCGCAGAGCCATCAGGTTGAGCATGTCATCACTGACCTTCATGCCTGACACACACACACACACACACACACACACACACACACACACACACACACACACACACACAATCCCATGTCGTTCACATGTGTAATTCACACTCGCAAAAGATGCAAGTTTAAACGTTTGACCGTCATTTCAACATCAGTCTCAAATCTCAGGTTAGGCGTCACAAGAAACTACCAGCCAGCGACGGATAAGTTGCTGAAATCTCTGGACATCGAACGGCAGTCTTGGCTGACGCACCTCTACAGTGATAATCGGAGATGGTGCTTGTGGACGGGCAGACTGGAGTTGTGGTGGATATTATTAAAAAGGAAGACTAGACTGGAACAAAGGCTGATTGACTGATGGTCAAAACCTCAGGAGGACGAACAGAGTCCATCCTGGTTGTGGAGCAGCGGACCAGGTCATAGGTTGCCCATTGAGTCCACATGAGCCTTAGCGAGCCTTGTGGGGACACCGTGGAGCATCGGGAACATTGAAGTGAACCATGAGCAGGTCTACCTGAAGCTGTGAACGCGTTCCTCAGCTCACTCAGCGACAGCATTCCTGTTCGTGACACATCAGTGCGATAGAAGAGGTCCTAGAAAAAGAAAACAAAATCTTTTCTGTCCACATGTAGATTCACATGTAATAATGGTACAACAATACTATACAGCAAAGTTATTGAAAAATTCAGTTTTTTTAAGTCCAAAAGTCTTTGTTATCTTTACCTTGTAAGTCATGACTTTGTTCCACAGACGGAGGAATTCCTCAGTGTTCAGTTTGCCTGTGATTGATGTCTTTTAAACCAACGTTAAGGTCCACACGTCTTGGCCTGACCTTTTACATTAACTACCAATTAGGTAGCAGCTCCTCAAAAACCTCGCATTTTGCTTCAAACCAGTCATCTGGGCATTATGAAACAACCTTTGTTAAATATGCTCTGGTCTTTATATCTGATCATTTCTCCTGCATCCAATCTTAACCCGTTGTTCTGAGACAGTCGGCGTTATTCACTCCTGGGCATTATGTTTTAATGGTCATAGTGTTTTGGTTCATCTTATGTTTTATGTACAACCCAGTTTCACAAAAAAGGTTGGGACTGTGTAAAATGTAAATAACTGCATGATTTCCAAATCATCTAAACCCACATTTAATTGATAATTGGGTTTTATTTGGTCTATTTCCAATTAAAAATATGGGTTTACATAACTTGCAAAAAAAACATTGCATTGTTCTTTAAAATTGACATGTTTTGTTTTTTTTCTGCAGCACCTAAGCAGCTTAAAGTATGAATCTGAGGAATGTCCCAGTCATCAGAACAGGATACATCCATCAGAGCGACCATGCTGCGACAGGCATCAATGCTGAAACCTCCAGATTTCAAGTCTCCTAAAAAAAAAGCAGTAAAAACATGTCAGCAATATACAAATCTTTGAGTTCTTTCATTTAGCACCTTAAGAGTATTTTAAAGTCCGAACCTTTCAGGATTTTTTCATTCAGAAGCCTCTGGAGCTGCTCACCATCCACTTCTTCAAACTGGAAATAAAAAAGAGAAAATAGAGACAGTGGTAAACTTTGTGTTTTGCAGGATAAATTAAAAAAGGGCGGGGGAAAAAAAGTAGTCTGGTTCAGTCTCTGAACTCTTATTAAAGTTTAATCAGCCACTCTGGTGGTTCCTCGGTGGTTAACTGCGTTTGTCTCCTTCCCTGTGATTGGACGGTTAGTGCAGTGTTAATATTTTTCAACTCTCACTGACCGGAGAAAGAAAAAAAAAAAACGAAAAAAAAAAAAAATGTGAATGCGCCAGAACCTCATCAAGCTGCTGGCGTTCATAAAAAAAATGTATAAATAAAAAAATATGCTGTACTCAGGAAAAAGGCTTTGGTGGACGCTGTAGGTAGTTGCAGCGGTGGCAGATTGTCAGCAGGTTTCGGCGCATTCTGATTGGTTAAAATTAAGCCGAGGTCGACGCCCAGCATGCTGGAACGACTGCTAACGATTCTCTATGGACGGCGGACAGACCGGAATATTCATGAGGTGAAAATTATTCACATAATGAAAATGGGCCTGGTTGGCACCAGGCGAGGGAGGAGGAGTTAATGAGAGGGATTACACAGACCCGAAACAGTAAAGTTATGTGCCATATAAATACATTTTTACTTTGCCCAAAGTTGACGGCATTAAAATCAAAGCAATGACTCATTTTGTTTTGCATTCTCTGAGGGTTTCTCACTACAACTGACCCTTCACATTACATGCGATCTTTGCTCATGCAAAGATATAAATTAGTGCAGTAAGATATGAATTAGTGCAGTAAGATATGAATTAGTGCAGTAAGATATGAATTAGTGCTGTAAGATATGAATTAGTGCAGTAATATATGAATTTGTGCTGTAAGATATTAATTATATGAATTAGTGCAGTAAGATATGAATTAGTGCTGTAAGATATGAATTATATGCATTAGTGCAGTAAGATAGGAATTAGTGCAGTAAGATAGGAATTATATGCATTAGTGCAGTAAGATATGAATTAGTGCTGTAAGATATGAATTATATGCATTAGTGCAGTAAGATATGAATTAGTGCTGTAAGATATGAATTATATGCATTAGTGCAATAAGATATGAATTACCTTGTCAGAGTATTGGCGGAAGATGAATTTCTTATTTTCATCCTCCTGTTCATTCTTCACCTGTTTGGGCTGAAATGTAAACATTTAAAGGGAAATCTGAAAAGACCAGCGGCCATTTATACACTAAATTAAAAGCAACGGCAAAATATATTTCACATAATACTGTAAAATGTAACACGAGAGGCAAGATCAAAAGAACAGCAACAATAATGACGATGCATTATTTATTACTCACCTTTTTCACTGTCTCGTGTGTTTGGTCACCAGAATTCTCACTGAGGAGAAAGAACAATATATATTATATTTTCTCTTTATATAAAACAGCAGTAACGTGTCACATATGCAGATTAAGTTTTGATAATTTAGCGTCAGACGGTGTGTGTGGTCGTACTGGCAGCGGGTCTCTGCCCTGGAGTGGATGGTCAGGATGAAGGAGGCGGTCTCGTTGGCGTCGAAGGTGGACGGCACGATCAGGTATTCAGCCGGCTTCAGCACAAAGAACTCCATCACCTCACGAGCATTCAGGAAGATCTCCGTTTTGACGACGGGTGCGTGGGTCCTGAAGAACGAGGCTGGGAACTTCCCCCTCTGTGTCTTATCCTGAAATTATACATATTATATTTCAGTTCTTCTACATTATTTTTAAAAGTATGGAAAACTTTGGAATAAAATAGTTCCTTACCTTTTCAGTCAACTTCAGTGGAAATGTGTTCATGTCGGGGGAAAAAATAACTTATTTCAATTTAATACGTTTCAGTTTATTCAACTGAAAAATATCAAAACATCCTAAACATATAAAAAAAAAATCAGATAGATAGATAGTTACTTTATTAATCCCCAAGGGGAAATTTTTTCGCTACAGCAGCATTTATAGATACAGGAAATAAAATAAAATAACAGTAAAAAAATATGAAATATAAAAATGCACAGTATATACAATAAAATAGAATAAAATAAAATAGAATAGAATAATTAAATTAAAACTAACTAAACAATAGTGCAAAGTTTTTAATTTTTTTTATATTATATATATATATATATATATATATACACCATATATAAAATTATAAAAGGTTAAAACAGATGATGTGGTTCAATAAGCTCTTTGAGATAAGATGGAGCTTTGTAAGTCAGTAGTAAAATATTAAATTCTATTCTAGATTTTACAGGAAGCCAATAAAAACAGGAGAAATGAATAAATCGGTACTCTCGCTGCAGCATTTTGGACCAACTGCCGTTTTTTTTTTAATGACTAATTTGGACATCCTGAGAACAAGGAATTACAGTAAACCATCCTGAAGGGGACACATTTTCTGCATCACGCTGAGACAAGACGTTCCTGATTTTATTAATATTCTGTAGAGTAAGACAGTTTGCTTTATTTGTGCATGTGCAGCAACTCTTTTTACCATCTTATGGGAAATTCCAACCGTAATTTATGATTTAAAAAAACAAAAACGTATTCACTCCTTTGTTGCTCCTTTATGCTGCTGTAACGAGGAAATAACCCTCATGGGGATCAATAAAGTCTTATCTTGTCTTTCTACTTAAACCTGTCTCGCAACCCAACAAACAGGTTGCACGGATTTTGAATTTGGTCGTCCATCCTTCAGTTACTCAGCATATTCTGTCCTGTGATAATACCAAGACTCACCATGTCTGTGAGTCTGTCACTGGTTGAATGTTCAGTTTCTGTTCTTCAAAGCTGATGACAACCTTTCTACTAAGGTTCAGAGATTTCTGCTGTTTTTATTCTTTTCAGACAAAACTTTTGCTGCAGCATTAATATGTATAAATGTATAATAAACAACAAAGAGTAATATTTACCTCAAATATAGAGAATCCAATGTGGAGGTTTTGCACCATGTGTCTGTTCCTCTTGTCATGTTTTTGCATGAGAGACACCAGCATGTTTTTCTCCTCATTTCTCTGTGAAGATCCACCACAAACCATAACTCGGTACTGTGGATTAGTCCAGTAACTGTCTGGAAGACAAAGAGAGAAATCAGGTTTATTTGCATGAGATATAAAAATGAAGAGGTCAAAACCTCGTGGATACGAGCGCAGCGTTCTGGTGCATGACGTTGATCACTGGTTTGTGTTGTTATTGAGAAAATATGGTTCTATGAAAAATACTGCTCTTGTAAAGTCTTATCTAATCTTACCTTGCAGCCCTTGACACTGTTTATGATGCTTTACTCTTCTTATCTTTCACAGTAACAATAGCTCTTATAATGCTTATGGATGGACAACTTCCAGAGACAAAAACCCCAAACAGCCTAAAGTCCAAAGAACCAGACGGGAGGAACGGACGTTCTGTTGTCGAATTTAGTTAATTATGGTGGAAGTGTAAAAAAGTTCTGCTTGTAACCACGGATGCCCGTAGCCTACTTGAAAATAAAGGTATTTTTTCATATCAGATTATGAATAAAGCAATGGTGTTAACAAATAAATAGCTTGTTGTCCCTTTGGTCCAGTTAGCAATGTTAAGAGTTGTTGGTTTTGTTTCAGGATCTCAGAACTGAATGTAATTTTATCATTAAAATTACGATATTGCACAGTTGCCATGATAAGTTCAATATCAGGACTCTTGAAGCGAATTCCCCTTCTGCATTCATTTGGTAATTTTCTATGGAGCATTTTATTCTGCAGCTTTCTGCAGTGTGTGCACATGAATAAAAAGGTAACAGAGATCTGGGTTTCCTGTAAGTCTAATAACTTCAGTGTTAATCTCTTGGTTTTGTCTAAACACAATCAGTCTTTATGATTATTATTATTATTACTATTCAACTTATATTAGATATACATCTGAAATGTGGTTCCTTTTCTAGAGCTTTAAAGTTCTAACGTGGTTTTCTTTCTGATCTGATTACCTCTGTTGTTCATGCAGCCTCCAGCGGTGGTTCCTGCAACCCATCGGCCTTCATACATGGAGGTCTTCCAGTGTCCAGAGGAGTTTCCATCAAGGAAGTCTGGAGTCAAGCCGCAGATGTCGAGCTCTGTGTAGAACTTACAGAAATCTTCCAGGGTCATCCTGTTGAATTCACAGTGGAATTTTTGATATTCATTTCTCATCTGGATGTGATGAAAATATGAAAGCCTAAGTGCAGTATACAATTTACAAAGAAAAAAAACTAAATTTGTGACTAAGTTTGCTCACCAAAACTCTCCATCGTTGTCCACTGTCAGGCACATATTACGGTCTTGAGAACTCACAGTTTGCCACAGAGAGGACCTTGTTGACAGTTTGTCAATGAGAAAGAGAGAGGACAACATTTTATCATCAGTTTTCAACATTCAGAGAGAGGTTACAACATCTGTCCTAAAGCAGAGGGACACACAATAAAACAAAATAACTGAAGATGCATTTCTATTCCTATTCAAAAATGTACAACGCCTCCACAGAAGCCAGGGCTAAGCCAAGGGACTCACTTTAAATGTAAACAGTTGCACCTTTTCACTACCTAGATGGCCTAGTTTTACAAGATAATTTGCTTTCCAGCTGTGAAATTCATCTTTAAGTTTTAAAGTCATGTCTTGGTAAACGGTTGTTCTCACCGATCGCTCCAGTCTCCGTTCCACTCTCCTTTACCCCAGGGGTTCAACACACGCACCAGGTGTACAAGCTGCCCTCGGCTCATCATCTGGCCACCAATCATCACCAGAGACATGACCATTATTACCATGAATGTAAAAATGTTGCAAATATATATACATACATTTTATTTTCAGTATTATATGAGTGCCGTTAGACTCCATGTGAAATGTTTCAAGTGCAATACTTTACCTGTTTGACACCTGTCAGAGTGTAGGCATGGCCTTCGACCAATCCATTCGGCAATACACTGTTATCACGTTTTTCCTGCAACCCAACAGCATAAGGGCATAAGGCAGTTTATTGTCATTGTAAAAAATACAACAAAATTGAGTTGGCAACTCATCAGTTCAATAGCAATGAACAAGGTAATATATATATAAAAAAACAAGATAAAACAGGCATTGGTGGCTTTAAAGTGCAAGGCAGTGAATTGTCAGTGTCCTTTTATGACCCCTATTCAATATTTATTGACTCAAAGTGTCTGAATAACTTTCAGGCTCTCAACCGTTAATATGCAAGACAAAGGTTAGTTAATACCACACTAGCTAAACAGTGTTCTTCCTTTTAAAGTCTTTCAACGGACATACAGTACTTCAATAGGGCATGTCTGATTAATTAATGACGTGTTCAGCAAAGGTAACAAAGGTAACCACTGTGTAAAAACCGTATGTTTTACATTTTGTCTCATTGTGTGTGTGCAGGGAACAAAATCCATCTACAAGCACACAACACTTATATCTCATTGTTTACTGTAACACTATGTGCTATGCTAAAAAAAAGGAAATCAATAAATTGGCAATTATCCATCTAACCCGCCTTAATTCCACCACAAGATTTCAACATGACTTGCTCTGCCCATAAGGATGCAACTGAAGTTCCAACCTGTCTTTAGTTGACAGCATCTTTCTGATGGCTCTACAAGCACTTTACAAGATCACTGTAGCTTCTGTGTTGTATATTTCTACGTACCCCTGGTGGTGTACTGCACCCCATCAGTGTGTTGGATTGACCAGCTCTGCACATCAACTCCCACAAGTCCGGAGGAGGCTTGGACAGGTTGACACACATGTGCACACCGCCGGTGAAGTCCATCATCGCCTCTGAAGGAGTCCCAGCTTTCATGTCGGTGTAGGAACCACAGACCCTGAGATGAAGGGGATCCATTTTTGTTTACAGATATTTTCATTAAAAAAAACAAAAGAAAACTCACTTCAGTCTGAGAAGAAGTGTCCTTTACATACTTGGCATAAGCTTTCTCCAGCAGAGCCGCCCAGAATTCATTTTGGTCTTTGGCGTGAACGCAGATTAGTCTGCCGTTGAGTGTCGGCAGCTTGTCATCGATGACGACGTCCATCCACTTCCCAAACCTCCAGAACTACATTAAAAAAAACAGGGAACATAACACTATGATAACTTAAAGTTCTGTGGCAATACATTGTCAATCTTTTCTTTTTTTGAGCAAAAAAGTAGATTCTCACGAGGCGATTGCACTCAGAGAAGCTTCTAATAACCACAGCTCGCACAACTCAGACAGGAACGGGCCACAGATGGAGCTCATTTGGCTGTTTGCACTTGCAGGCTCATTCTTTTGGTCCCTACCCAAACCTCATGACCGTAGATGACGGGAGGAACGATCATCCACTGTAAGCTCAGCTAAAATGCAAATAAAGTCTGATTTCAAAACGGAAAATATTCCTGGTAAAAATAATAACCAGTATTTTTTATATTTACCCTGAAGTGAAATAGTCCGCAGTAGTCTTCCTCAAAAACTTGCTCAAGGGGGACGACTTGTTTGAAGATGTGATTCTGGAATGTCAACGCACCGAGAGACGCAAGAAACCAGCAGTTTCCTGTTAGAAAAAAATATTTGAGTTGTCAGGAAGTATCATGCAGGCTCAACAGTAGCATGTTGTGAATTAACAAATTTCCATACCAAGTTGTCCCTGATTGAAGTCAAACCTGGAGACTCCATCAAGTATAAAGGATGGATGCGGAGCAATTTTCTAAAACAGGGAGAGAGCTGAAGAGTTAATCAAACCTTTTAAATATGAAAAAGACAGGTGCAAACTTTACCAGTTTATCTCATGCAGTACTTGCACATATACTTACATTCTGTATGTGTACAGAAAAAAATAATATTTTAATAACAACGGCCAAGATATCAAGTCATAGAAAAAGTTTTAAAAATCCATAAATCCTCTGTTCAATATGCAAAACGTTGCATTTTTTTTAATTCAGCTGATGTAAATATGATGCTTTAACCATCTGAATTCAGCAAACCAACGGCCATCCCTCATATATTAGTCACAATTCCTTCTTTGTACTTCTGTGCCTTCCGTGTAGCACAGACATGAACTGAGCTTAGCTGTGTCAAACCAGACATTATTTATATTTATGTGGTGATAATTCTGTTTATTTCATGGGTGATCTGACCACAGAGATTTTATCGTCCTTTATTCCACCGGTAAATAAACTTAGAGAGTCTGAAACTTGAGGTACGACAAGTCATTTAAGCCATATAAGCTGAAATCTGAGCTTAAAAATGACGGTAGCATTGCTTACCTCTCTCTTGACACTGTTCAATTTCAGTCTTAAATTGTTTATGTGTTGCTGTTTCACATATTAGTGGTGAAACAATTCATTTTTAAAATTATTTTCTGCTGTTATTTTTTTTTTTTCCGATGCAAATATGTGTCACAGTTGCATTTTTGTCTGTGTCAAGAAAAGAAAAAAAAACAAAAAACAGATGATTTTTGTACTGACACTGTCAATCTAAACCGGAAAGCATCTCTGGAGCTGATTCAAGAAAGTGTAAAAGAAAGTATTGTCATTTCAAATGTGTCAAAATGTGACACTCAACCAGAGACTGTATTTAAACTGTGGGAGGCAAAAACAGGGAGAATGTGCAAACCTCACTCAAGCCTGTCATGCACTTGAGTTTGAATGCAGAACGATGCTGCGAGTTGAAAATGCTGAAACTACATCATGCAACATGCTCGGTTTTTATTCTCAGCTGTATGGAAACACTCACCGCTGGTCTGAGCCACACCACGCGGGCCAGGTCCGACGGCTCCAGCATGCCCTGGCCCAGGGAGCTCCTGTCAGGTGGGAACGTGTTGTCGATGAACATGATGCCTTCACTCAGGCAGTACGTTTTCAGCTGCTGGTAGTCTTGGCCGAAGAGCTTGTCGGGGTTGGTGATGCTCCCATAACCGTCTTGCTTTTGACGAGTCTCCATGATGTTCAGACAAACACCGGGAGGAGGCATGGCTGTTGTGTTTGGGCTCTGCTCACAACGATTGAAAAGATTTCCACTCACAAACACACTCGTAAAAAAAGAAAAACGTCAGAAAATGTTGAGAAAATGACAAAAGTGTTGGGTTGAGGTCAAAGTAACGATGGAAGTAGGACAAGTAGGTGTTTCTCCCACAACAAGCATCAGTCAGGTGATGGCACACTTTATCCCATTTATGCTCAGAGCGGGACAAATGATAAAACAGTACAATACAAGGTATTTTTGTTGTATGGGCATCAAATGAAATGCAAATAAAACATATTGTGTCAACAACTTCATATGATTTTTATACTTAAATTAAAAAAAATCTGCATTTGATTTTATGTGTCCACTCATTCATTCAGGTTTTACTTTTTAATGCGTCACCTGTCTGTATCAGACACCTCACATGTACAAAAGCCCGTCTAATAAACGCTGTTCAATTTCCTGCAGTCCAAAAGAGAACAATTATTTAATCTGCAAGTGTAAAAAAATATATATATATTAAGAGCATTTCTAACAGTTTATCTTCACAACAAAAGATGCATGTAGTCGAAACTCAAATCCACCAAGGATCACAAAACACAAGCCTCTTCCAGTATAAAACTACAACACGATAACATTGAGATATCTGAATCAACCAGTTTAAAATATAGAAAGATGATCTCACCTCACTGGCTGAAGAGAAATAAAGTGCCGTGTGGTGGAGGGTTGGTGGACCAGAGTGGACAACGGAGATTCTCCAACACTCTTATGCTTGTTAACGTCTGAGGCCACCAGCGTTTGTGTGGTTTCCTTGTTTCTCACCCCAATATGTAAACTACCTTTGAACAAACCTGTAATCAGGTGCAGCTCAATCCTCTCACCGCTTCTCGCTGCACGTCACCGTATGACTAACAGAAAGAATGATAGAATAATTTTCACCCCAACGACACTGCAGCCAGTTCCTATTTTATGACTCCACACAGTGTTTGCTCTTTTATTACATTTACATTCATCCTCAGAGCTGTGGAGAGGCTGTCAATGATTAGTCGAGGAATAAAGATGTCACATTAACAGCGCTGACTGCTTACAGTATGAATGCTCTGACTGTGCACTGTGTGCAGTTGACTGTATGTCGACCAATGTTTTCATAGTGGGATTAAGATCAGATTCATTTATGTTGGTTTGGTCTGTGTTGCCATTAATAAACCAAGTTAACATTGGTCAAGTTAAAATGCAGCGAGCAGCTTTCAGTTATTGATTTCCTCAGTGCAGAGAATCAAACTGAAGCATTGATTATCTGTGAACACTGAATTATTTCTTACACCCATGTTGAATAACCCTCCAATTATTACTGTCAGGCGTTCGAAACCAAAACTGAATGAGAGGCAGATTCTTCAACTCCTGATTTACAAAACAAAACAACAGGTCAAAATTTGTTTCTTTTTTTGTCGTCAAAGAGGAACAATAACTGTAATGACATTTAAGTATGTGTTTACTAACTTCAATTGTTCACCTATTCCCTGAAGACTTTCTTCCCATCAAAATCGTCATACAGATGCAACTATTACCCTATAAAGTTATTTACTTTAATGAAGAATGATAGATTAAGTTTGGTCACTATACTCTCACTTTAAGTCAGTCAGTAATCTTCAAAGTAATAAAAGTAATATTCAGTTGTGTGTCCACAAGATGTCACTACACTGTGGACCACCAAAAGATAACTTTATGAACTCATGAGATAAAACACCAGTAAGGACAGTAAACGATTCAATTTAATGTGGTTTGACACAGAAAACCTTGTTAAAGGATATTCATGCGAGTTCAGTAATGCACTTGATTTTTTTTGGTGTGTTTCAATACCCTGAGCCTGTTCTGTTTGATTTTGGTAATCTGAGCTCCTCCACCCTGAAAACTATGTGTTAAAAACACAAACTGACAATGTTTTCTTGATGGTCCTTGAACAAAAACAAAACAAGAACCCTGAATGCGCCAATCATCCTCTTAGTTTTTGCTGTGTATCAGTGGGAGTGTCTCTCTCTGTTTAACCCTGCGAAGATGTGCAGGTTAGGTGGAGGTGAAGTGCCACATCGACCGCCGGTCTGACTGAAGGCTATTTTTCTGTCTCTGTCTGCGTACGATAGGCGGCAGCACCGAGTGAAAGTTCGGCTCAGGTGCGGCTTCGCAAAGGAACATCGGCTGCTGACAACCGTCTCCTGAGGCGTTCGCAGGCGTTACAAAAGTTCTGGAGCTTCTTCCCACACTGGCTGATCCACCCAGACTCAACTCTTACTTCCTGTGGCAGCTGAGGTAAGAGCTTCATGTCATTTACATTTTAAAGAGGTTAATTTACACGTTCACTTAGTATTGTCATAAAGTCTATATTGTTATATTTAAGACACTAAAAAAATACTTTTTGTGTGACTTGAATGACAACAGCGGGAGATCAGACGTGCAGGTGGGCTGCACTCATACTTCTTGAAATGGGTTATTTTTAAAACAAGAAAATTCTACTTGAGTCCTTGATTTTTCTGAACATAAACTTAAAATATTGTATAATGCAAAGCTAGAATCAGTGAATGCATCTCTCCTCTTTGGCACTTGTGTCGAGTTGTGTTTTGATTGTAAATCGCTTTTCTGTTTATATTTTCTACTGAATTTTGTGCATTACCATGAGCAGAATAAATACAAATTAAATGACGGTTTAATTCTGAGTTTGAGAATTTGAGAAACCTATTCACCTTTCTCAAATTTTCAAACTCAGAATTAAACCATGTGGAGAACAAATTTTAGTACGAGGATAAATATCAGCTCCTATTGATCTATTTAGTCTCTATTTTAGAGCTGAAAAAAAAGACTTCAGAGCAAAAAATTAGTTTTTTGTGTGATGCTATAGTTATATCTGGCTGAATCTGCTGTTTCCATCTTAGTATTTGAAAAGGGGAGTTTTGCAGTTTGAATGGGTATTAAGAAAAAAGTTTAATATGGACACTTTTCTGTTTGTTTTGCACAGCTCTCAAAACCTGCAGCAATGCCTCCGCCGGGTGTGTGCCTGAACATCATCAACGCTCGTCACATGAAAGATGGCTATGGCACCATCAGTAACCCCGAGAAGCTCCACAACCAGGACTTCCAGCAGCTGAAACAGTACTGTGTCATCCGACAGGTGAGATACATCGACGAGATGTTCCCCCCTGACAGAAGATCAATCGGACAAGGGTTACTGACGCCGTCCGACCTGGCCCGAGTGGTGTGGCTGAGACCAGCGGTGAGTACTGCGTCTATTTGAATGAATTGTACTTAGGGTTGGAGTTTAGGGTTCGGTTGGGCCGAGGATTGGAGGTTAGGCACCTTTGTTGTGTGTCTGTAAGTGCTGCATGTATAAATGCAGCTCAATACCACACCATAGAGTTTAATGCACCCATCTGTCCACCAGTGGATACTGTGTCAGTGTCACGCTTTGCTTGCCTAAGCTGTGAAAAGTAAGATTTGATTCAGGTTAGGAAAAGATCATGGTTTGTGGAAAAATAAGTCATTTTGCTTAAATAACATCACATATTTAACATGGGTTACTTTACGCCTGCTATCTAAGTTAAATACATTCTGTATGTATCTTACGTTACTTAAAAGAAATCCACGTTGACACCAGTTGTACGGGTGAAAGTCCTGTGACTTTATTACTTTTTGTTCTTTCTCATTTGAGCTCTATGAAATGACTTTCTTCTTCTCTTTTGGTCATACATGCGTTTACTTTTCACAGCGAGACGAGGCCAAATGTGACACTGACACTGTATCCTCGAGTGGACTGAGGGGCGTGTTTCCTAGATCAACTTATAAAGTTAAATATGTCAAGGATTTGTTTACAACTTGTCTCTGCTGTTTCAGAAAGTCATCCCCAATCCATCCTTTGTTGTTGACGGGGTCTCGAGGTTTGACTTTGGTCAAGGCATGGTTGGTAAGCAAACTGCTTTCTATACTATCATCTCTTGTTTCCATCAATACCATGCAAGTTCAGAAAAGAGGCAGAAAACAGAATAAAGTGCAGGCTGACTGAAGTAGATGTGTGTATAATGAATTGAATGTCCAAATAGCTAAAAAATAACACCGGGATCACAGTGAATTCACCCAGTAATTTGTATTCACTGTGTTTAATACGCACGAGGAAGCAGGTAAGACTGACTTTTTAACCACTTCATGTGAAGCCTTTGACAAGAAATATCCAGGTGATCCTGCAGAACCTGCTACTGCATGAATTAAATATATCTTTAAAATGGAGAAAACAATTGTTATATACATCGAAAAAAAGATGAAATGTCGTAATCCATCATTCCGACATCTGTCCACTTATTTCTCAGGAAACTGCTGGTTTCTTGCATCTATCGGAGCTCTGACGTTCCAGAATCACATCATGGACCAAGTTATTCCCTCTAACCAAACATTTGATGACGACTACTGCGGGCTGTTCCACTTCAGGGTAAATAGCGCTTTGTCATTTATAGAAGTGACAGCAGCTTGATTTGCTTCTGTGCATTTTAGAGAAGAATCGATATTTCAAAAACTACTGAGAGTAAGATGGGAAGTTCCACTGCCGTAAGCATCGTATCATCATATTGCTGTTTTTGTCTCGGTTTAGTTCTGGAGATTTGGACGATGGGTGGATGTCGTCATTGATGACAAGCTGCCAACAATCGATGGCAGACTAATCTTTGTCCACTCCAAAGACCCAACTGAATTCTGGCCTGCTTTGCTGGAGAAAGCCTACGCCAAGTATGGAAAACCAATGTATTACTTCTCAGTTATAAAATGTACTTACTTTTGGGAGGTCCGTGAAAGTAACTTCACGCTTCCTTGTGTCAGGGTGTGCGGTTCCTACTCGGACATGAATGCTGGGACTCCTGCCGAGGCCTTGGTGGACTTCACCGGTGGGGTCCACATGTGCATCGAGATGTCCGACGCTCCTCCGGACCTGTGGGAACTAATGTGTAGAGCAGGCCAATCAAATTCACTGATGGGTTGTGGCACACCGCAGGGCGTGAGTACAAATATACACCACACAAACCCCCACAGATCTCCCTGAGCCGCCCTCATATATCCTCAACAGCGGCACACTTGCTGATTTTGGTAGAACTAGATTTCACACCTGTTGCATATTGTACACGGTTACACCTGATGTCCATCTGAGTCTGTTCTGGGCTCAAACATACTTCAGTACATACAGAGCAGCAAGTGTGACACCACGCCACCCTCAAAGACCTCCTCCAGCGCAAATCAACTTTGTTAACATGTCCACGTGTTTTTAAATACAATGAGACAGAATTACAAGCAAAATATAAAATGAGCTGAGCATTTCTGTTTTGGAGCTGCAGCGTATCGCTAATACAGATTCAGACAGCCATGTTTTAATACATCACATACCTGAGGAACCAATCCCGTCACGGTGGTGCTTTTCATACCTTCTGGCTGCCAGCTCGAGTTGTAGGCGAGCAGCAGAGACTCTTGGCATCTTTACAGATCAACACGTACTAACATGAGGTGAAGAGTTTCATCTGAGGAAGAAGAGACAAATTTAGGGGTTTAATCAAAGCCAGAGGAGGAACTTTAAACAGAGTAAAAACTGAAATCTGACATTTAAAAACAGCATTTAACAGAGTTTTCTATGATATAACTTTTATAAACTCTACAAGGATTTAAATTAAGTAAAAAAAATTTTTAAAAAAAAGTGCAAACATTCACGTCTTTCAGGAAATGTAGTAACCGAGTATACAAGATTGCAGCTCATGGCTAAACATGCAAAAGTTGGAGGTTCGTGAGAAGCAAGAGACACCGCCCTGCTTTTTCATTTGTGTAATTAAAGCATAAGTAAGCAGTGCACAATACTTAGTGAAAGTATGTTGAATGCATGACAAGTTTACGAGAACAGAGATGAATGCAATTGAATGTCAAGTTTAAATGTCAAGATACTCCATTTTTTTTTTTCTGAGAGTAAATCTCTAAATACATTGCAGTACTTTTTGGTGGGAATACTGACAAAATACTGTACAGTTTAGTAATCTGAACCTTCGACACTGAACTCGAAGTGGCTCCACAGCGTCTTTGCATTCTTAGAGTTTGTTTTGGATAAGTTCCTGGCAGTACATGATCTCAAACAAGACAGAAGCAGCATTTCTCTTTCTGAAAAAGTCAAGTGGAAAAATGTGAGGCATGATCCGCTCTGATGAAGTGTGGAAGTAGTTACTCCAGTGCACACGGTCTTCACATACACTAATGCAGTTTGTTTTGAATGAGTTTGTACATAATTTCCACACTTGGCTTATTTTGGAAGTTTTAGAAGTCATTCATTTGTCAGCAAGTCGACTTATTGACAAACTTCTGCCGCAAATGTTTGTTTTCCAATAATGATCCAGGCAAAATAAAAGCAAAATTCATCTAATTTAATTTCTGTACAAGTGAAATTTATCGAGCTGACACAGACTGATCACTTCAGTAAGTAGATATCTATATCTATATATAGATATATATAGATATAGATATAGATATAGATATATAGATATAGATATAGATATATCTATATATGGAGAACATGGTTGCTAATTCACTGATTAATAACGTACAGAAAATCAAATGCTGGTTTTCTTGAATTGTTAAGTGTTGCACAAGACTACTCGATTATATTCTGTATATTTATATTTTGTAGAAGACATCTGAAAACACTGTGTTACCAAATGGACTGGTCCAAGGCCACGCCTACACCGTGACAGGTGTGAAACAGGTAAAGAATTGCATTTGTTTAAAAAGGTATTGCAGCAGAAAGTATATGATAATACAGTAATAATAGAAGTTATTCTACCGGCAGCCAGTATGTTTTTAAAGGTTCTACTGAAGCTTAACGCCAAAAACAATTCAGTTTATCTGTCAAGTTCTAGGTTAATAAAATGTGCACCTCTACTGTAAAGCAGGATCTATTAATGTAATGTAGTAACGTGGTGACACTGGTGTTTCTCTGGTGATGGTCGATGGTCAGATGATGTGCCGCGAGCAGCTGGTCCGCCTGGTGCGTTTGTGGAACCCCTGGGGCCAAACCGAGTGGAAAGGAGACTGGAGTGATCGGTGAGCGCGACGCCGACACGCAGGGACTCTGATTTGCTGCTTTAGGAGATAAAATGTTGAGATTATTTAATGCTGAAATATCACAGAGTTTTCCTGAATATTTTGATATTCGTGATAGCTAAAGGATATTTTGATTAAAGCCACAAGAAACATTTCTGTAATTGTGTTGCAATTATAATCTCAAACTGGTTGCATCAGTTCAGAGAAAAACAGGAAAGCTACGCTTCAGCTGTTTCTGAGTGATGGAATTAAAAGGTCAACTTGTTTGTTTAGAGAACGCACAACACCTCGAGGCTAATACAGTTGCATTGCTTCTCACGCAACCAAAACTTAGCACAGTCTAATATGGGTCTTTACATGACTTGTAGTTTGAGAAAATAGCTGTGTGGTCTGTGAAGTATAATCCCGTGAGATCTCACAAACTTGTTTGGGCAGTGTTCACTTCTGAATGACAGTGACATTTTGCCAACTGAAACAAATGAAAGCATACACGCAGAGGATTTCACAACTTTAAGCCTTTCCATGAAACTATAATTACGCTAATAATCACACATTTCCTCGAATAACCGCTGTGGAATCTGTTGGTTTGTCAAACGCTCCACTGGAGCTCCACTTAATGACACAAGTGCCTGAAGGCATTGAAAGGAGTGCAATATTGCACATTTACTGAATAAAGAGTGCAGACTATAGAAAGTATTTAAAGATGCCAGATGTGATGGGAGAGGTCCAGAAACAATCCCACACGTTCCTCAATGCAGCGACTCTGGTTTGTAGGAGTTCGACCAAACAATGGACAGTTTTCAACCCCGACCTGAATTTGTAGTCACTTGTAACTCCAGGTGGAATTACAGTGTTGTATATTTTGGAAAGCGCAGCATTCTCTTGTCAATTAATTTAACAGAGATCATTTTACAGATGGTTTGTGGCTTGGCCGTGAAACTGTTGCAACAAACTCTCTCTTGCAAAAGAACCAAAAGAAATCTGCTGCAAGCGCTTGACTTACAGGCACTTTGTCAACTGGAGATGTCCATAATTTCACATGTCTGTATCATGCATACTTAAAGAAAAAATATACTGTAGCAAGGTTGGGGCTACCGGGGTCTCTCCTGGACACAGATGACACGCTCTGCCGTACGTTCAGGTGTAAAATGCTTTTATTTGCTCGGCCCATACACCAATGTCCTCGTGCAACCGCTTCCTCCTCAGCCTCCTTCTCCCTGCTCCCTTTATGGGGGAGAGCTCATCAGTCCACATCCGGCTCAGCTGTGCTCATTACACCTGCCCGGCACCGTTCCCTGAACCACTCCTCCCACTCTCCAGCCCCTGCAGCTGAGCTAACCACACCCCGCCACCACATATACGTTATACTAATTTTAATTATTGGGATTTATAACAATATCATTCTCCTCTTTTCCCCCCCCCCCCACTGATAAATTCTCTATAGGTCGCCTCTGTGGCAAACTGTGAGTCCTCAAGATCGAGACATGTGCCTTTCAGTCCAGGACAATGGAGAGTTTTGGTAAGCGCGTCATGTCAAACAGTAATTTCCAAAACTGCAGGATTAATTAAGATAAAGAGTATCAACTACAAAATGTCAGCAAAAAACAAACAAATAAAAAACAACTTTTGTGTAAAAATCTCTAATCAGTCAAACCACTTGAAACAGATTGTTTAATATCTGTACCTAAAAGAGTGAAAAGTCAGTTTTTACCTAGTTGTATGCAACCAACACAGCGTTAACAGTATATTCAAATGTATATTTTGATATAGTGCCAGTGTCTACATTTGTAGGGGAGAGGTTATAACAGACACAACTGGACACAACTGGAGCTGCAGGGATACCTTCAACTGCAATTGTAAAAAATAAAAACATAAACTATTTACAAATGTTCTGTTCAAACTCTCATTCTAAGTTATCAACATGTAAAATATTTCACACAATTAAAACACAATTTGTGGATTCTTCTGATCCAAACGTTCAGGTGGATTCAGTTGTTGAGGTTGTAACAGGTTGTTTTTTTTGTCAGATCGGTCCAGTCAAGTCAGTTTAGTTCAAAAGAGGTTCAACCAAAAAAAATAGTCCAAGATGTGGGACTTTATCTGTCCTACCACACCGGTGCACTCGGATGAAGGAAGGACCGTCTCCTCCGGGGAGCAAACGGTGATGTTGGTCCAACTCCTCAGGGTTAAAGGTGGCTCGCCATCTCCTTCGTCAAGGAGAATCCAAAACCAAAATATACAGAGTTTTCCGGGTAACTCAAAAACCTAACCTGTGTAAAAAATAAAAAAAATTAAAAAAAAAGCTATTACATTACATTTCATTTAGCTGACGCTTTTATCCAAAGTGACTTACAATAAGTGCATTACTGCATGGCATTATAAAATTTCAGTCTTTACTGAAAATCACATCCAAATTCTTAAAGTCCTACTGGAATACAACAGTAATCAAATGAACTCATTGGTTTCACTGGACAGTATTTCTCTTTAGTCATCATGAATTATGATTTTTAAACATTTTAACTCTGAAACGAATGTGTTTACTCTTTAAATCATTTGCTAAACATAAATAAAGCACATTACATGCTCACATTCTTTGAATTAAGATCATAGTTTAAATGCACGTGTGCAGCAGTTTTCTTAAAGAGACAGTACATGTTATCATGAGCACGAGGAGCCATAACAGACAGCATTGCTGCAATATAAATAACACAACACAAGTAATAACAACTAACGAGCAACAACTGGGCTTCGACTCACGCTTTTCTCCACCAGGTTATCGATGTAAATTGTGCTCCTTTAAGTACAGTCCAACATGTGGAAAGACTTATCTCACATACACAGTTTTCTTTATGTTTATTTCGCTTAAGGAAGTTTAGTCTTGAGCTGTTCATACCATCTTCACTTCTTTGCTCAATTTACTACCTGGAGGGATGGGACTTAACCTCCTCCTCCAATCAGAAATCGGCATTGCCCGTATAGCTAGTATGATTGACACATTGTTTAGCAAATAGAAAACAACTAAGGAAACACGTTACCAACCGCGCATTTTTTGCTGCTGGGTTGCATCTACAAAGAAAAAGTAAAATATAGCATATATTATTTTCAGTGGATGCTGTTTCAAACAGTATCTATCTTTATTGTTTATTTAAAGACACTCCCACTAATTTGAATTATAATTTGCATTGAAACTAAGTATGTTATTACATAAGAAAGTCGGCATTAGCTATAAAACAATGATGTATTTATGCAGTTTGCATTGCACGATTTACTTCAACAAATTGATATCGATTTTCTTTTTTTCTTTTATGGACAATGAGTTTGTGATTTTGGCCATCATGAAGCAGTATTTCACGTTTTATCTAAATGAATGTGTGCTTTCAAGGATTACCCTGGAAGACTTCTGCAAGTACTACACAGATCTGGACATCTGCTGCCTGTGTCCTGACTTCCTTGACGGGAACTCTTCTTGTCACTGGAAGACCTCCTTCTACGAGGGCCGATGGGTTGCAGGGACCACCGCTGGAGGCTGCATGAATAACCTCGGTACTCCCACAATATCTGGATTAATGAAAAACGGTCTCCTAGAACACAGTTTGAGCATTTTCATTTAATAATGCTTTTAAAACTTAGAGTTAATAAATTCATTTATAAAAGCATTAATAAACATATAGAGATAAAATGCTCCCTCTTTGCTATGTCTGTCTACTGTTTACATCTGTATTAAGGTTTGCAAAGCCTGCTGCAGCCCTCCTACCCTCTCCTGACCTTATCTTAATATGAAGATAAAGTAGTGGCTTTTTGACAGTCATGATCTACTTTTTTTTAAGTACAGTTCACATAATTTGGAAGATGTTAACAGGAAATATTAAACATTTCTGGGGTCAGTGTGTCGGCCTGTAACGGGGTGTCAACTTTAGCCGTTATATTCGCTTACATTTTGAAAAATTAATAACATACAAATAATTTCAAATTAGCTAGTTCGCAATGCACCCGTGGGTATACATACAACTGGATTACTTTGATACTCAAAAGATATAAAAATCTGTATTCGACTATCTAATGAAGGCAAAATGCATCCAGAATACTTTAAAGAAAACTGGAACCTGAAAGTGTTCAAGCAAGAAACAAACTTTATAAAGATGCTCTGAAGACACTCAAATGGCAAAACTAGCAAAAAAGTAACATTTAAACACAAATGTAAAATTAATTCCATTTTAAGATGAAGTATTCCTTCATTATTTAATAAGATGAAATAGATTAAATAATAGATTAAGATAGGACATTTTTATTATATTATCGTTTAATTGATAGATTTTATACTAGCTTTTTTAAAGAGGTGACCATGTTCATTGATTGGTTGATAATAAATTAGTCAATTATTTCAAAATCTGTAATTATTCCAGTGTTTTACACCAGAGTTCATAGCAGAGAAATGATATTTAGCTTTTTGTTTTTCACATTCTTAATCCCTGACAGCCTCAGAACAGACACTTTCCTGGTATCAAAACAACTTTCATGAAAAACAAATCCAAAAACACAGAGATACTTCAGTTTAAGCAAACACTATATATTTATTTATTTATTACTGTTAATATTTCAGGTTTTATCCAATCCCACATTGTGATTAAGCGCTGTATGTGACCAGTTGGCAATCTTCTAAATTTTTTACAGTTGACTATTGAAGTTTTAGCTTTTTAAATGAATCAACAGATTCATCATAGTTATGGCAAAATGCTAAACTGTCTCCCTCTTTGCCTTCCAGAGAGCTTCTGGACGAATCCACAGTATCGGGTGAAGATTGACAAAATGTCCAGTGAGTGCAGCGAGACTCTGGGTGAAAAAAACATGTTGGTGTCTCTCATGCAAAAACCCGACAAGAGGAACCGACGCCTGGTTCTAAACCTCCACATTGGGCTGACGGTATTTGAGGTAAGTATTACTCTCTATTATTTCTGTCTTACTTCGGATGGACAACAGATTTTGAAAAGAGTCAAACTAAATTAATGATTTCATGATATTCACTGGGAGTGTTTTCATGTTTTCATGATGCTCGGATTTCACTTGATCTTTACTGATTGTCCCTAAACGTCTCCTCTTTTCTTTCCTCTGATCTCCTCCAAGGTCACTGAAGAAGTGAGTCATATTTTTAGCCTAATTTTCATACAGAGTACACATTGACCTCCCAAAGATGAACTGCAAAGAGATGAAATATGTGTTTATGATTGACATTACAGTACAGGGCACAGAGGGGGAAGTTCCCAGCCTCGTTCTTCAGCAAGAACAGACCCGTCACCCAAACTAAAACCTACATGAATGCACGTGAGGTGATGGCGTTTGTGATGCTGAAGCCTGGTGAATACGTGATTGTGCCGTCCACCTTCAATCAAAATGAGACGGCCTCCTTCATCCTGACCATCCTCTCCAAGGCCGAGACCCACGTCCAGTAAGCCAGAACTCACTAATTACCCTTTAAACACTAACTTACATCCATCAGATCTGACTTCCACATGTCAGAGATACAGAGGGACTGGGATTCGTAACTGTCATTAACTAAATGTAATTACATGAATCTACTGTCTCTTGTCTTTTCTCTCAGTGAGAACTCTGGTGGCCAAGGCCACGAACACATGGACGTAGACGAGGTGAACGAGATGTAGAAATACAGGACGTCGTTCTAGCCTCGGGTCAATACAGCTGACATAATAACGGGTTAAATCCTTTCATTTTTGATCTTGTGATCCAGTTGGAATATATAGGGTGACGTTAATTCAGCATTGTGTCACTGCAATATTGAACCACACTCTGATTTTTATATAGATTACTTTGATAGAATATGACACATACAGACAGTATGTGACATGCTGTGTATTCATTGATCTGGAGCTGAAAGAACTCGATCTTTTGCAGCACACACCAGCGGAAAACGGCAAAGATGACGAAAACAAGAGAACACTGTTCCGTCAATTCTCTGACAAGGTAACTCCTGTCTTATTTTGGGAAATATACTTAATTGCTCTTTTGATTAGAGTGAGATTATATATAAAAAAAAAAAAAAAAAAAAAAGTTGACTTGAAGGTAACCATCATCATGACAAGAAACGTGTGAGTCTAATCAGTTTTTCCTTGTTTTCATTGAATTTCCAGTATGACGAAGTGGACGCTGAGCAGCTGCAGAGGCTTTTAAATGACAAAATCCTGAAAGGTTTGTTCTCTAAAACTAACTAAACTAAAACAATAATTCTGTGTAGCGCTGTTTTGTGGCTAGGTTTAGGCAAAACTAAGGATCCTCATGTTTTTTTTTCTACTTTAATTCAGGAGATTTGAAATCGGGAGGCTTCAACATCGACGCCTGTCGCAGCATGGTCGCTCTGATGGATGTATCCTGCTGTGTGATATTCACTCTGAATTAGTTCACACAAAACACATACGTTGGGTTTCTCTGTTTCAGCTACTGATTTCTTAAAGGACGAATCTCGCACAGTAAGTCCAGTTAAATAAAACACCGGTGCATTACATGCCAAAACCTGCCTGCCCTTTTATTGGCTTTAATACACACAAAGAGATTTAAATGTCAGGCCGAGGCGTGAGGCGACATGCACGTCGTTCATTCCTTAATACTTGGATCAAAAGACATCTATCACTGGCAAACTAAATGGGGAGGAATTTATCCGTCTGTGGAAAAAGATTGCCACATACAAGGTAAGAGGGAGGAAGTGAAGGTTAAACATTTCATGAGAAAATAAAGAGAAAGGCTTCTTAAAGAGTGATGTATGACTGCTCATTCCATCCTCAGCACATAACTAACTGTTTTCTCTTTACTCAGGATATTTTCTACCGTTCAGATGTTTCACAAACAGGGACACTGTCACTGAGTGAGCTGAGGAATGCAGTCATGGCTGCAGGTAGATGATCTATTAGTTATTTTTTTTCTCATAACTGCTGGTTGTATAAATAGGACACTGTTCTCCAACAAGTTCACCATATCAACGGGATGTATATATCAAAGCTGCCTACACAACTCGTTTCTGCCCCCAAGTTGCCCCCCCCCCCCAAAAATCTGTTTTTGTAAGTAAAGTAAAATTGCCAAGAGAGCAAGAAGTCAAATGGCTAGGAACATACTTAGATTGTAAAATAAAATGAACAATGTCATGTAGAGATGAACAACAATCCTTATTTCTTGGAGCTTAATTTATATTCTGTATTCAAGTGTTAGCACTCACTGTCATAATGATATCTTAAATAGATTAAGTAAATTACTCTTTTTACAATTTTACATGGTGGCTAGAAACCTCATAAACAACAACAGCACTAATATAAATCATACTTTCATCTTATCCACTGTATGTTAATCAGGGAAGAGGATCAGCGATGACATTCTGAATCTGATAGCTCTGCGTTACGGCGCCTCCTCTGGATACATTACACTGGAGAGCTTCATCAGTCTCGCCCTTCGCTTGGATTGCATGAAGCGTAAGTAAAAAACAAATATTACTGTAAATACAAAAGCAGCCGTAAGTGTGAAGTTCTGTCATAACGTCTTAAACATTGCCTTCACAGTTTCACAGTGAAGTAATACGAATTTGTGTCTTTCCTAACAGAAATCTTCAAACAGCTCAGTGATGGAAGTACCATGAATCTTCGTGAACAAGAGGTGATTCAAGCTAATAAGAAATGTGCACTTAGTTTAAGGTTTTAACCTTCACAACCTGCGCAGCTGTTAACTTCAGACAGACAGACGACCTTGTTTCAAGAACATAAATTATGACATCATTTTCATGGAAGTTATCTGAGAACATCTTTGAAGATGTTGTCTGTAGGAGATTATGTCATGCTTGTACTACATTTCTATTTTTCTGTGACGCAGTGATCGTGATGTTAATCTGCCCTCCAGATATGGTTAACATGAACAATCTTTCTCTCCTTTATTTACAGTGGATGTACCTCGCGATGTACACTTGATCTGACAGAGAAGATGAACGGCAGGATTCAGCAGAAAGAAACCATAAATACAAAATGTGTTCTTCTGCAAACGAGCTATTACTGAGATATTATTGAGGAAACTGAACAACAGGTAAATACAGAAACACGCAGAGCAGCAGACAGGCTGCTTATTTCCTTTAGAAACACAGAGACGGTATGACTGTGTCTCATGAGTGTGTTTCATCCTAATCAAGGTAATACTGACATGTTACAACCAAAAAATGTCGGATGCTGTGTAAAATGTAAATATAAACAGAATGTGATGCTTTACAAATCAGGCAAACCCATATTTAATTGAGTTATATGATTTGCAAATCCTTGCATTCTGTTTTTATTGACATCTTACAAGGTGTCCCAACTTTTTGGGGTTGTGCATTTGTTACAAACGATTTGTTTTGCACACAAAAAATAAAACTAAATATGGATTTAGAGAACTGTATGAAAAAAATTAACAGGATCATAAACACAAATTTTGTATCCACAATTAGTGTCTCAGTGTTTTTACACCCCAAAATAAACACAGTGTGTGGCCTGCACCTCTTTCAGTCTTTTTGCTCTTTCTATTTTCATTTTAAGTGGGTTGCTGCAATTTGTGTTTCATGGTTGTAGTGTTTTGTTTTTGTGAAGGTGTAAGGTTTCTGTATGTCTGTTAGCCCACCTCTAAGATCCACAGTGACATATTAAGAACAGCCTTTCCCTCAGGATGAGTTGAGTTACTGCAGTGATCTCTTCATTTTTAATGTAGCGCCATCATTGGGTTAGACTTTGATTTATCCAAAACTTACTCTCTTGTGCAAATATTAACATGCTAACTTGTTCAACTAAGATGGGGACCATGTTAAAAGTTTAACTGCTAGTTATGCATTTCATAGCATGCTGACATTTAGCTCACAGCACCCCCATGTGGAGCTTTGATTCTTATGACTGTAAACTTGTTACTGCAATTTTAGGTGGGACTTTATTTCATTACTTTGTACTTCACAAGATAAAGAAATTATCTAAAAAGCTGCAGTGAGCATAATTGATTAAAAATTACATTTCAGGGAGATTGTATTACTTTTTTATAACCCCTTTTTGGTCCTTATAAAATAATCCATGTAAAATGCTCAAGTCCTTTGTTTTGTTTTGTTTTTTCTGTTACAGCCTTATCTGCTCGAACAAACAGAGGCACTAGATATATTTATTAGAATGCATTTATTAATTTAGGGAAAAGCAATACAGTTTAGATTATAACAGATATGACAGTTCATTTGATTAATTTATTCCTCATACACATTAGATTTTGTTAATAATGATTGAACAATGATTGTTAATGATTATAATTAGATTATTACTTAATATATATTTAATAAAGGTGCAATGAAGCAATTTCTTAAAGTGTAAATAAATAACAAATAATATTAATGAAAAACACTCAAGATTTGAGTGTTATTGAAAAATGTGTTGAATCATCATTGATTATTGGTGAAGCTGCTGAAGTCACGTGTGTTTAGGCTTGTTGTTGTAGCATTTGGAGCACAGACATCAGCAGAGCAGCCAGGAATATGGATGTTTGGGATTGTGCAAGCTTCAGCCCCCCACTGGTGGTTGGACCTAAAAATCAAAGCCCAAAACATGAATTTAGACTGTATTCACCAAAAAATGTATAATTTCTTTAACATTTCTGATCATTACTCACGTGACTAAAAAAAAAAATCCCTGAGCAACATTAACAAAATAAAATGGCAGTTTCGACATAAAAAGATTATTAAAATAATTAATGAATTAATTAATTAGTTATTAACTGCCTAAAAAGTTACTACACTGTACAGTACAAAAAAATATCTTTGCCTGTCCTGAAATTCTTTCAAAAATGTATTTATCAAGCCTTGAACTGATTATCATTGGCATGTAGAGCCGCTACACATGTTGCACTATTCCCATGAAATATACAATACTGTGCACTTACATGTAGTTTAAAGGCTCTACTTTCACTTATTAGGCAGTATTCTTACCCTGTGTCACTGGGTTTGTGCTGGGTGTGGAGCCGCTGGGGCCGTTGGTGGTGCTGGGGCCGTTGGTGGTGCTGGGGGTGCTGGGGCCGTTGGTGGTGCTGGGGGTGCTGGGGCCGTTGGTGGCGCTGGGGCCGTTGGTGGCGCTGGAGCCGTTGGTGGCGCTGGGGCCGTTGGTGGTGCTGGGGCCGTTGGTGGTGCTGGAGCCGTTGGTGGCGCTGGGGCCGTTGGTGGTGCTGGGGCCGTTGGTGGTGCTGGTGCCATTGGTGGTGCTGGTGCCATTGGTGGTGCTGGGGCCGTTGGTGGTGCTGGGGCCGGGTGCTTTAGTGGTCACGGTAAGCCGGCTGCTGATTAGGCCCAGATTCAGAGTATCCAGGTCCGACTGGGTCTGCAGGTTCACCCAGGTCTGAACCAGGGTGTCGTTCTCAAACACCTTCAGTTCAGGTAGACTGCTGCCCATGAGGCCTTTCACGTTGGCCACATTCAAAGCCTGCACATTTCAAATTAGGAACAGTGAAAGAAAATTGGTCTGTTTACACACTGGACAAGAAGCAGCTATGAAGATATAGATGCAAAAATAATAACTTTTTCTAGAGGTAGTTTTATCCAAAATGTAACTAGAAAATTGTTTCTAATATTCTTTTTTAACAGGTAAGTTATGCTAAAGCAGTTTTTCAGCATCTAAATAAATGGATGGATGTCCAAAACCCTTTCTGGTCTCAGTAATTTAACAAGTCTCCTTACAGCTTGCACATCAGGGTCCAGGTTCTTGAAAGTCTCTACGTCCATGTTGACATTCTGTGTTGCCAGTGCTGTCACTTCCGACAGATTTGCACCACCTATCAGAGTGGAAGGGAAACCGTAAAATGATAGTGTAGTTCTCTCTGAGAGGCAGCAAAAACAGAAAATAAGGGAGATATGCATTCTTACCGAGATAGGGTTTGATTAAATTGTAATAGATGACTGAATTGGTCCGTAGTGAGATGAAGGAAGAGCTAGCGATCTCATACAGGACTGTCTTCTGCTTAGCTGAACATGACGCCACATTGAGAGATTTGGCATTTCTGACAGGAAGAAAGTGGACATACAGTGTTACGTCTGCATCACCACTCAACTGTGGCCACCTTTATGCATCTTTGAGCTACTCGCTGACACCAACCTGAGACTATCCGGGCTGATGGTCCTCAGTGTGCTCGTGTCCAACGAGCACAGGTTGGAGTCGATGACATTCAGCTCAGTGGTGCCCAATGAGTTTCCAGAAGTACTCAGATACTTGGTGATGATTGCTTTGCTCTAAAACACATGAAGGAAAACTCACCAAGTAAGCAAATCATAAATACATATTACCATTGAGTGTATCACATTGTAATGCTGAGTATTTGTAGTATTGAGAGTCTTGTTCTTGAACCTTTGATACGTCCCAGGAGCCGTCTTCAGCTTTCATGAGAGCTGCCAGCGTGTCAATCTTGGTGATGTTCCACTTAGAGATGTCCTGCAGTGATGCAACACGAGAAACTGAACCAAGCACCTGGACGTTCTGATCGGAAACACCTGACTGGAACGCCTGAAAGTAAAAGAGAAGGTATAAGAATATAATATACATAGTATAATGTAATTAAAATCATAGATATTATATAATTGATTTTTCCACCCTGACATGACCTATAATTTGCAGTTCAACAATGTGTCTACAGACATAAAACATGTTCTGTCTCTTTCTCTAAATTCCCAGATATTCCCAAATTACCTGGTTGAGTTTGTTCAGAATTATTTTCTGGAAGTCGTCGTCATCCACTTTCTCACAAATAGAGTTGAGGTTGTCTTTGAGAACAGGGACGTCCAGGCAGAGGTCAAACTGAGTCTGGTCGTAGCCGAAGGGGAAGGAAGGGTCGCTGACTGTAACCTGGGTGATGTTGCCCTCGGTGCAACCTGACGAACAATTAGAAAGCCGATCAGAGTGCTGTATAAGCAAGGGCTGCAATTTATGGCTATTTTTTGTTTTTTTTGCCGATTAAGCTTGAACATCAAATGTTTTACATTTTTCTTTGAAAAAAATATTTATTTTAGTCTTTCGCTGGCATTTTTCGCCTCAGTGAACTATTCAACTTTAAAATAACAATTATTTTCCTTCAAATAAAAGGATGAGTTCATATACAAATAAACAGTAATTTCAGTGGCCTCAAATATTTTCAGGTTAATGATAGAAACTGTCTTTTTACTGTAACTTCACTGTATTTAATTATCATTTACCATTTCAACAATCATAACCTGTGGCCACAAGAACTGCTGTTTAGCAAACCTACATACTTATCAACAGAGTTGAGAATCAGTTTCGACAAACTGACTAAGTGTTTCAGCTGCAGGATTTAAAAAGCTGCTCTGTAAAAGCGGCCATAAAACATTTACCTGCTCCTCGTTTTATCCTGAAGGTGCTGACTTGTTTGAACAGCCTCTTGAGTTTCCTCTTTTTTGTCTTTGATTTCCTCAGTTTGGACATAAAGCCCTTAAGGTACCTTCTCTTTGTTTTCTGCAGAAAAAACCCCGAAACAGAAACAGATATTGGAGCACACACTGAAATGGATGTTAGGTGACTCTTTGTGTACTAGGTTTTTCAAATGAATATTATTGGATGAAACGGCCTAAACACATACAGTTTTGAACTGGCCCCAGATGTTTCTTGTGAAATACAGAGGAAGGATGCCGAGGTTCTCCAGAGTCTGCCGGTTCCAGGTGGTGACATCTCTGAAAAAAGGAGGATGAAAGGTTCTCATAGTTTAGTTTTCTAACATGGTACGGGATGTAAAATCTGTTGTATATTTGTATACCAATGCCTTGAAATGAAACTGGTAATGTAAATCAGAGAATTCAACTCTTTAAAAATGGGTCACAAATATGTAATGTAACAAACATCTAACAAAGAAATCACACAGCAAACTGTGATTGTCCCTCTGGATGAATGAATAAATGTGTCTAATCACAAATAGCACATGTGTCCAGTATTGTATTGTATCATTATTGGTATCAACAGGCGATCAGAGCCTACAAAAGGGCGGGTCTATGTATTCAGTGGCCTGTGGGCTGGATACAGCTCTTTGGAAGTTTTCTATGTTCTGCGAGACTGTACCTATGAATCAGGCTGATCCATGGACCAGGGATGTAAGCAAAGCAAGAGTGTGCATCTTGAGAGGATCTATGTGGGTAACCGTGGTGACAGAATCGCACAGGAACGGGGATAGTCAGGAAAACTGCATGTATGTTTTTGTGACAGCATCGTTGCACTCACACAGAGGCCACAGACAAGCTCACATTAGCTGAGTTGACAATAAGATTTAAAATGGCTCTCAAAGCTGAAGAGATGCAAAGTTGATTGTGAAAATTGCCACGGTCAGAGCAAATGGACTGACATATGTATCTACTTTGCCAGCTGCACCAAATGACAAACCAGTGTGTTTATTGTGCAATGAATGCATTGCTATATATTAACATTATACTGTACCTTTAAAATGCATATTGCTATATTTTTCATTTTAACTATATTTGTGTTTAATTTTAGGCATTTTATTTCATTTCTATATTCTTCAATGTTCCTTTATGTGTGAAACGCTGCATGTAATTTTCATGCTGTAAAGCATTTTGAGCTGCATGTCTTGTTAATGCTATTATTGCTTTAATAGTTATTTGTAGCTATTAATTGAAAAAGTATTCTCTGTTGCTCATGAGCCCCAAGTGATTTTCATATTGACCCACTGGCTATTGAAGTTGAATAGACCTCACCTGCGTCTTGTCTCGACTATAAATCTAGCTTTGGACTTTTCCTGTGTATGTGTAAACAAATCACATGAAAATGTAGAAAACCACCAGCCTTATTGTCTTAATGTAATTATTTTACCCGTATTGTGTTTTCCCAGACAGCAGCAGCGTCTCCATGGCATCCACCTGGCTGTCAGAAAAGTCCTTGCAGGCTTTGAGTTTTTCCAGAATGAGAGGATCCGCGTTCTGAATGTCAGAGCTGTCCAGAGTGCAGGCCATGTTTCCCAGGACCTCCACATTGTCTTTGCTCAAATTCAAGCCATTAATTTCCTACAAGTTTAAAAGAATGCATTTAACGTGAAATTGTGGCACGATACTATCATGATCGTGCAATTAGTGGCGCACACTGGTACCATATAGAGTTATAGTAGAGTTATTATGACCTTAATTGTGATAACACTCACCAAGCAGCTCCTGGCTTGACTGAACAGCACCGGGCCCCTTTTCAAAACAGTGGAGGCCACAGCAAAGTCTGCAGCGCCCACTGCAGAAAAGTATGCCCTGCAGTTGTCTTTGTTGACATTGCCATTGCTGTAATGATGAAAATCCATCATTAAAAACTACTTCTTCAAACCAGTGACAGATTATGAGGTCAGCGCAGCAAAATGCTCGGAAACACACTCACTTCCAGTAGAGAAGCATGTCTGCAGGATAATCTGTGAAGTCCTGTGAGAGATTTCCACGGAGCAGATTGTACATGCAAGTCAGCTGCAGAAAAGAGTGTGAGGACACATTTTAATACATAAAAGTTGTACAGAAGAGTTATAAAAGTTAGCTGTTCATCACACTGAAATAGAAGTCGCACAGTAACCCTGAGGCTTAAATTCTAATTTGTCATTCTGGTATTGTACATCCAAACTATCTTCACCATAAAGTTCAGATGAAGCCTTGGTAATACCGTTAAATGAGTATCTTCTAGATTTTGCAGAAAAATGTCACGCAAAACTCACAAATCAGGAAACAAGACGGGTGCATGGTTACGACGAGAATGAAAAAATAGCAAAATACCGTCACTTAGAGCAATATGCAACATTTTATTGGAATGCAAAAAAAACAGATGCATTTCAGTCATGCTTATGACGCTGATGATGGTTTATGGCTGAAATGCATCCATTTTGCAAACCAATGAAATGTTTTTATTTGTTCCAGATCTTACCTGTGATTCCTTCAGCAGCACCTTGGCTCTGCCTCTCCTCGGCCTGCAGGCACGAGTCAGCCTGCGGATCCTCTTTGTTGTCATTTTCCGGGTTGATGTGCACGTGAAGCCGTGCAGCACATTCGGAGAAAGCCTGTGGGGGAAGAATGGAAAACAAAAAGAGAATTAATAGACTCTAAATGATTGGGAAAAAAAACTCCATTAAAAGAATAGTTATAGGACTTGTTTACTTACTGCTCGATGTCAAAGTTTGTTTCCCCCAGAGACCCAAAGAACATGGCAGCCTAGAAGAACAAAAACATAGTCTCTTTTTCCTGATTTCAGTGGAGTCACACTAACAGAACTCACAAAAAAAACTTTATTGTGCACTTTATGTGTATAAAGAAATATCTGTGACTTTAGTCTAAATATATCAGCATCAGATTTTAAAAGCCCATCTCTTATTAACTCTTTATGTAAAACCACCTACTGACCTGATCTTGTGTCCACGTCTTTTTGTTCATCACGCTGATGTCCACGGTCTGCTGAGAAAATACCAGCAGGGACGGTGGGATCTCCGTTGCCATGGCATCCGGGACATTCAGCACCACTTTGGATGGATTTGTGTCCACAGAAATGATCTGCCAGGTAGTTCAATGCATTTGAATTTAGATGGTTTGAATTCACTTGCAGGGATGTATGTTTGAAGCAAATGGATGAGGACGATTCATTTCTTGATTTATATATTTATTGATGCACTGTATATACTGTATTATAATCTTAAACTATAGATAAAAAAAGATTTGAAATATTAAAATTACGTGCAAATAAAAAAAAAAAGTCCCCTGAAAATCATGCAGTGTTTGCAGAGTATGGATAAAAGTGAAAAGTTCCCCTATGTCCCTCAATTTGTTATGATTTTTCATCTTGATTTTGGTAGAAGCCACAGGTGGCGTCAGGGATGACTCACATAACCTATTGTTATAATTTCAAATGTAGGAATTCTGTAATTTGAAAAATGAATAAATACATTAGTAAAACAAACTTGATTTTTCTTAGACTAAGAAACATAAAGCAAGCAATGGTGGTTTGATTTGACCAAAAAGTGCAGAAGGCATTAAATCTTTGACCTGAACTTCCACTTCTTGTTAGCCAAAGCAGCAGGCTACCAGGAATGTATCATTGGCAGGGTGGTTATTTCATGAAGAATCCTTTTTCCCCCCGATCTAAATCTTGAGATGAGGATGACTGTAAACCTAAATCTTACAGGGCTCATGAGGGTGTAGACAGAGGAGAGCGAAAGGATCGATTTGAAAAAGAGAACCAGCCACGATTGCTGCTGAGGATGCCAGCATTGATGATATTAATAGTTTTATCCCAAAGAAGCCCCAGAATGACCAGTGATTAAAAAAAAAACACAGGGCCATTTAGAAATCAGCAGAAAAGGTTTAACAAAAGCTGATTGGATCAATATGCACGGCTTAAATACAACGTGTCCAAAGTTTTGCCTGTCGGCATTTTTAGGAGTTTGTTTCAACAGTGTTCAGTAATCTGACAGTGTTGGCTATAAACACTGAGAGAACACGAGCCCTGGACAGACACAAAATCACTGATGTATTCGTACTCAACCACAGAAACATACACATTGTTTTGAAAGCGTCTACTGGTAAGTGCATGATGTTTTTCTTCCTCTGTTTTCATAAATATGATTAACTTGGTGTGAACTTTACATCTACCGTACTTTAAATCCTTTGAGCTGAATATCTCGCCTTGAGTCATTGTGAACTGTCAGGGTGCAGCTACAGCATGTGTAACAGGGTCCTGCAGTTGAAATTAAACTGCGGTGACCTGCACACTTATAGAAAACTGTACGTTTTAGAGAACCCACGCTCGAAAGTCAAGCAACCCGAAACCACCAGAAAAACTAAATCGGTGGCGCTGCCGCTGGTAGAAGGAGAAATAAACTTTGTACCTTTTGGACGAAGGTTTGTTGGACAACTGTTGAGGCTGTCAGCATGTTGGGAAGAAAGGTGGCGCTGCTGGAGACACTGAGGAGCTCAGAAGCCGGGATGTCTGCTATTAACTGTGAAGAAACTCCAGAAACGAGCGTGCCGAGGGACTCCAGGGAAGCTCCACTGTTGATCTGTTTAACACATTTGCATTCATCAAAGCTGTGTTCTATAAAGTGTCACATACTTCAGGGTCACGTTATATCCAATAACACCGTTCGGCACATACATCCAAGCACTAAAGGCACATTAACAGGACATGTATGGCTCCTACCTTGAAGCCTGAGGCCGTAATGGTTTGGATGATTGTGCTGGCCTGGTCCTGGCTCCAGGTGCCCACTGAGCCCAGGGTGGGCAACAAGGACGTCAGCACTGACGGGGGAACTGAAGCGATCTGGCTGCTGGTCAGACCTGCACTGGCATTGCCGAGAGTCGTGAACGTGTCTGCTGTGACGGTCTTTATGTTGGATGCCAGAGCAGCACAAACCTATCGAATACACAATACATCTGGTTATCAGAAACATAACAGAAATAAACTCTATAATCATTATTACTGAATGCTATAGAAAGACAGAAACAGTTCAATTCAGGGCTGATACCTCAGGGTCCTTTGTTCCATTGCAGAGCTCCTTCTGCCTGTTCACGATTATTATGGTATCAGCTTCATCCACAGAAGAATAGGCCGAACCTGGGACCTCAGAGGAGCACAGGAGGAAGCCTGGAAGCCTGAATGGAAAGATAAATTTACACAAAATGAAACTCATCCATAAAATCAAATTTATTTTTTAGAAATCAGAACTACATATTTTTGTGAAAGCGGTGGCTACTCACTTGACAGGGTTGAACGTCGGGTTGAATGTAAAAAGCTGTGAGATGTAGTAGGCGGTTACATTTTCTGGAATAGCTATGTTGTTGAAGAGCTCCAGGTTGGCTTGGTCCTCCAAGAACACTTCGATCTAAAACAATAAAGACACAAAAGAGGTTAATAACACATTCATCTACTTATTTTTTATATACTTCCTTCAAAATAATGAACAGCCTTGGTTTTAATAAAGTGAAAACAATTTAAAGTAGTTGCTGTAGATTAAGATTGTGAAAGCGTCGACTAATTTAATTCAGATTTTCTGTATGTTGTTGTTGTTGTACAGACATGGTATCAGGACATACTTGAGTGGTGGAGACAAAGGTGGTGATATCATCCAGCGTGATGGAGGTCACAAAGGTGCCGATGTTATTGACAAACCAGGCGGTAGAGTTTAGTTCTGCATCACTGGCGTTGTAGCATCGGGCTCCAGAGCCTGTGGAAACAGGGGGAAAACATGATTTAATGACTTTAATCTCTTTATATGATGAATGGTGGATCCAAAATGGACCAGTGTAGCTGACACCAAAAGAAGAGCATACAGCTATATAATGCAGACTGCCTTAGTTAGACATGTTATCAGATTTTCTAATTTGCACTGACAGCTGAGGTCGATGCAAACACCGTTAGTTTTGGAAGTATTTAGTCATAAAGCATAAAAGTGGACAAATGGAAATCCGAACCTGATGATGGCGCTAAATGAAAAGCTAAGGGAATAATTAAAGGCCAGTTCATGGGTTCAGTGAGGGTCCACATTCATGATATAAAATTTCCTTCTACGCCCATGTAGGGTCGGTCGATATCTGCAAGCTTGCTGACGTGCGAGAACGGTAAACCAGACATTAATTTCATCCTCCATTATGTAAGTCATGATGTGTGCACTTCACACCACGTGCAACCACGTGTAAAAAGGTCTAATTGGAGTGAATGTACAGTGGAAGTGTGCTCAAGTCTGCCATTTTGAGTTTTAGTCTGCAGCAGTCTGAAGAAATGAACATTCAAACCATATTTTGGCCTTCAACCAGAAGGAAACATGACTGCTTGTACAAAAATCTCATGGCAATCCATTAAATAGTTGTCAAGATCTTACAGTCAAATCCACATTATAGTGTTAAATACTTTTCCTTTTCATATCCTTTGCTGTAAAGCATGACATTGAACACTTACATTACCGAATCTAGAATGTACATTTGCTCCAAAATGCATCTTACCAGTTTTCAGGTAGGTCCTGATGGTGGTGTACACATCGCCTTCTCCAAAATCAGAATTGTTGTACTTGAAGTTGTTTCCCATCACAGAGACCCTATAGAGAGGACGACAATGCAGAAATTGTGTATCCTGTGATCCATCCACTGAGCTTCCTGACCATGAAAAAGAGACTTACAGTTTCTGGAAGCCGAGACATGAGGCGTTCTGCACTTCAGTGGAGCTGATGAGGTTCTTGTTGAGGAATCTGAGATAGTTCCTCAACCGCAGGTCGAACCAGGAATTAACCTCCAATCTGCTGTTGCTGCTCAGAGCCAAAGGCCAAACACAGGGGAGGGTCACCTTCTTCACATCGTCTGGAACTTCCTCCTAATGCCAGACACATGGAGTCACACATTTAAGGACACACTGGAGGCCTGTTTGGATGCAAGTGATGTCAACACGCAAAGGTTTCGTGTCTCGTTAGTAATAGTGAATGTTAAATAGCAACATTGAGACGAGGGACGTACAGTTTCTAGGAAAGCAGGAGTGTTGTTGTAGTTGTTGAAGATGACACAGATGTCAGAGTTGTCGCCCGTCACATTAGGTTGACTGAGGAACTGACGCAGCTCTGAGGTGCTGATGGTACTTAGGAGCTGGAGAAAAAAGAAAAGAGGAAATATCCACATCAGTAGGCCTTTGCATCGCTGCTAATCACTTGATCTCTCTGCATTTGTGGGTGAATTTTTTGGGGTGTTTTTTTTTTTTTTTACCTCTGATCGGCGTGTTGGTGGCAGAAGAGACGTGAACATGGACACATCCGGAAAGCCGAAGCTGAGGAAAGTTCTTCTCAGGTAGATGTAGAAGCTTCCACCGCTGTAACACTTCAGTGGCGTTGGACCTGTTTTACAAAATAATAAATATTATTTTGGGACATATATCACATCAGAGAAACAAAATGTAGTTGCTAATTAAAAAATGCAATCACTTCCCAAAACTATTTTTAATTTAACTGCAGCGTAGCATTATATCATGCACAAACCTTGGAGGAAGAGGAGGGTGTTTTTGTAGATCTCCATGTGAGTGTTTCTGTTGAATGTTGTCTCTAGTGTGTCCAGCAATGTAATCCTAAATTCAGATGAAATGAGTGAAGCAGTTAAAAAGAAGTACACACTACTTATCACTTCACTTTGATCCAAAGTCCTCTACAAAACATTCCCTTCACAGTGTTGCTTACAAATCACAACTAATATATTACAGCTAATAATATTTCCATGCAATCTATTCATTTTGATAGTGAAATTCGTACATCTCTTGGCTGCTGTTACAGCTCCTGTTCGTCCCGATGTCAAATAAGGGCGTCACCAGGCTGGAGGAGAGGTTGACCAGGAGAGGGCTCAGTCGAACTCTGAGCCACAGCAGGAACTCTTTGTCACTGACAGCTGCAGAGGACAGACTGGCTCTGTCGAAAATCTCCTGGAGGAAGGCAGACTTCACCTCCTCTGTGTAGTTGGCAGACTGGACCTGGGGAACATATATAGTGTCAAGTAAGAGGCTGAACATTGAAATTATTGTTTTGCGTGAAAGCAAAAATATTACTTTGAAATCATGTTGCCAATTTAGCAATCATTTATCTGATTGTATATATATATATATATACAAAACTATTAGGCGATATGTGTTTATTTGTTGCTCTAAAAGTACAACTGAAAATAAAAAAAACTCATTCTTCTCAAAACTCTTTTTAGCTTGTAGCTTTGCTGAAGGTGAGAAACTGACTGAGTTACAAGCCAAAGACCGGGTATAATATAAATATAAATATGTTAAAAAGTACTCTATTGTGCTCTCTTTATTGTTCTGAGAAATGTACTTGAATAATGTTTTATTATGTTTCATTATTTTCCTAGGTTAAATTATTCGGTTTATCTATTAATCTGTTGTTTTGACTGTCAATTGATCTGTAATCCATTGCTTTGGCATTATCCATTCATCTGAAATCGATTGCTTCACTATAGCGATGTGTTTTGACTGGTTAGCCTACCGGGTTTGTCCTGTAGGGGGCGCCTGTTGCTCACGGCTCGTTCACAACACTCTGGCCAGCAACATCTTGTCTGTTTTATTCCCTACTATTTCGCCCCCTTCCAGGTGAGAACAATTGTTGTAAATTGTCTAACTGCGTGCATATGTTTTTACATTATAACGCAACGTGCTGACAGTAAAATATCTGCGCAAAAGGTTGTTTCAGTGAGAGCATTGTTAGTTTGAACAGGAGGATGTTAGATGTAATTGCGTTGACCAGTGACAAAGTGGGTTTTGCCTGTATTCATCTTGGGGTGAGGAGCATACAAAATTTGGTGTGTTACAGTTAAAAAAAATTAAATTGTGTTTTTATGTTGAATGCCTAGGTGCAAAGCCATTACATGTCTGAAAAAGCTAAAAAAAAAAAAAAAATAGACTTAAGTGTATTCAAAGTTAAATGAATTAATGCAGCACGATAATTATGCTGCTTGTTCAAAGGGGCTGTATATGTATTCTTTTGTGTAGTTTCTTTATTCAATTCAACTTTATTTATATAGCGCCACATCACAACACCGGTTATTTCATGGCACTTAACACATTAAAGTCCTTACACCAAGACTTTACAATATTATACAGAGAAACCAACAATTCAACAATTCCCACATAAGTTAGGAGGGGAAAAAACTCCTCTTTAAGGGAGAAAAACCTCCAACAGAGGGAAGAAAAACTCCCTCTTAACAGGAAGAAACCTCCGACAGAACCAGGCTCAGGGGTGGACGGCCATCTGCCTCCACCGGTCCTTTACAGGACAATATATATCTGTTTGGGTAGTTAAAGAGATAATGCACATGCTTTCTCTGGCTTTAATTGTTTATTGTTAAAGGGACAGTGCATGCATTTTCTGCTTTGTTATGACATTTGTTAATAATGTAATGCATGTGTTATTTTATTCATTATTTTATACATTATACAAAATCAAACTGGAATTTGGAGTCGCTATCTCATAATTTAGCATTCTGTGTAAGATTTAATGTCGAAAAATGGGACATTCCTGTGGATGGTGTTGTTCCCCATACAACAACTAGAAGAAGCCAAAGTAAGGATAAAAAAACAAATGCTACAAAATAAAGTGTCAGCTATGTAACTGTAGATATTTACCTTAATGGCAGGTGAGACTGTGTCAAAGAAAGCACCGAAGTCAGCAGGGTTGATAACTGTCATGATTTTTGTCACATCTTGCTTGGTGTTCAGCCGTGAGGGTGTCGCTGAGAGCTCGGCCAGCTGACTGAGTGTGAGGAGATCTGCAACCTCCGCCTAGAAGTGAAAAGCAGCAATTCAGCAAAGGCAAGTGATTTATTGACAAAAAAGGAACAATGGAGTGTTTACCCGTCAAATGGTATCTTTAGATTACAATGTATACCTAATTGCAGTAATTGTTGCAGCTGTCCTGTCAATGTATTTTAAGTATTCATTTATCAGTATGTCAGACCTCCGGGCCTGCAGAAGAAAATTCTCCACCCTCATGATATACACACACACTTAACCCACAAACTAGTCATTGTGGTTGTGTGTTGTGGTTATTTTGGACATATACATTGAGTCAGTGGGGACTCATTCAACGGGAAAAGATTCGGAGAATCAGTATTTGGGGTTAACATTCTTCTCACATCAAGCAAAGTGGTGAGTCCGTTTGGAAATGCGTGCTATTCATCAGTTGCTTGTTGGTTTGTTATGATTGTTTTGGGGTTGGTTGGCTACATTAGTAGTAACTAATTTAGTGGGAGGTAAAACCTTACCAATGGCCTCACAGTGTTCAATGTAACACAGACCCAATTGGCCAGTTGCTTAGTGTTATTGGCCCCTTGTATATTTTCAATTGCCCAGCAGCCCAAAAAATTGGACTAAAGAAGATGGGACTTTAGGGACTAAAAGGCAACACTTACTCCATTGAAATTGTTCTTCAAGGTCACAAAGTCCGTGTAGGAGGCAAGCACATGGAACTGACCAAAGTTGTCTTCAAGCCAGAGTCTATCATCATTTACAGATTGAACACAGGAGAGACCTAGAATTCAAAACACAAAACCTTTAGTTTAAAAATATCATGCAAAAAATAACAGTAGTTTTATATTTATATTTCAAAGCACGCAACAAACAGAAATCGCAATGCTGCACTGTAATTCCATCCAAGTCACCTGAAGAAGACTGTCTCCAAAGGTAGTCCATTGTGAACATGAAAACAAGTTGGGTCTGGTTCAAAGACAGTTGGGGGAAAATGTTGTCGAACCCTTTGACTCTGAGAAGACAGTAAAATGTCTTTCATCAAAATGTGTGACAAATAATCCATTTAATTTCTTGAATTCAGATTTGAACATTTCTGGTCAGTATGACAACTCGTGAATTAATGTCTTCACTCACATCTCTTGATAAGAGTTGCAGGTGATTCCTCTTGGAATAATTTCAAATGTACTTGAGTCACTGCTTGGGAGGAACAAGGGTAGGTAAACCTGGAACCACAACTTGAAGCTATCCACATCTAGCATGGACAGTTTTGGGCCAAGTGCCTTTAGTGTCAGATTTAGGATGGTGTCACGCACTCCGGGATCAACAGTCGTCAGGTTTTGCTAGAACAAAAAAATATTAATGTTTCAGCGGATAGTTTTGAACTTCAGTAAATAAATTAAATAGGTTAATGGAAAAAAATACTCACATCAGTCGCACCGCTGACAAATTCTTCAAAGAAAGAACCAAGGGTTTCAACTGATCCATCACTAGTTAGACCTGTGAATGCAAGTCTGACAAGGGTTTCATTTGACAAATTGTTTTGTTCAAGTAGGAATTCAGCTTTTTGCCCAGAAGAAAGTGAGTCCAAAGCATTCACCTAGGAAAGAGCATATATAAAAAATTGCAGTTAAAAACTATTGTGGAATATGGGAATATATACTCAAGCGGAGCAAGAGATTTACCCCAGAGATGCTGAAGGCTTTGAGCTCAGAGTAGGTTACGTAGATGGAAAATGGACCCAAGTTTCTTTCGATCCATTCTGCATCACTCGGATTTCCCTGCCTGCAACCTGAGGCACATAGACGGGCATTGGCATACGTGCAATTTGGTGCGCATATTTTGTCAACGAAACAAATGCATCAGTTCCATGGCCTGTTTCCTTCTCATGGCAAGTTCAGCATCATATTTCACAATTTCAAGTCCACGGGCAGGTCCACACAAGCAACCACCTGCCGCAGTTAACTGCATTAGACCTACCTGACTCGTTGACCCCTCTGGTGGAATTTTTCAGGTACTCCAGCAGAACCCTTGTGTTTTCTTCTTGTCTGTGCGAGGGCGTCTCGGTGAAAACTTTGGCGATCCCACTCAGACTACAAAAGATGGAGCAGAACGTTCTTACACAGTCCCTCGTCAGCATGTTTGTACTTTGGTGTGAGATGTTGTTGTTTAAGAGTTACTCACATGACTTGGTATCTCGTGCAGGAGATGTTTGAGGTTGCATTCTTGAGCATCATTGGTGTGAAACTTGGGAGGACGGGCAGCAGTTTAACATGGAACCACTCGTCCAAGTCCTCTTCAGTGAAGGCCGGCAAATGGGGACTGATGATGGCGAAGGTCCTATTCATTACACGGTCTCTCACAACAGGTTGGAAATCTGGGACCTGTCAAATTAGGACACCAGAGGAGGTCAACACCACAAGGTTCACATGTTGCAAATACGTCGCACAAGATGCCGGAAAGGATGCCATGAAGTACTTGATATTAATGATTCCCCTACAACTGATGTGGAGGTTTAGATTCATGTCTGAGTACTGACAATGCTCGGTTATAAGAGCCGGACTGTCCCACAACTTCAAGGAGTAGCCTACCTCTTCAGTTGCTGTCAGCTGTGTCAAGAATTCATCAACATTTTCCAGAGCGTCGCCCTCCTCGAGTCGCTCAAAAACACGATCGATTAGTTCTGTGTCATTCGAGGCCCCCGAGCTCAGTATCGACTGTGCCACCTGAGAAGGATTGAGCAATGGCAAGGAATCGGCCTGCAAGAGGGAATCAATACGGAGTCAAACATCAGTAATTGCAAAGCCATGAGCGAAAGATTTCAATTTTGGAGAAGATTTCTACGACTGCAGTTGCCACTCACGATGGAGAAGTTGGGATTGAGGGCTTGCAAATCCTCCAAGGTGGCAAAATTGGAGAAGTTGCCAAGGTTTACCCGCAGCCACTCTTCACTACGACCTGTGAAAGCTGAGACGCAGCCAGGATCTGCAAAAGACAAGGAAACAAAGAACATTGGCAGGGTAGGACCATGACATGTTACCGAGACATTGCCAAATTGAGCCCGAGTGCCTGTCTCTACCTGATGTGTCATTTCTTGACAGGAATGGTCTGATGAAATGAGTGAAGACTGCATGCTGTCTGTCACGGTCCATGGATGCCCTTTGGCTGCTGAGTGCCTGAATGCTAACATGGGAGAGAAGGCCTTTAACACCTGCACAACTAGAAAACGGCAGCTTTCTCTGCAATCGTGTTGACAGTGGAGAAACATATGGCATATTTGCTTACACAGTGCGGTACGTCACGCAGCTGAAGTTGTTGGAGCTCAGGCAGAATAGGAAGTTGGAGGATGGAGAGGCCAGAAACGGTCGGATCTTATTCCGGAACCATCTGTCGACAAAATTCTTGTCCTGCAGTTGTGCCTGGGTGAAGTTGGCAATTCTCACCTCTCCAAGAGCCTCGAGAGCATGTGCCAAGTTTGGCTTGCTGTTGTTGGGGGCCTAGAATCGGAAAAAGCGTTTCGGTTGGACACAAACTTCCCGCGGGGAAAAACTATCGTCGTGAAATTGTGGGACTGAATTTACCATGGTAGCGAATGTCTCAAGAGCCTGGTCCAGCGCAGGAGAAACTTTTTGGAAGAAAAGCTTCCAGACTTCTACCGGGTACACCCTTTGGCTTTCCAGTGAGCATTTCATCAGTGTGACCAAGCTGCTGGCATCGAGATGTGTAGCCTTGGGAAAACAAAGATGACCAGAAGTACGGTCAACCACTCCGAACTTAAAGATATTTGCCTCAGGATCTTAATGTTTTAAAGGCAGACTCATTTTTGGGGGGGGATTTACAGCTTGCATAAAACAATCTTACCGAGGAACAGGCGTGTTCAGTGATGGTAAAAGTGCACGGGCCGGTAGACGAATTGCCAGTTGACAAGGTTCCATCAAGTCGGGATCTGAAGAAAAGAATTAAACAGAAATCCATTGTCATCTTGGCAACGTTGCGTAAAAGAACTTTACCAATGCAAACGCAGCACCAGACAAAACAGCAATCCACCCACCTATTGACTGCAGCACAGATGAGGTCCGCTGAGAAAAAGACAACATTCACGTGTCAGACATTGGTACTTGAGAAGGTGATTGTGTCATCAAAGGTGAAATGTCTGGTATTTTGAAGACTTACCATCAACTGGGGTCTGCTTGCACTGGAGACAGATAAAATGTAATTGTTAGTCGAGTGGGAAAAGCTACTTCAGCTTCAAACACCTTGACCTGACCTCTATTTTCCAGTCACAGTGCCAAACCTGTGTCATGTAAATAGCAATCAAATGTTGAATAATTCATACAATACACCCATCGAATTCAACTTACCATGAAGGAATCTGGTATTGAGCAACCTGTTGTAGGGAGAAATAAAATGAAGGCATGGCATTAATGAAGTTGCCATCACAGTGGTGGTATTGGGCTTTCTGCAAAAAGTTTCTCAGCAGAGTGTTTTTGCCACGTACGTGTGAAAGTGTCCTTGAGTGACTTTACGCTTGATCTCACGTCACGTGAAAGAACCAGTGGCAGGGATTTCAAACTTTGCCGAAGACCGGTGAGTCTGACAGAAGAAAACAGAAATTATTGTGACTTTTCTGGTGCCACAGTCTGACATCATGGACACTCAACATATGACTTCAGAAGTAGCGTGTCTTACATAGCTGCGTAGGAAGCACAGCTGATGTCCCTGGGGAGCACCCGCAAGCTGTCAGGCTGGAGGCTCGCTATCACAACAGTCAAATGGACCTGGAACCAAAGCTGAAAGTCTTCAGGCTCAAAGTCTTCAAATTCAGGAGCAAGGGCTGTCAAGGTGAGGTTCAAGATGGTCTTTCGTACACCTGGATTCTCGATGAAGGTGATGTTTCTCTGGAAGCAAAAGGATTCACGTTGCTGTTCAGGAGGACATTTTACCTTTCTCAAATCAACGTGAAAATGACACCACGCTGGATGGCACATCTTTGTATTTTCCTGCATCGGAGGCATGACTGAAGCCACCATTGGCAACAATTCAGTCAAGAAGCAGATCACAACTGCATCGCATTGATTCAAATCTTGGCTCCTTATTCGCTGCCGCAAAAAGCTCCTTGAGCAAGATGTACATGGCAGGTTTCTCAACCAACTTATTGGCAAATAACATGGCAACGTTATGCTAAGCATTCACCTGTTTGTTGATGCTTGTGAAGGCCTCGAAAAACTCATTTAGCTGCTCGTCATCATCGGACTCTGTCAAGCTTTTGAACACCACGGTTACAACGGTCTCATTCTCCAAAGCGCCACTGTCGGGGTCCAAGATCAGCTCAGCCTTTTGCTGTGGTGAGAGGGTGTCTACAACTTCCACCTGATGATGGGAACAAAGAGAACGTATCGATTCCTTTTCTTTTTGACTCAGCAAAAGCCGCCCGGTCTGTGGAGGTTCCAAGCCCTGAACGATGTGCTGTTTTTCTCAAGAAACATTGGTAGTGAGATGTACAACTTACCCCAGAGATGCCGAAGGCTTTGAGCTCAGAGTAGGTTACGTAGATGGAAAATGGACCCAAGTTTCTTTCGATCCATTCTGCATCACTCGGATTTCCCTGCCTGCAACCTGAGGCACATAGACGGGCATTGGCATACGTGCAATTTGGTGCGCATATTTTGTCAACGAAACAAATGCATCAGTTCCATGGCCTGTTTCCTTCTCATGGCAAGTTCAGCATCATATTTCACAATTTCAAGTCCACGGGCAGGTCCACACAAGCAACCACCTGCCGCAGTTAACTGCATTAGACCTACCTGACTCGTTGACCCCTCTGGTGGAATTTTTCAGGTACTCCAGCAGAACCCTTGTGTTTTCTTCTTGTCTGTGCGAGGGCGTCTCGGTGAAAACTTTGGCGATCCCACTCAGACTACAAAAGATGGAGCAGAACGTTCTTACACAGTCCCTCGTCAGCATGTTTGTACTTTGGTGTGAGATGTTGTTGTTTAAGAGTTACTCACATGACTTGGTATCTCGTGCAGGAGATGTTTGAGGTTGCATTCTTGAGCATCATTGGTGTGAAACTTGGGAGGACGGGCAGCAGTTTAACATGGAACCACTCGTCCAAGTCCTCTTCAGTGAAGGCCGGCAAATGGGGACTGATGATGGCGAAGGTCCTATTCATTACACGGTCTCTCACAACAGGTTGGAAATCTGGGACCTGTCAAATTAGGACACCAGAGGAGGTCAACACCACAAGGTTCACATGTTGCAAATACGTCGCACAAGATGCCGGAAAGGATGCCATGAAGTACTTGATATTAATGATTCCCCTACAACTGATGTGGAGGTTTAGATTCATGTCTGAGTACTGACAATGCTCGGTTATAAGAGCCGGACTGTCCCACAACTTCAAGGAGTAGCCTACCTCTTCAGTTGCTGTCAGCTGTGTCAAGAATTCATCAACATTTTCCAGAGCGTCGCCCTCCTCGAGTCGCTCAAAAACACGATCGATTAGTTCTGTGTCATTCGAGGCCCCCGAGCTCAGTATCGACTGTGCCACCTGAGAAGGATTGAGCAATGGCAAGGAATCGGCCTGCAAGAGGGAATCAATACGGAGTCAAACATCAGTAATTGCAAAGCCATGAGCGAAAGATTTCAATTTTGGAGAAGATTTCTACGACTGCAGTTGCCACTCACGATGGAGAAGTTGGGATTGAGGGCTTGCAAATCCTCCAAGGTGGCAAAATTGGAGAAGTTGCCAAGGTTTACCCGCAGCCACTCTTCACTACGACCTGTGAAAGCTGAGACGCAGCCAGGATCTGCAAAAGACAAGGAAACAAAGAACATTGGCAGGGTAGGACCATGACATGTTACCGAGACATTGCCAAATTGAGCCCGAGTGCCTGTCTCTACCTGATGTGTCATTTCTTGACAGGAATGGTCTGATGAAATGAGTGAAGACTGCATGCTGTCTGTCACGGTCCATGGATGCCCTTTGGCTGCTGAGTGCCTGAATGCTAACATGGGAGAGAAGGCCTTTAACACCTGCACAACTAGAAAACGGCAGCTTTCTCTGCAATCGTGTTGACAGTGGAGAAACATATGGCATATTTGCTTACACAGTGCGGTACGTCACGCAGCTGAAGTTGTTGGAGCTCAGGCAGAATAGGAAGTTGGAGGATGGAGAGGCCAGAAACGGTCGGATCTTATTCCGGAACCATCTGTCGACAAAATTCTTGTCCTGCAGTTGTGCCTGGGTGAAGTTGGCAATTCTCACCTCTCCAAGAGCCTCGAGAGCATGTGCCAAGTTTGGCTTGCTGTTGTTGGGGGCCTAGAATCGGAAAAAGCGTTTCGGTTGGACACAAACTTCCCGCGGGGAAAAACTATCGTCGTGAAATTGTGGGACTGAATTTACCATGGTAGCGAATGTCTCAAGAGCCTGGTCCAGCGCAGGAGAAACTTTTTGGAAGAAAAGCTTCCAGACTTCTACCGGGTACACCCTTTGGCTTTCCAGTGAGCATTTCATCAGTGTGACCAAGCTGCTGGCATCGAGATGTGTAGCCTTGGGAAAACAAAGATGACCAGAAGTACGGTCAACCACTCCGAACTTAAAGATATTTGCCTCAGGATCTTAATGTTTTAAAGGCAGACTCATTTTTGGGGGGGGATTTACAGCTTGCATAAAACAATCTTACCGAGGAACAGGCGTGTTCAGTGATGGTAAAAGTGCACGGGCCGGTAGACGAATTGCCAGTTGACAAGGTTCCATCAAGTCGGGATCTGAAGAAAAGAATTAAACAGAAATCCATTGTCATCTTGGCAACGTTGCGTAAAAGAACTTTACCAATGCAAACGCAGCACCAGACAAAACAGCAATCCACCCACCTATTGACTGCAGCACAGATGAGGTCCGCTGAGAAAAAGACAACATTCACGTGTCAGACATTGGTACTTGAGAAGGTGATTGTGTCATCAAAGGTGAAATGTCTGGTATTTTGAAGACTTACCATCAACTGGGGTCTGCTTGCACTGGAGACAGATAAAATGTAATTGTTAGTCGAGTGGGAAAAGCTACTTCAGCTTCAAACACCTTGACCTGACCTCTATTTTCCAGTCACAGTGCCAAACCTGTGTCATGTAAATAGCAATCAAATGTTGAATAATTCATACAATACACCCATCGAATTCAACTTACCATGAAGGAATCTGGTATTGAGCAACCTGTTGTAGGGAGAAATAAAATGAAGGCATGGCATTAATGAAGTTGCCATCACAGTGGTGGTATTGGGCTTTCTGCAAAAAGTTTCTCAGCAGAGTGTTTTTGCCACGTACGTGTGAAAGTGTCCTTGAGTGACTTTACGCTTGATCTCACGTCACGTGAAAGAACCAGTGGCAGGGATTTCAAACTTTGCCGAAGACCGGTGAGTCTGACAGAAGAAAACAGAAATTATTGTGACTTTTCTGGTGCCACAGTCTGACATCATGGACACTCAACATATGACTTCAGAAGTAGCGTGTCTTACATAGCTGCGTAGGAAGCACAGCTGATGTCCCTGGGGAGCACCCGCAAGCTGTCAGGCTGGAGGCTCGCTATCACAACAGTCAAATGGACCTGGAACCAAAGCTGAAAGTCTTCAGGCTCAAAGTCTTCAAATTCAGGAGCAAGGGCTGTCAAGGTGAGGTTCAAGATGGTCTTTCGTACACCTGGATTCTCGATGAAGGTGATGTTTCTCTGGAAGCAAAAGGATTCACGTTGCTGTTCAGGAGGACATTTTACCTTTCTCAAATCAACGTGAAAATGACACCACGCTGGATGGCACATCTTTGTATTTTCCTGCATCGGAGGCATGACTGAAGCCACCATTGGCAACAATTCAGTCAAGAAGCAGATCACAACTGCATCGCATTGATTCAAATCTTGGCTCCTTATTCGCTGCCGCAAAAAGCTCCTTGAGCAAGATGTACATGGCAGGTTTCTCAACCAACTTATTGGCAAATAACATGGCAACGTTATGCTAAGCATTCACCTGTTTGTTGATGCTTGTGAAGGCCTCGAAAAACTCATTTAGCTGCTCGTCATCATCGGACTCTGTCAAGCTTTTGAACACCACGGTTACAACGGTCTCATTCTCCAAAGCGCCACTGTCGGGGTCCAAGATCAGCTCAGCCTTTTGCTGTGGTGAGAGGGTGTCTACAACTTCCACCTGATGATGGGAACAAAGAGAACGTATCGATTCCTTTTCTTTTTGACTCAGCAAAAGCCGCCCGGTCTGTGGAGGTTCCAAGCCCTGAACGATGTGCTGTTTTTCTCAAGAAACATTGGTAGTGAGATGTACAACTTACCCCAGAGATGCCGAAGGCTTTGAGCTCAGAGTAGGTTACGTAGATGGAAAATGGACCCAAGTTTCTTTCGATCCATTCTGCATCACTCGGATTTCCCTGCCTGCAACCTGAGGCACATAGACGGGCATTGGCATACGTGCAATTTGGTGCGCATATTTTGTCAACGAAACAAATGCATCAGTTCCATGGCCTGTTTCCTTCTCATGGCAAGTTCAGCATCATATTTCACAATTTCAAGTCCACGGGCAGGTCCACACAAGCAACCACCTGCCGCAGTTAACTGCATTAGACCTACCTGACTCGTTGACCCCTCTGGTGGAATTTTTCAGGTACTCCAGCAGAACCCTTGTGTTTTCTTCTTGTCTGTGCGAGGGCGTCTCGGTGAAAACTTTGGCGATCCCACTCAGACTACAAAAGATGGAGCAGAACGTTCTTACACAGTCCCTCGTCAGCATGTTTGTACTTTGGTGTGAGATGTTGTTGTTTAAGAGTTACTCACATGACTTGGTATCTCGTGCAGGAGATGTTTGAGGTTGCATTCTTGAGCATCATTGGTGTGAAACTTGGGAGGACGGGCAGCAGTTTAACATGGAACCACTCGTCCAAGTCCTCTTCAGTGAAGGCCGGCAAATGGGGACTGATGATGGCGAAGGTCCTATTCATTACACGGTCTCTCACAACAGGTTGGAAATCTGGGACCTGTCAAATTAGGACACCAGAGGAGGTCAACACCACAAGGTTCACATGTTGCAAATACGTCGCACAAGATGCCGGAAAGGATGCCATGAAGTACTTGATATTAATGATTCCCCTACAACTGATGTGGAGGTTTAGATTCATGTCTGAGTACTGACAATGCTCGGTTATAAGAGCCGGACTGTCCCACAACTTCAAGGAGTAGCCTACCTCTTCAGTTGCTGTCAGCTGTGTCAAGAATTCATCAACATTTTCCAGAGCGTCGCCCTCCTCGAGTCGCTCAAAAACACGATCGATTAGTTCTGTGTCATTCGAGGCCCCCGAGCTCAGTATCGACTGTGCCACCTGAGAAGGATTGAGCAATGGCAAGGAATCGGCCTGCAAGAGGGAATCAATACGGAGTCAAACATCAGTAATTGCAAAGCCATGAGCGAAAGATTTCAATTTTGGAGAAGATTTCTACGACTGCAGTTGCCACTCACGATGGAGAAGTTGGGATTGAGGGCTTGCAAATCCTCCAAGGTGGCAAAATTGGAGAAGTTGCCAAGGTTTACCCGCAGCCACTCTTCACTACGACCTGTGAAAGCTGAGACGCAGCCAGGATCTGCAAAAGACAAGGAAACAAAGAACATTGGCAGGGTAGGACCATGACATGTTACCGAGACATTGCCAAATTGAGCCCGAGTGCCTGTCTCTACCTGATGTGTCATTTCTTGACAGGAATGGTCTGATGAAATGAGTGAAGACTGCATGCTGTCTGTCACGGTCCATGGATGCCCTTTGGCTGCTGAGTGCCTGAATGCTAACATGGGAGAGAAGGCCTTTAACACCTGCACAACTAGAAAACGGCAGCTTTCTCTGCAATCGTGTTGACAGTGGAGAAACATATGGCATATTTGCTTACACAGTGCGGTACGTCACGCAGCTGAAGTTGTTGGAGCTCAGGCAGAATAGGAAGTTGGAGGATGGAGAGGCCAGAAACGGTCGGATCTTATTCCGGAACCATCTGTCGACAAAATTCTTGTCCTGCAGTTGTGCCTGGGTGAAGTTGGCAATTCTCACCTCTCCAAGAGCCTCGAGAGCATGTGCCAAGTTTGGCTTGCTGTTGTTGGGGGCCTAGAATCGGAAAAAGCGTTTCGGTTGGACACAAACTTCCCGCGGGGAAAAACTATCGTCGTGAAATTGTGGGACTGAATTTACCATGGTAGCGAATGTCTCAAGAGCCTGGTCCAGCGCAGGAGAAACTTTTTGGAAGAAAAGCTTCCAGACTTCTACCGGGTACACCCTTTGGCTTTCCAGTGAGCATTTCATCAGTGTGACCAAGCTGCTGGCATCGAGATGTGTAGCCTTGGGAAAACAAAGATGACCAGAAGTACGGTCAACCACTCCGAACTTAAAGATATTTGCCTCAGGATCTTAATGTTTTAAAGGCAGACTCATTTTTGGGGGGGGATTTACAGCTTGCATAAAACAATCTTACCGAGGAACAGGCGTGTTCAGTGATGGTAAAAGTGCACGGGCCGGTAGACGAATTGCCAGTTGACAAGGTTCCATCAAGTCGGGATCTGAAGAAAAGAATTAAACAGAAATCCATTGTCATCTTGGCAACGTTGCGTAAAAGAACTTTACCAATGCAAACGCAGCACCAGACAAAACAGCAATCCACCCACCTATTGACTGCAGCACAGATGAGGTCCGCTGAGAAAAAGACAACATTCACGTGTCAGACATTGGTACTTGAGAAGGTGATTGTGTCATCAAAGGTGAAATGTCTGGTATTTTGAAGACTTACCATCAACTGGGGTCTGCTTGCACTGGAGACAGATAAAATGTAATTGTTAGTCGAGTGGGAAAAGCTACTTCAGCTTCAAACACCTTGACCTGACCTCTATTTTCCAGTCACAGTGCCAAACCTGTGTCATGTAAATAGCAATCAAATGTTGAATAATTCATACAATACACCCATCGAATTCAACTTACCATGAAGGAATCTGGTATTGAGCAACCTGTTGTAGGGAGAAATAAAATGAAGGCATGGCATTAATGAAGTTGCCATCACAGTGGTGGTATTGGGCTTTCTGCAAAAAGTTTCTCAGCAGAGTGTTTTTGCCACGTACGTGTGAAAGTGTCCTTGAGTGACTTTACGCTTGATCTCACGTCACGTGAAAGAACCAGTGGCAGGGATTTCAAACTTTGCCGAAGACCGGTGAGTCTGACAGAAGAAAACAGAAATTATTGTGACTTTTCTGGTGCCACAGTCTGACATCATGGACACTCAACATATGACTTCAGAAGTAGCGTGTCTTACATAGCTGCGTAGGAAGCACAGCTGATGTCCCTGGGGAGCACCCGCAAGCTGTCAGGCTGGAGGCTCGCTATCACAACAGTCAAATGGACCTGGAACCAAAGCTGAAAGTCTTCAGGCTCAAAGTCTTCAAATTCAGGAGCAAGGGCTGTCAAGGTGAGGTTCAAGATGGTCTTTCGTACACCTGGATTCTCGATGAAGGTGATGTTTCTCTGGAAGCAAAAGGATTCACGTTGCTGTTCAGGAGGACATTTTACCTTTCTCAAATCAACGTGAAAATGACACCACGCTGGATGGCACATCTTTGTATTTTCCTGCATCGGAGGCATGACTGAAGCCACCATTGGCAACAATTCAGTCAAGAAGCAGATCACAACTGCATCGCATTGATTCAAATCTTGGCTCCTTATTCGCTGCCGCAAAAAGCTCCTTGAGCAAGATGTACATGGCAGGTTTCTCAACCAACTTATTGGCAAATAACATGGCAACGTTATGCTAAGCATTCACCTGTTTGTTGATGCTTGTGAAGGCCTCGAAAAACTCATTTAGCTGCTCGTCATCATCGGACTCTGTCAAGCTTTTGAACACCACGGTTACAACGGTCTCATTCTCCAAAGCGCCACTGTCGGGGTCCAAGATCAGCTCAGCCTTTTGCTGTGGTGAGAGGGTGTCTACAACTTCCACCTGATGATGGGAACAAAGAGAACGTATCGATTCCTTTTCTTTTTGACTCAGCAAAAGCCGCCCGGTCTGTGGAGGTTCCAAGCCCTGAACGATGTGCTGTTTTTCTCAAGAAACATTGGTAGTGAGATGTACAACTTACCCCAGAGATGCCGAAGGCTTTGAGCTCAGAGTAGGTTACGTAGATGGAAAATGGACCCAAGTTTCTTTCGATCCATTCTGCATCACTCGGATTTCCCTGCCTGCAACCTGAGGCACATAGACGGGCATTGGCATACGTGCAATTTGGTGCGCATATTTTGTCAACGAAACAAATGCATCAGTTCCATGGCCTGTTTCCTTCTCATGGCAAGTTCAGCATCATATTTCACAATTTCAAGTCCACGGGCAGGTCCACACAAGCAACCACCTGCCGCAGTTAACTGCATTAGACCTACCTGACTCGTTGACCCCTCTGGTGGAATTTTTCAGGTACTCCAGCAGAACCCTTGTGTTTTCTTCTTGTCTGTGCGAGGGCGTCTCGGTGAAAACTTTGGCGATCCCACTCAGACTACAAAAGATGGAGCAGAACGTTCTTACACAGTCCCTCGTCAGCATGTTTGTACTTTGGTGTGAGATGTTGTTGTTTAAGAGTTACTCACATGACTTGGTATCTCGTGCAGGAGATGTTTGAGGTTGCATTCTTGAGCATCATTGGTGTGAAACTTGGGAGGACGGGCAGCAGTTTAACATGGAACCACTCGTCCAAGTCCTCTTCAGTGAAGGCCGGCAAATGGGGACTGATGATGGCGAAGGTCCTATTCATTACACGGTCTCTCACAACAGGTTGGAAATCTGGGACCTGTCAAATTAGGACACCAGAGGAGGTCAACACCACAAGGTTCACATGTTGCAAATACGTCGCACAAGATGCCGGAAAGGATGCCATGAAGTGCTTGATATTAATGATTCCCCTACAACTGATGTGGAGGTTTAGATTCATGTCTGAGTACTGACAATGCTCGGTTATAAGAGCCGGACTGTCCCACAACTTCAAGGAGTAGCCTACCTCTTCAGTTGCTGTCAGCTGTGTCAAGAATTCATCAACATTTTCCAGAGCGTCGCCCTCCTCGAGTCGCTCAAAAACACGATCGATTAGTTCTGTGTCATTCGAGGCCCCCGAGCTCAGTATCGACTGTGCCACCTGAGAAGGATTGAGCAATGGCAAGGAATCGGCCTGCAAGAGGGAATCAATACGGAGTCAAACATCAGTAATTGCAAAGCCATGAGCGAAAGATTTCAATTTTGGAGAAGATTTCTACGACTGCAGTTGCCACTCACGATGGAGAAGTTGGGATTGAGGGCTTGCAAATCCTCCAAGGTGGCAAAATTGGAGAAGTTGCCAAGGTTTACCCGCAGCCACTCTTCACTACGACCTGTGAAAGCTGAGACGCAGCCAGGATCTGCAAAAGACAAGGAAACAAAGAACATTGGCAGGGTAGGACCATGACATGTTACCGAGACATTGCCAAATTGAGCCCGAGTGCCTGTCTCTACCTGATGTGTCATTTCTTGACAGGAATGGTCTGATGAAATGAGTGAAGACTGCATGCTGTCTGTCACGGTCCATGGATGCCCTTTGGCTGCTGAGTGCCTGAATGCTAACATGGGAGAGAAGGCCTTTAACACCTGCACAACTAGAAAACGGCAGCTTTCTCTGCAATCGTGTTGACAGTGGAGAAACATATGGCATATTTGCTTACACAGTGCGGTACGTCACGCAGCTGAAGTTGTTGGAGCTCAGGCAGAATAGGAAGTTGGAGGATGGAGAGGCCAGAAACGGTCGGATCTTATTCCGGAACCATCTGTCGACAAAATTCTTGTCCTGCAGTTGTGCCTGGGTGAAGTTGGCAATTCTCACCTCTCCAAGAGCCTCGAGAGCATGTGCCAAGTTTGGCTTGCTGTTGTTGGGGGCCTAGAATCGGAAAAAGCGTTTCGGTTGGACACAAACTTCCCGCGGGGAAAAACTATCGTCGTGAAATTGTGGGACTGAATTTACCATGGTAGCGAATGTCTCAAGAGCCTGGTCCAGCGCAGGAGAAACTTTTTGGAAGAAAAGCTTCCAGACTTCTACCGGGTACACCCTTTGGCTTTCCAGTGAGCATTTCATCAGTGTGACCAAGCTGCTGGCATCGAGATGTGTAGCCTTGGGAAAACAAAGATGACCAGAAGTACGGTCAACCACTCCGAACTTAAAGATATTTGCCTCAGGATCTTAATGTTTTAAAGGCAGACTCATTTTTGGGGGGGGATTTACAGCTTGCATAAAACAATCTTACCGAGGAACAGGCGTGTTCAGTGATGGTAAAAGTGCACGGGCCGGTAGACGAATTGCCAGTTGACAAGGTTCCATCAAGTCGGGATCTGAAGAAAAGAATTAAACAGAAATCCATTGTCATCTTGGCAACGTTGCGTAAAAGAACTTTACCAATGCAAACGCAGCACCAGACAAAACAGCAATCCACCCACCTATTGACTGCAGCACAGATGAGGTCCGCTGAGAAAAAGACAACATTCACGTGTCAGACATTGGTACTTGAGAAGGTGATTGTGTCATCAAAGGTGAAATGTCTGGTATTTTGAAGACTTACCATCAACTGGGGTCTGCTTGCACTGGAGACAGATAAAATGTAATTGTTAGTCGAGTGGGAAAAGCTACTTCAGCTTCAAACACCTTGACCTGACCTCTATTTTCCAGTCACAGTGCCAAACCTGTGTCATGTAAATAGCAATCAAATGTTGAATAATTCATACAATACACCCATCGAATTCAACTTACCATGAAGGAATCTGGTATTGAGCAACCTGTTGTAGGGAGAAATAAAATGAAGGCATGGCATTAATGAAGTTGCCATCACAGTGGTGGTATTGGGCTTTCTGCAAAAAGTTTCTCAGCAGAGTGTTTTTGCCACGTACGTGTGAAAGTGTCCTTGAGTGACTTTACGCTTGATCTCACGTCACGTGAAAGAACCAGTGGCAGGGATTTCAAACTTTGCCGAAGACCGGTGAGTCTGACAGAAGAAAACAGAAATTATTGTGACTTTTCTGGTGCCACAGTCTGACATCATGGACACTCAACATATGACTTCAGAAGTAGCGTGTCTTACATAGCTGCGTAGGAAGCACAGCTGATGTCCCTGGGGAGCACCCGCAAGCTGTCAGGCTGGAGGCTCGCTATCACAACAGTCAAATGGACCTGGAACCAAAGCTGAAAGTCTTCAGGCTCAAAGTCTTCAAATTCAGGAGCAAGGGCTGTCAAGGTGAGGTTCAAGATGGTCTTTCGTACACCTGGATTCTCGATGAAGGTGATGTTTCTCTGGAAGCAAAAGGATTCACGTTGCTGTTCAGGAGGACATTTTACCTTTCTCAAATCAACGTGAAAATGACACCACGCTGGATGGCACATCTTTGTATTTTCCTGCATCGGAGGCATGACTGAAGCCACCATTGGCAACAATTCAGTCAAGAAGCAGATCACAACTGCATCGCATTGATTCAAATCTTGGCTCCTTATTCGCTGCCGCAAAAAGCTCCTTGAGCAAGATGTACATGGCAGGTTTCTCAACCAACTTATTGGCAAATAACATGGCAACGTTATGCTAAGCATTCACCTGTTTGTTGATGCTTGTGAAGGCCTCGAAAAACTCATTTAGCTGCTCGTCATCATCGGACTCTGTCAAGCTTTTGAACACCACGGTTACAACGGTCTCATTCTCCAAAGCGCCACTGTCGGGGTCCAAGATCAGCTCAGCCTTTTGCTGTGGTGAGAGGGTGTCTACAACTTCCACCTGATGATGGGAACAAAGAGAACGTATCGATTCCTTTTCTTTTTGACTCAGCAAAAGCCGCCCGGTCTGTGGAGGTTCCAAGCCCTGAACGATGTGCTGTTTTTCTCAAGAAACATTGGTAGTGAGATGTACAACTTACCCCAGAGATGCCGAAGGCTTTGAGCTCAGAGTAGGTTACGTAGATGGAAAATGGACCCAAGTTTCTTTCGATCCATTCTGCATCACTCGGATTTCCCTGCCTGCAACCTGAGGCACATAGACGGGCATTGGCATACGTGCAATTTGGTGCGCATATTTTGTCAACGAAACAAATGCATCAGTTCCATGGCCTGTTTCCTTCTCATGGCAAGTTCAGCATCATATTTCACAATTTCAAGTCCACGGGCAGGTCCACACAAGCAACCACCTGCCGCAGTTAACTGCATTAGACCTACCTGACTCGTTGACCCCTCTGGTGGAATTTTTCAGGTACTCCAGCAGAACCCTTGTGTTTTCTTCTTGTCTGTGCGAGGGCGTCTCGGTGAAAACTTTGGCGATCCCACTCAGACTACAAAAGATGGAGCAGAACGTTCTTACACAGTCCCTCGTCAGCATGTTTGTACTTTGGTGTGAGATGTTGTTGTTTAAGAGTTACTCACATGACTTGGTATCTCGTGCAGGAGATGTTTGAGGTTGCATTCTTGAGCATCATTGGTGTGAAACTTGGGAGGACGGGCAGCAGTTTAACATGGAACCACTCGTCCAAGTCCTCTTCAGTGAAGGCCGGCAAATGGGGACTGATGATGGCGAAGGTCCTATTCATTACACGGTCTCTCACAACAGGTTGGAAATCTGGGACCTGTCAAATTAGGACACCAGAGGAGGTCAACACCACAAGGTTCACATGTTGCAAATACGTCGCACAAGATGCCGGAAAGGATGCCATGAAGTACTTGATATTAATGATTCCCCTACAACTGATGTGGAGGTTTAGATTCATGTCTGAGTACTGACAATGCTCGGTTATAAGAGCCGGACTGTCCCACAACTTCAAGGAGTAGCCTACCTCTTCAGTTGCTGTCAGCTGTGTCAAGAATTCATCAACATTTTCCAGAGCGTCGCCCTCCTCGAGTCGCTCAAAAACACGATCGATTAGTTCTGTGTCATTCGAGGCCCCCGAGCTCAGTATCGACTGTGCCACCTGAGAAGGATTGAGCAATGGCAAGGAATCGGCCTGCAAGAGGGAATCAATACGGAGTCAAACATCAGTAATTGCAAAGCCATGAGCGAAAGATTTCAATTTTGGAGAAGATTTCTACGACTGCAGTTGCCACTCACGATGGAGAAGTTGGGATTGAGGGCTTGCAAATCCTCCAAGGTGGCAAAATTGGAGAAGTTGCCAAGGTTTACCCGCAGCCACTCTTCACTACGACCTGTGAAAGCTGAGACGCAGCCAGGATCTGCAAAAGACAAGGAAACAAAGAACATTGGCAGGGTAGGACCATGACATGTTACCGAGACATTGCCAAATTGAGCCCGAGTGCCTGTCTCTACCTGATGTGTCATTTCTTGACAGGAATGGTCTGATGAAATGAGTGAAGACTGCATGCTGTCTGTCACGGTCCATGGATGCCCTTTGGCTGCTGAGTGCCTGAATGCTAACATTGGAGAGAAGGCCTTTAACACCTGCACAACTAGAAAACGGCAGCTTTCTCTGCAATCGTGTTGACAGTGGAGAAACATATGGCATATTTGCTTACACAGTGCGGTACGTCACGCAGCTGAAGTTGTTGGAGCTCAGGCAGAATAGGAAGTTGGAGGATGGAGAGGCCAGAAACGGTCGGATCTTATTCCGGAACCATCTGTCGACAAAATTCTTGTCCTGCAGTTGTGCCTGGGTGAAGTTGGCAATTCTCACCTCTCCAAGAGCCTCGAGAGCATGTGCCAAGTTTGGCTTGCTGTTGTTGGGGGCCTAGAATCGGAAAAAGCGTTTCGGTTGGACACAAACTTCCCGCGGGGAAAAACTATCGTCGTGAAATTGTGGGACTGAATTTACCATGGTAGCGAATGTCTCAAGAGCCTGGTCCAGCGCAGGAGAAACTTTTTGGAAGAAAAGCTTCCAGACTTCTACCGGGTACACCCTTTGGCTTTCCAGTGAGCATTTCATCAGTGTGACCAAGCTGCTGGCATCGAGATGTGTAGCCTTGGGAAAACAAAGATGACCAGAAGTACGGTCAACCACTCCGAACTTAAAGATATTTGCCTCAGGATCTTAATGTTTTAAAGGCAGACTCATTTTTGGGGGGGGATTTACAGCTTGCATAAAACAATCTTACCGAGGAACAGGCGTGTTCAGTGATGGTAAAAGTGCACGGGCCGGTAGACGAATTGCCAGTTGACAAGGTTCCATCAAGTCGGGATCTGAAGAAAAGAATTAAACAGAAATCCATTGTCATCTTGGCAACGTTGCGTAAAAGAACTTTACCAATGCAAACGCAGCACCAGACAAAACAGCAATCCACCCACCTATTGACTGCAGCACAGATGAGGTCCGCTGAGAAAAAGACAACATTCACGTGTCAGACATTGGTACTTGAGAAGGTGATTGTGTCATCAAAGGTGAAATGTCTGGTATTTTGAAGACTTACCATCAACTGGGGTCTGCTTGCACTGGAGACAGATAAAATGTAATTGTTAGTCGAGTGGGAAAAGCTACTTCAGCTTCAAACACCTTGACCTGACCTCTATTTTCCAGTCACAGTGCCAAACCTGTGTCATGTAAATAGCAATCAAATGTTGAATAATTCATACAATACACCCATCGAATTCAACTTACCATGAAGGAATCTGGTATTGAGCAACCTGTTGTAGGGAGAAATAAAATGAAGGCATGGCATTAATGAAGTTGCCATCACAGTGGTGGTATTGGGCTTTCTGCAAAAAGTTTCTCAGCAGAGTGTTTTTGCCACGTACGTGTGAAAGTGTCCTTGAGTGACTTTACGCTTGATCTCACGTCACGTGAAAGAACCAGTGGCAGGGATTTCAAACTTTGCCGAAGACCGGTGAGTCTGACAGAAGAAAACAGAAATTATTGTGACTTTTCTGGTGCCACAGTCTGACATCATGGACACTCAACATATGACTTCAGAAGTAGCGTGTCTTACATAGCTGCGTAGGAAGCACAGCTGATGTCCCTGGGGAGCACCCGCAAGCTGTCAGGCTGGAGGCTCGCTATCACAACAGTCAAATGGACCTGGAACCAAAGCTGAAAGTCTTCAGGCTCAAAGTCTTCAAATTCAGGAGCAAGGGCTGTCAAGGTGAGGTTCAAGATGGTCTTTCGTACACCTGGATTCTCGATGAAGGTGATGTTTCTCTGGAAGCAAAAGGATTCACGTTGCTGTTCAGGAGGACATTTTACCTTTCTCAAATCAACGTGAAAATGACACCACGCTGGATGGCACATCTTTGTATTTTCCTGCATCGGAGGCATGACTGAAGCCACCATTGGCAACAATTCAGTCAAGAAGCAGATCACAACTGCATCGCATTGATTCAAATCTTGGCTCCTTATTCGCTGCCGCAAAAAGCTCCTTGAGCAAGATGTACATGGCAGGTTTCTCAACCAACTTATTGGCAAATAACATGGCAACGTTATGCTAAGCATTCACCTGTTTGTTGATGCTTGTGAAGGCCTCGAAAAACTCATTTAGCTGCTCGTCATCATCGGACTCTGTCAAGCTTTTGAACACCACGGTTACAACGGTCTCATTCTCCAAAGCGCCACTGTCGGGGTCCAAGATCAGCTCAGCCTTTTGCTGTGGTGAGAGGGTGTCTACAACTTCCACCTGATGATGGGAACAAAGAGAACGTATCGATTCCTTTTCTTTTTGACTCAGCAAAAGCCGCCCGGTCTGTGGAGGTTCCAAGCCCTGAACGATGTGCTGTTTTTCTCAAGAAACATTGGTAGTGAGATGTACAACTTACCCCAGAGATGCCGAAGGCTTTGAGCTCAGAGTAGGTTACGTAGATGGAAAATGGACCCAAGTTTCTTTCGATCCATTCTGCATCACTCGGATTTCCCTGCCTGCAACCTGAGGCACATAGACGGGCATTGGCATACGTGCAATTTGGTGCGCATATTTTGTCAACGAAACAAATGCATCAGTTCCATGGCCTGTTTCCTTCTCATGGCAAGTTCAGCATCATATTTCACAATTTCAAGTCCACGGGCAGGTCCACACAAGCAACCACCTGCCGCAGTTAACTGCATTAGACCTACCTGACTCGTTGACCCCTCTGGTGGAATTTTTCAGGTACTCCAGCAGAACCCTTGTGTTTTCTTCTTGTCTGTGCGAGGGCGTCTCGGTGAAAACTTTGGCGATCCCACTCAGACTACAAAAGATGGAGCAGAACGTTCTTACACAGTCCCTCGTCAGCATGTTTGTACTTTGGTGTGAGATGTTGTTGTTTAAGAGTTACTCACATGACTTGGTATCTCGTGCAGGAGATGTTTGAGGTTGCATTCTTGAGCATCATTGGTGTGAAACTTGGGAGGACGGGCAGCAGTTTAACATGGAACCACTCGTCCAAGTCCTCTTCAGTGAAGGCCGGCAAATGGGGACTGATGATGGCGAAGGTCCTATTCATTACACGGTCTCTCACAACAGGTTGGAAATCTGGGACCTGTCAAATTAGGACACCAGAGGAGGTCAACACCACAAGGTTCACATGTTGCAAATACGTCGCACAAGATGCCGGAAAGGATGCCATGAAGTACTTGATATTAATGATTCCCCTACAACTGATGTGGAGGTTTAGATTCATGTCTGAGTACTGACAATGCTCGGTTATAAGAGCCGGACTGTCCCACAACTTCAAGGAGTAGCCTACCTCTTCAGTTGCTGTCAGCTGTGTCAAGAATTCATCAACATTTTCCAGAGCGTCGCCCTCCTCGAGTCGCTCAAAAACACGATCGATTAGTTCTGTGTCATTCGAGGCCCCCGAGCTCAGTATCGACTGTGCCACCTGAGAAGGATTGAGCAATGGCAAGGAATCGGCCTGCAAGAGGGAATCAATACGGAGTCAAACATCAGTAATTGCAAAGCCATGAGCGAAAGATTTCAATTTTGGAGAAGATTTCTACGACTGCAGTTGCCACTCACGATGGAGAAGTTGGGATTGAGGGCTTGCAAATCCTCCAAGGTGGCAAAATTGGAGAAGTTGCCAAGGTTTACCCGCAGCCACTCTTCACTACGACCTGTGAAAGCTGAGACGCAGCCAGGATCTGCAAAAGACAAGGAAACAAAGAACATTGGCAGGGTAGGACCATGACATGTTACCGAGACATTGCCAAATTGAGCCCGAGTGCCTGTCTCTACCTGATGTGTCATTTCTTGACAGGAATGGTCTGATGAAATGAGTGAAGACTGCATGCTGTCTGTCACGGTCCATGGATGCCCTTTGGCTGCTGAGTGCCTGAATGCTAACATTGGAGAGAAGGCCTTTAACACCTGCACAACTAGAAAACGGCAGCTTTCTCTGCAATCGTGTTGACAGTGGAGAAACATATGGCATATTTGCTTACACAGTGCGGTACGTCACGCAGCTGAAGTTGTTGGAGCTCAGGCAGAATAGGAAGTTGGAGGATGGAGAGGCCAGAAACGGTCGGATCTTATTCCGGAACCATCTGTCGACAAAATTCTTGTCCTGCAGTTGTGCCTGGGTGAAGTTGGCAATTCTCACCTCTCCAAGAGCCTCGAGAGCATGTGCCAAGTTTGGCTTGCTGTTGTTGGGGGCCTAGAATCGGAAAAAGCGTTTCGGTTGGACACAAACTTCCCGCGGGGAAAAACTATCGTCGTGAAATTGTGGGACTGAATTTACCATGGTAGCGAATGTCTCAAGAGCCTGGTCCAGCGCAGGAGAAACTTTTTGGAAGAAAAGCTTCCAGACTTCTACCGGGTACACCCTTTGGCTTTCCAGTGAGCATTTCATCAGTGTGACCAAGCTGCTGGCATCGAGATGTGTAGCCTTGGGAAAACAAAGATGACCAGAAGTACGGTCAACCACTCCGAACTTAAAGATATTTGCCTCAGGATCTTAATGTTTTAAAGGCAGACTCATTTTTGGGGGGGGATTTACAGCTTGCATAAAACAATCTTACCGAGGAACAGGCGTGTTCAGTGATGGTAAAAGTGCACGGGCCGGTAGACGAATTGCCAGTTGACAAGGTTCCATCAAGTCGGGATCTGAAGAAAAGAATTAAACAGAAATCCATTGTCATCTTGGCAACGTTGCGTAAAAGAACTTTACCAATGCAAACGCAGCACCAGACAAAACAGCAATCCACCCACCTATTGACTGCAGCACAGATGAGGTCCGCTGAGAAAAAGACAACATTCACGTGTCAGACATTGGTACTTGAGAAGGTGATTGTGTCATCAAAGGTGAAATGTCTGGTATTTTGAAGACTTACCATCAACTGGGGTCTGCTTGCACTGGAGACAGATAAAATGTAATTGTTAGTCGAGTGGGAAAAGCTACTTCAGCTTCAAACACCTTGACCTGACCTCTATTTTCCAGTCACAGTGCCAAACCTGTGTCATGTAAATAGCAATCAAATGTTGAATAATTCATACAATACACCCATCGAATTCAACTTACCATGAAGGAATCTGGTATTGAGCAACCTGTTGTAGGGAGAAATAAAATGAAGGCATGGCATTAATGAAGTTGCCATCACAGTGGTGGTATTGGGCTTTCTGCAAAAAGTTTCTCAGCAGAGTGTTTTTGCCACGTACGTGTGAAAGTGTCCTTGAGTGACTTTACGCTTGATCTCACGTCACGTGAAAGAACCAGTGGCAGGGATTTCAAACTTTGCCGAAGACCGGTGAGTCTGACAGAAGAAAACAGAAATTATTGTGACTTTTCTGGTGCCACAGTCTGACATCATGGACACTCAACATATGACTTCAGAAGTAGCGTGTCTTACATAGCTGCGTAGGAAGCACAGCTGATGTCCCTGGGGAGCACCCGCAAGCTGTCAGGCTGGAGGCTCGCTATCACAACAGTCAAATGGACCTGGAACCAAAGCTGAAAGTCTTCAGGCTCAAAGTCTTCAAATTCAGGAGCAAGGGCTGTCAAGGTGAGGTTCAAGATGGTCTTTCGTACACCTGGATTCTCGATGAAGGTGATGTTTCTCTGGAAGCAAAAGGATTCACGTTGCTGTTCAGGAGGACATTTTACCTTTCTCAAATCAACGTGAAAATGACACCACGCTGGATGGCACATCTTTGTATTTTCCTGCATCGGAGGCATGACTGAAGCCACCATTGGCAACAATTCAGTCAAGAAGCAGATCACAACTGCATCGCATTGATTCAAATCTTGGCTCCTTATTCGCTGCCGCAAAAAGCTCCTTGAGCAAGATGTACATGGCAGGTTTCTCAACCAACTTATTGGCAAATAACATGGCAACGTTATGCTAAGCATTCACCTGTTTGTTGATGCTTGTGAAGGCCTCGAAAAACTCATTTAGCTGCTCGTCATCATCGGACTCTGTCAAGCTTTTGAACACCACGGTTACAACGGTCTCATTCTCCAAAGCGCCACTGTCGGGGTCCAAGATCAGCTCAGCCTTTTGCTGTGGTGAGAGGGTGTCTACAACTTCCACCTGATGATGGGAACAAAGAGAACGTATCGATTCCTTTTCTTTTTGACTCAGCAAAAGCCGCCCGGTCTGTGGAGGTTCCAAGCCCTGAACGATGTGCTGTTTTTCTCAAGAAACATTGGTAGTGAGATGTACAACTTACCCCAGAGATGCCGAAGGCTTTGAGCTCAGAGTAGGTTACGTAGATGGAAAATGGACCCAAGTTTCTTTCGATCCATTCTGCATCACTCGGATTTCCCTGCCTGCAACCTGAGGCACATAGACGGGCATTGGCATACGTGCAATTTGGTGCGCATATTTTGTCAACGAAACAAATGCATCAGTTCCATGGCCTGTTTCCTTCTCATGGCAAGTTCAGCATCATATTTCACAATTTCAAGTCCACGGGCAGGTCCACACAAGCAACCACCTGCCGCAGTTAACTGCATTAGACCTACCTGACTCGTTGACCCCTCTGGTGGAATTTTTCAGGTACTCCAGCAGAACCCTTGTGTTTTCTTCTTGTCTGTGCGAGGGCGTCTCGGTGAAAACTTTGGCGATCCCACTCAGACTACAAAAGATGGAGCAGAACGTTCTTACACAGTCCCTCGTCAGCATGTTTGTACTTTGGTGTGAGATGTTGTTGTTTAAGAGTTACTCACATGACTTGGTATCTCGTGCAGGAGATGTTTGAGGTTGCATTCTTGAGCATCATTGGTGTGAAACTTGGGAGGACGGGCAGCAGTTTAACATGGAACCACTCGTCCAAGTCCTCTTCAGTGAAGGCCGGCAAATGGGGACTGATGATGGCGAAGGTCCTATTCATTACACGGTCTCTCACAACAGGTTGGAAATCTGGGACCTGTCAAATTAGGACACCAGAGGAGGTCAACACCACAAGGTTCACATGTTGCAAATACGTCGCACAAGATGCCGGAAAGGATGCCATGAAGTACTTGATATTAATGATTCCCCTACAACTGATGTGGAGGTTTAGATTCATGTCTGAGTACTGACAATGCTCGGTTATAAGAGCCGGACTGTCCCACAACTTCAAGGAGTAGCCTACCTCTTCAGTTGCTGTCAGCTGTGTCAAGAATTCATCAACATTTTCCAGAGCGTCGCCCTCCTCGAGTCGCTCAAAAACACGATCGATTAGTTCTGTGTCATTCGAGGCCCCCGAGCTCAGTATCGACTGTGCCACCTGAGAAGGATTGAGCAATGGCAAGGAATCGGCCTGCAAGAGGGAATCAATACGGAGTCAAACATCAGTAATTGCAAAGCCATGAGCGAAAGATTTCAATTTTGGAGAAGATTTCTACGACTGCAGTTGCCACTCACGATGGAGAAGTTGGGATTGAGGGCTTGCAAATCCTCCAAGGTGGCAAAATTGGAGAAGTTGCCAAGGTTTACCCGCAGCCACTCTTCACTACGACCTGTGAAAGCTGAGACGCAGCCAGGATCTGCAAAAGACAAGGAAACAAAGAACATTGGCAGGGTAGGACCATGACATGTTACCGAGACATTGCCAAATTGAGCCCGAGTGCCTGTCTCTACCTGATGTGTCATTTCTTGACAGGAATGGTCTGATGAAATGAGTGAAGACTGCATGCTGTCTGTCACGGTCCATGGATGCCCTTTGGCTGCTGAGTGCCTGAATGCTAACATTGGAGAGAAGGCCTTTAACACCTGCACAACTAGAAAACGGCAGCTTTCTCTGCAATCGTGTTGACAGTGGAGAAACATATGGCATATTTGCTTACACAGTGCGGTACGTCACGCAGCTGAAGTTGTTGGAGCTCAGGCAGAATAGGAAGTTGGAGGATGGAGAGGCCAGAAACGGTCGGATCTTATTCCGGAACCATCTGTCGACAAAATTCTTGTCCTGCAGTTGTGCCTGGGTGAAGTTGGCAATTCTCACCTCTCCAAGAGCCTCGAGAGCATGTGCCAAGTTTGGCTTGCTGTTGTTGGGGGCCTAGAATCGGAAAAAGCGTTTCGGTTGGACACAAACTTCCCGCGGGGAAAAACTATCGTCGTGAAATTGTGGGACTGAATTTACCATGGTAGCGAATGTCTCAAGAGCCTGGTCCAGCGCAGGAGAAACTTTTTGGAAGAAAAGCTTCCAGACTTCTACCGGGTACACCCTTTGGCTTTCCAGTGAGCATTTCATCAGTGTGACCAAGCTGCTGGCATCGAGATGTGTAGCCTTGGGAAAACAAAGATGACCAGAAGTACGGTCAACCACTCCGAACTTAAAGATATTTGCCTCAGGATCTTAATGTTTTAAAGGCAGACTCATTTTTGGGGGGGGATTTACAGCTTGCATAAAACAATCTTACCGAGGAACAGGCGTGTTCAGTGATGGTAAAAGTGCACGGGCCGGTAGACGAATTGCCAGTTGACAAGGTTCCATCAAGTCGGGATCTGAAGAAAAGAATTAAACAGAAATCCATTGTCATCTTGGCAACGTTGCGTAAAAGAACTTTACCAATGCAAACGCAGCACCAGACAAAACAGCAATCCACCCACCTATTGACTGCAGCACAGATGAGGTCCGCTGAGAAAAAGACAACATTCACGTGTCAGACATTGGTACTTGAGAAGGTGATTGTGTCATCAAAGGTGAAATGTCTGGTATTTTGAAGACTTACCATCAACTGGGGTCTGCTTGCACTGGAGACAGATAAAATGTAATTGTTAGTCGAGTGGGAAAAGCTACTTCAGCTTCAAACACCTTGACCTGACCTCTATTTTCCAGTCACAGTGCCAAACCTGTGTCATGTAAATAGCAATCAAATGTTGAATAATTCATACAATACACCCATCGAATTCAACTTACCATGAAGGAATCTGGTATTGAGCAACCTGTTGTAGGGAGAAATAAAATGAAGGCATGGCATTAATGAAGTTGCCATCACAGTGGTGGTATTGGGCTTTCTGCAAAAAGTTTCTCAGCAGAGTGTTTTTGCCACGTACGTGTGAAAGTGTCCTTGAGTGACTTTACGCTTGATCTCACGTCACGTGAAAGAACCAGTGGCAGGGATTTCAAACTTTGCCGAAGACCGGTGAGTCTGACAGAAGAAAACAGAAATTATTGTGACTTTTCTGGTGCCACAGTCTGACATCATGGACACTCAACATATGACTTCAGAAGTAGCGTGTCTTACATAGCTGCGTAGGAAGCACAGCTGATGTCCCTGGGGAGCACCCGCAAGCTGTCAGGCTGGAGGCTCGCTATCACAACAGTCAAATGGACCTGGAACCAAAGCTGAAAGTCTTCAGGCTCAAAGTCTTCAAATTCAGGAGCAAGGGCTGTCAAGGTGAGGTTCAAGATGGTCTTTCGTACACCTGGATTCTCGATGAAGGTGATGTTTCTCTGGAAGCAAAAGGATTCACGTTGCTGTTCAGGAGGACATTTTACCTTTCTCAAATCAACGTGAAAATGACACCACGCTGGATGGCACATCTTTGTATTTTCCTGCATCGGAGGCATGACTGAAGCCACCATTGGCAACAATTCAGTCAAGAAGCAGATCACAACTGCATCGCATTGATTCAAATCTTGGCTCCTTATTCGCTGCCGCAAAAAGCTCCTTGAGCAAGATGTACATGGCAGGTTTCTCAACCAACTTATTGGCAAATAACATGGCAACGTTATGCTAAGCATTCACCTGTTTGTTGATGCTTGTGAAGGCCTCGAAAAACTCATTTAGCTGCTCGTCATCATCGGACTCTGTCAAGCTTTTGAACACCACGGTTACAACGGTCTCATTCTCCAAAGCGCCACTGTCGGGGTCCAAGATCAGCTCAGCCTTTTGCTGTGGTGAGAGGGTGTCTACAACTTCCACCTGATGATGGGAACAAAGAGAACGTATCGATTCCTTTTCTTTTTGACTCAGCAAAAGCCGCCCGGTCTGTGGAGGTTCCAAGCCCTGAACGATGTGCTGTTTTTCTCAAGAAACATTGGTAGTGAGATGTACAACTTACCCCAGAGATGCCGAAGGCTTTGAGCTCAGAGTAGGTTACGTAAATGGAAAATGGACCCAAGTTTCTTTCGATCCATTCTGCATCACTCGGATTTCCCTGCCTGCAACCTGAGGCACATAGACGGGCATTGGCATACGTGCAATTTGGTGCGCATATTTTGTCAACGAAACAAATGCATCAGTTCCATGGCCTGTTTCCTTCTCATGGCAAGTTCAGCATCATATTTCACAATTTCAAGTCCACGGGCAGGTCCACACAAGCAACCACCTGCCGCAGTTAACTGCATTAGACCTACCTGACTCGTTGACCCCTCTGGTGGAATTTTTCAGGTACTCCAGCAGAACCCTTGTGTTTTCTTCTTGTCTGTGCGAGGGCGTCTCGGTGAAAACTTTGGCGATCCCACTCAGACTACAAAAGATGGAGCAGAACGTTCTTACACAGTCCCTCGTCAGCATGTTTGTACTTTGGTGTGAGATGTTGTTGTTTAAGAGTTACTCACATGACTTGGTATCTCGTGCAGGAGATGTTTGAGGTTGCATTCTTGAGCATCATTGGTGTGAAACTTGGGAGGACGGGCAGCAGTTTAACATGGAACCACTCGTCCAAGTCCTCTTCAGTGAAGGCCGGCAAATGGGGACTGATGATGGCGAAGGTCCTATTCATTACACGGTCTCTCACAACAGGTTGGAAATCTGGGACCTGTCAAATTAGGACACCAGAGGAGGTCAACACCACAAGGTTCACATGTTGCAAATACGTCGCACAAGATGCCGGAAAGGATGCCATGAAGTGCTTGATATTAATGATTCCCCTACAACTGATGTGGAGGTTTAGATTCATGTCTGAGTACTGACAATGCTCGGTTATAAGAGCCGGACTGTCCCACAACTTCAAGGAGTAGCCTACCTCTTCAGTTGCTGTCAGCTGTGTCAAGAATTCATCAACATTTTCCAGAGCGTCGCCCTCCTCGAGTCGCTCAAAAACACGATCGATTAGTTCTGTGTCATTCGAGGCCCCCGAGCTCAGTATCGACTGTGCCACCTGAGAAGGATTGAGCAATGGCAAGGAATCGGCCTGCAAGAGGGAATCAATACGGAGTCAAACATCAGTAATTGCAAAGCCATGAGCGAAAGATTTCAATTTTGGAGAAGATTTCTACGACTGCAGTTGCCACTCACGATGGAGAAGTTGGGATTGAGGGCTTGCAAATCCTCCAAGGTGGCAAAATTGGAGAAGTTGCCAAGGTTTACCCGCAGCCACTCTTCACTACGACCTGTGAAAGCTGAGACGCAGCCAGGATCTGCAAAAGACAAGGAAACAAAGAACATTGGCAGGGTAGGACCATGACATGTTACCGAGACATTGCCAAATTGAGCCCGAGTGCCTGTCTCTACCTGATGTGTCATTTCTTGACAGGAATGGTCTGATGAAATGAGTGAAGACTGCATGCTGTCTGTCACGGTCCATGGATGCCCTTTGGCTGCTGAGTGCCTGAATGCTAACATGGGAGAGAAGGCCTTTAACACCTGCACAACTAGAAAACGGCAGCTTTCTCTGCAATCGTGTTGACAGTGGAGAAACATATGGCATATTTGCTTACACAGTGCGGTACGTCACGCAGCTGAAGTTGTTGGAGCTCAGGCAGAATAGGAAGTTGGAGGATGGAGAGGCCAGAAACGGTCGGATCTTATTCCGGAACCATCTGTCGACAAAATTCTTGTCCTGCAGTTGTGCCTGGGTGAAGTTGGCAATTCTCACCTCTCCAAGAGCCTCGAGAGCATGTGCCAAGTTTGGCTTGCTGTTGTTGGGGGCCTAGAATCGGAAAAAGCGTTTCGGTTGGACACAAACTTCCCGCGGGGAAAAACTATCGTCGTGAAATTGTGGGACTGAATTTACCATGGTAGCGAATGTCTCAAGAGCCTGGTCCAGCGCAGGAGAAACTTTTTGGAAGAAAAGCTTCCAGACTTCTACCGGGTACACCCTTTGGCTTTCCAGTGAGCATTTCATCAGTGTGACCAAGCTGCTGGCATCGAGATGTGTAGCCTTGGGAAAACAAAGATGACCAGAAGTACGGTCAACCACTCCGAACTTAAAGATATTTGCCTCAGGATCTTAATGTTTTAAAGGCAGACTCATTTTTGGGGGGGGATTTACAGCTTGCATAAAACAATCTTACCGAGGAACAGGCGTGTTCAGTGATGGTAAAAGTGCACGGGCCGGTAGACGAATTGCCAGTTGACAAGGTTCCATCAAGTCGGGATCTGAAGAAAAGAATTAAACAGAAATCCATTGTCATCTTGGCAACGTTGCGTAAAAGAACTTTACCAATGCAAACGCAGCACCAGACAAAACAGCAATCCACCCACCTATTGACTGCAGCACAGATGAGGTCCGCTGAGAAAAAGACAACATTCACGTGTCAGACATTGGTACTTGAGAAGGTGATTGTGTCATCAAAGGTGAAATGTCTGGTATTTTGAAGACTTACCATCAACTGGGGTCTGCTTGCACTGGAGACAGATAAAATGTAATTGTTAGTCGAGTGGGAAAAGCTACTTCAGCTTCAAACACCTTGACCTGACCTCTATTTTCCAGTCACAGTGCCAAACCTGTGTCATGTAAATAGCAATCAAATGTTGAATAATTCATACAATACACCCATCGAATTCAACTTACCATGAAGGAATCTGGTATTGAGCAACCTGTTGTAGGGAGAAATAAAATGAAGGCATGGCATTAATGAAGTTGCCATCACAGTGGTGGTATTGGGCTTTCTGCAAAAAGTTTCTCAGCAGAGTGTTTTTGCCACGTACGTGTGAAAGTGTCCTTGAGTGACTTTACGCTTGATCTCACGTCACGTGAAAGAACCAGTGGCAGGGATTTCAAACTTTGCCGAAGACCGGTGAGTCTGACAGAAGAAAACAGAAATTATTGTGACTTTTCTGGTGCCACAGTCTGACATCATGGACACTCAACATATGACTTCAGAAGTAGCGTGTCTTACATAGCTGCGTAGGAAGCACAGCTGATGTCCCTGGGGAGCACCCGCAAGCTGTCAGGCTGGAGGCTCGCTATCACAACAGTCAAATGGACCTGGAACCAAAGCTGAAAGTCTTCAGGCTCAAAGTCTTCAAATTCAGGAGCAAGGGCTGTCAAGGTGAGGTTCAAGATGGTCTTTCGTACACCTGGATTCTCGATGAAGGTGATGTTTCTCTGGAAGCAAAAGGATTCACGTTGCTGTTCAGGAGGACATTTTACCTTTCTCAAATCAACGTGAAAATGACACCACGCTGGATGGCACATCTTTGTATTTTCCTGCATCGGAGGCATGACTGAAGCCACCATTGGCAACAATTCAGTCAAGAAGCAGATCACAACTGCATCGCATTGATTCAAATCTTGGCTCCTTATTCGCTGCCGCAAAAAGCTCCTTGAGCAAGATGTACATGGCAGGTTTCTCAACCAACTTATTGGCAAATAACATGGCAACGTTATGCTAAGCATTCACCTGTTTGTTGATGCTTGTGAAGGCCTCGAAAAACTCATTTAGCTGCTCGTCATCATCGGACTCTGTCAAGCTTTTGAACACCACGGTTACAACGGTCTCATTCTCCAAAGCGCCACTGTCGGGGTCCAAGATCAGCTCAGCCTTTTGCTGTGGTGAGAGGGTGTCTACAACTTCCACCTGATGATGGGAACAAAGAGAACGTATCGATTCCTTTTCTTTTTGACTCAGCAAAAGCCGCCCGGTCTGTGGAGGTTCCAAGCCCTGAACGATGTGCTGTTTTTCTCAAGAAACATTGGTAGTGAGATGTACAACTTACCCCAGAGATGCCGAAGGCTTTGAGCTCAGAGTAGGTTACGTAGATGGAAAATGGACCCAAGTTTCTTTCGATCCATTCTGCATCACTCGGATTTCCCTGCCTGCAACCTGAGGCACATAGACGGGCATTGGCATACGTGCAATTTGGTGCGCATATTTTGTCAACGAAACAAATGCATCAGTTCCATGGCCTGTTTCCTTCTCATGGCAAGTTCAGCATCATATTTCACAATTTCAAGTCCACGGGCAGGTCCACACAAGCAACCACCTGCCGCAGTTAACTGCATTAGACCTACCTGACTCGTTGACCCCTCTGGTGGAATTTTTCAGGTACTCCAGCAGAACCCTTGTGTTTTCTTCTTGTCTGTGCGAGGGCGTCTCGGTGAAAACTTTGGCGATCCCACTCAGACTACAAAAGATGGAGCAGAACGTTCTTACACAGTCCCTCGTCAGCATGTTTGTACTTTGGTGTGAGATGTTGTTGTTTAAGAGTTACTCACATGACTTGGTATCTCGTGCAGGAGATGTTTGAGGTTGCATTCTTGAGCATCATTGGTGTGAAACTTGGGAGGACGGGCAGCAGTTTAACATGGAACCACTCGTCCAAGTCCTCTTCAGTGAAGGCCGGCAAATGGGGACTGATGATGGCGAAGGTCCTATTCATTACACGGTCTCTCACAACAGGTTGGAAATCTGGGACCTGTCAAATTAGGACACCAGAGGAGGTCAACACCACAAGGTTCACATGTTGCAAATACGTCGCACAAGATGCCGGAAAGGATGCCATGAAGTACTTGATATTAATGATTCCCCTACAACTGATGTGGAGGTTTAGATTCATGTCTGAGTACTGACAATGCTCGGTTATAAGAGCCGGACTGTCCCACAACTTCAAGGAGTAGCCTACCTCTTCAGTTGCTGTCAGCTGTGTCAAGAATTCATCAACATTTTCCAGAGCGTCGCCCTCCTCGAGTCGCTCAAAAACACGATCGATTAGTTCTGTGTCATTCGAGGCCCCCGAGCTCAGTATCGACTGTGCCACCTGAGAAGGATTGAGCAATGGCAAGGAATCGGCCTGCAAGAGGGAATCAATACGGAGTCAAACATCAGTAATTGCAAAGCCATGAGCGAAAGATTTCAATTTTGGAGAAGATTTCTACGACTGCAGTTGCCACTCACGATGGAGAAGTTGGGATTGAGGGCTTGCAAATCCTCCAAGGTGGCAAAATTGGAGAAGTTGCCAAGGTTTACCCGCAGCCACTCTTCACTACGACCTGTGAAAGCTGAGACGCAGCCAGGATCTGCAAAAGACAAGGAAACAAAGAACATTGGCAGGGTAGGACCATGACATGTTACCGAGACATTGCCAAATTGAGCCCGAGTGCCTGTCTCTACCTGATGTGTCATTTCTTGACAGGAATGGTCTGATGAAATGAGTGAAGACTGCATGCTGTCTGTCACGGTCCATGGATGCCCTTTGGCTGCTGAGTGCCTGAATGCTAACATTGGAGAGAAGGCCTTTAACACCTGCACAACTAGAAAACGGCAGCTTTCTCTGCAATCGTGTTGACAGTGGAGAAACATATGGCATATTTGCTTACACAGTGCGGTACGTCACGCAGCTGAAGTTGTTGGAGCTCAGGCAGAATAGGAAGTTGGAGGATGGAGAGGCCAGAAACGGTCGGATCTTATTCCGGAACCATCTGTCGACAAAATTCTTGTCCTGCAGTTGTGCCTGGGTGAAGTTGGCAATTCTCACCTCTCCAAGAGCCTCGAGAGCATGTGCCAAGTTTGGCTTGCTGTTGTTGGGGGCCTAGAATCGGAAAAAGCGTTTCGGTTGGACACAAACTTCCCGCGGGGAAAAACTATCGTCGTGAAATTGTGGGACTGAATTTACCATGGTAGCGAATGTCTCAAGAGCCTGGTCCAGCGCAGGAGAAACTTTTTGGAAGAAAAGCTTCCAGACTTCTACCGGGTACACCCTTTGGCTTTCCAGTGAGCATTTCATCAGTGTGACCAAGCTGCTGGCATCGAGATGTGTAGCCTTGGGAAAACAAAGATGACCAGAAGTACGGTCAACCACTCCGAACTTAAAGATATTTGCCTCAGGATCTTAATGTTTTAAAGGCAGACTCATTTTTGGGGGGGGATTTACAGCTTGCATAAAACAATCTTACCGAGGAACAGGCGTGTTCAGTGATGGTAAAAGTGCACGGGCCGGTAGACGAATTGCCAGTTGACAAGGTTCCATCAAGTCGGGATCTGAAGAAAAGAATTAAACAGAAATCCATTGTCATCTTGGCAACGTTGCGTAAAAGAACTTTACCAATGCAAACGCAGCACCAGACAAAACAGCAATCCACCCACCTATTGACTGCAGCACAGATGAGGTCCGCTGAGAAAAAGACAACATTCACGTGTCAGACATTGGTACTTGAGAAGGTGATTGTGTCATCAAAGGTGAAATGTCTGGTATTTTGAAGACTTACCATCAACTGGGGTCTGCTTGCACTGGAGACAGATAAAATGTAATTGTTAGTCGAGTGGGAAAAGCTACTTCAGCTTCAAACACCTTGACCTGACCTCTATTTTCCAGTCACAGTGCCAAACCTGTGTCATGTAAATAGCAATC